>NC_072478.1:107532483-107832483 GCF_027574615.1 Eptesicus fuscus | reverse complement strand
CTGCACACAGGCCCTGTGACCCCAAGTGCGGTGTCCTCACAGCATGCACCTCCTCGGACTCAGGGTCACTCCACTCTCTGCTGTTTGGCTTCCATGAGAGCGAGACCGGGCTGCGCGGTCCTCGGCTGGCCCCCAGGTCGGACCGAAACGCTCACTCCGTGACGTGTGACTCACTTCTGGGCTTGCACGTGGCGCTGCCCAATGAAGGAGCACTGCCCTCACTCCCCCTCACAGCAGGGGCGCCGAGGACCCAAGAGTGAGGAGCCAGCTGCCTGGCCATGCGCACCACAGAGCCAGACGCACCAGGAGGGGCCCTCAACCGCGCCGCACGCACGCCGAGATGTGCACGGCACGGGACACCACGCTGGGCCCCGCTTCCAGCACCTTCTTTCGCCCCCGCCCCAGTGGGTGGCCGTGAGCTGAGTGGGCAGCACAGGGGAGGGGGTGTGTGGGGTCCTGGCTCGCTGGCCCAGGAGGGGCGGGTGGGTGCGTGAGGAAGGTGACAGCCCCCCGCCCCGCACAGTGAGCGTCCTTCACTCCTGGCAGGCAGGGCCCCCAGGACCGGCGGTGCCCTCGGAGGGGAAGTCTTTCGGGCTCATCCTTTACTGACAAAGTCACTGGAGTCAACCCGTCTGCTCCCCTACGAGACGAGCGGCCTCCTCCGCCCAGACGGGAGTCTGTGCAAACGGCTAGTGCAGGGGCAGCGCGGCCTGGGCCACAGGGCTCCCGCAGACCCAGCAGACGGAGGGAGGGGACCCGAACGGGTCAGCAGCGGCAGCAGCCGACGGGAGGGGTGGGAGGCCGAGGAGGACAGAGGGCTCTCGGGGGCCGAGGGCCGCAGGGGAAGGACCCGCACCGGCAGATGCAGCCGGGGGACAGCTCCCTGAGGGTGGGCGGGGAGGCGTCCACGGGAGCTGGGAGCGGACTGACCCTGGCGACCCTGGGTGCCAGCTGTCACCACCAAGGACACGCCGCAGCGAGGCCCTCGCCCTCTGGCCCGGACAGGAGCCTGGTGTCTGGGCTCCATCCCAGAGCCCACGGCCCCGGCGGCACCTACGGACCTGTCCCAGCTCACAGCGGCCCGCACTCCCTCCTGAGTTCCAGTCACCCCGAGGGCGTCACAGGGGCAGCTGCTCAGGACGGCGAGAGCCGTCAGTGCCTGGAGTTGGCCGTGCGAGCGGTGTGCCGAGGCCTGCTATCTGGGAGTCCACGGCGGCCTGAGAGCCTCGAAGGGGGAGGTGTCGGGCAGGGAGCGGGGAACCCACCGAGGAGCGTGGAGACCCCGCGGGGCTTCCCATGCTGCTGCCAGGGCCGAGGCAGCTGATTTCCCCGGGAGCGTTGCCCCTGCCGTGGGCCCCGTGATGGCCCTGGCCAGGCCGCAGGCGCCGCCTCCTGTCCCCACAGCGAGAGAAAGGCTGGGGCACGGGGAGGCAGGCTGGTGCCTGCGTGTGCGGCGCAGCCTGGCCTGCATCAGGCCCTCCGCGCGGGCAGAGCCGGGCCGGCTGCAGCGGCAGGGCCACCTGGGCCCTGGGCACCGGCGCGGAGCCGGCAGCTGGGGCCGGGCAGCGGGGCCTGAGGGCAGCTGCCCCTGCCGCCGCCCGCCCACGCGAAACCCAGTGATTTAAGCTCCACGGCTCCGTTCAGCCCCCATTAGTCCCTCACGGCGGCGTTGTCCTTACTGCCTGACGCTGGGACAAACAGTGCAGGGAGGCCGGCGGGCACAGCGGGTACAGCGCCACCCAGGCAGCAAGGCCCTGTCTGGGAGCAGCCGAGGGGGGCGTGCTCCCCGGTACGAGGGCGGCCTGAGGCCTGTCGGGGGCACTGCCCACCGACTCTGGTGGAGGCCCCGGCGCCTCGCCATACACCAGCGCCTGCCTGCCTTCCCTGCCTGAGCCGCGGGGACTCTGCTGACGCAGGGGCGGCGCCTACTCCTGCCGGGGCTCAGCCTGAGACCGAGCCTCAGAGCGGCTCCGGGCGGGGGGAGGGGGAGGGGGCGTGGGGTGGGCCTGTGGGACAGTGGCACCGAGGAGGCAGCGTCCCCGGAGGGCGTGTGGGGAAGATACGACAGCCTCGCAGCAGCACAGGCCGAGCCGCGTGGCTGACCACAGGCGTCACGAAGAACGGGAGGAGCAGACGCGTGGGGCCGGGGTGCAGAGGGACGCAAGGGCGCTTCCCTGCTCCTGGAGGCACGGCTCCCGCAGGAAGGCCTGACCTCGCCCTGGGCCGGGTGGATGGGCGCGCATCCGGATCAAGTGCCTGCAGAGCAGCGCTGCGTGCGCGAGGGGCCCGCACTCAGCTGGGCCTGGGCCTGGGCCTCACCCTCCTGCAGCCCCCGTGTGCCATGCGGGAGGAGTGCCAGGTCTGCCACCAGGCCCTCCTGGCGTCCTCCTCCCGAGGCAGAGCGGGTGGCATCCATGGGAGCCGGGCACCCACTACACTCCCCTCTCCTCTGGAGGCACCTCGGCATCACTGTGCCAGCCGGGCAGGGACAAGTTCGAGCACCTCACAGCCGCTCTGCGAGGCGAGTGACTTTACTAACACTCTGCCTCAGGAGCCCCGAGGGATCGCCGGGCCCCGCCTGGGTACGCGGGAGCCACGCGAGGGCCGGAGGCAGCTCGAGGCTGAGGTTTCCGGGCCTGGAACGGGTCAGCAACCCGTTAAAGGTCCAGAAACCCCCACGAAGAGCTGTTCCTGCCTCACGGGAATGCAGGTGGGAGGGTGGGGCCTGGTTCTGCCCCTGGTGCCCGGAGCAGCCTCGCGCCGCCGACCTCGCAGGCGGCACCGCCCACGCCCACCCTCCATCCCCCCGCCCGCTGCCGCTCCACGGCCTGGGACCGTCTGCCCATGGACCCTTTGTGCACCTGCCAGGGCCCCGGCCACCGCAAGCCCAGCTGCTCTCGGCAACACCGGGCCGCACAGCGGGTGCACGGCAGGCTGGCCTGGAGTCCAGAGCGAGGTGGACCGTGTCTGGGGTGGGGCACTTGCTGGCAGCTAGAAGCTGGAGCCCTACTCTGGCCACCAGGGAACCCGGTCGGGGTGGACAATGGCAAGGCCTCTGCAACGGGGGAGGTCATGGGTCACAGCCCAGGAGCTGGTCCTGCACGGAGCCTCATCCATGGTTCCGCTGACAACTCAGAGCTGCCCGGCAGGAGTCAACAGAGGCCGGCAGAGGCCACGCCGCTCACCTGCTGCCGCCTGTCCACCGGGGCTGAGGGCGTCAGTGTGGTGCCTGGCTGTCCTCACACGCTCCCTCCAGGGCCACGGCTGTTGGGACCCTCCTCACAGGCTGCCCTGAGCCCAGAGGCGGCAGAGCGCCAGGCACCTCCAACTGCCAAGAGGCTGCAGTGCCCTCTGCCCAGGTCCCACGGGCACTGTGTGCAGTGACTCTGGGAGGCCTGGGACCCCACGGGCGCCCTCCTTTGCGCTGGGGATGCTCTGAGGCAGGACCTGCGCCCGTGCACTCGTGAGGCCTGGGAGCAGACGCCGAGGTCACGTTCCTGGAGGTGGCGCCCTGACTGGAGAGGGCAGTGCGTGGGGGTGCGTGGTAGAAAGCGCTGTGTGGCCGCTGTGCGGAGGCCCCGCCCGTGGAAGATGCCCTGCCCCAGGGAGCATGGGTCTGCGTGGCGGGCGGCACGGCGACACTGAGAGACGCACTAACTTGTTCTGGGCCTGGGAAGCCTCAGCCGGTGGCTTCTCCATGGCAGCTCTGCAAGCCCGGCCTCCAGACCTGCCCGCCCCTCCCGCGGTCCGGCTGCCTGCACAGGACAGACGGAGAGGTGGACAACAGACACCCACGCCACCCCCGTGGCCATCAGGCCGGGGCAGGCCTACCTGCCACCTCCTTGGACGAGGGCAGACACGCGGCCTCCAGGTCGGCGGGCACGGGGCCGCCCCGCTCCAGGGCGCACACCAGCTTCCGCAGCTGCTCACACTCCTCCTGCAGCCGCGCCTGGTCCTGGCGGCGGCTCTGCTGCGCCTCGCGGGCCGGGTTCGCGCTCAGGTGCAGCACTTTGGTCTTGCTCTGGTCGTAGTCGCCCTGCGGGACACGGGTGTCAGCACAGCGTTCGGAGAACACGGGAGAGCGGACGCTGTCAACGCCAGACCACGGGCGTGAGGTCAGGATCCTCTCGTGGGGGGGCGGACACCACGCTGGCCGTGTACGGCCCCTTGGGGAGCCACGGTGCCGGCACTGACCTCGGGGGAGACAGGAGACGAAACCTCCCCACACCCCCGGGACAGTGTGGACGCTCGGGACCCGAGGCCCTTCTCTCAGCTCTGACCACTGCGGGGCACGGGCCGTGGTTGCATCTTCCAATCACTCTCCTGCGAACCGTCCACGGACCTGCTCCCGCTCCCCTGCAGGCCACTCCCTGGCCGCCCATCCCTCCAGGTCACAGGTCACAGGTCACAGGTCACAGCCAGGAGCTGGTCCCGCTGGAGCCCCGTGTGCGGGAGACGGACGGAGCCCGAGGATGACGCAGCATCACCGAGAACGGAGGACACTGCCGCTCCCCTCCACACGCTGCCCTGGGGACGCCCCGCACGCTGGGCGCGCTGGTGCCAATGCTGATGTGTTCTCCCTGCAGCCTCGGGCCCTCATTTGTGTTTGTTTTTTTTAAATATATTTATTGATTTCAGAGAGGAAGGGAGGAGGAGAGATAGAAACATCAATGATGAGAGAGAAGCATTGATCAGCTGCCTCCCACACACCCCTTAGTGGGGATCGAGCCCACAACCCAGGCATGTGCCCTTGGCCGGAATCGAACCCGGGAGCCCCCGGTCCGCAGGCCGACGCTCTATCCACTGAGCCAAGCCGGCTAGGGCGTCAGGCCCTCGTTTGGATGACCTTGGCAGTGAAGGCAGCTGCTGGGGGTGGAGGGGAGGGTGCCCTCTGCGGGATCTGTCTGGTGCTCTCGTCCTGGTTCCCGGGGCTGGGGTGCGGGAGGAGACGCCCGTGGAGGGGATTCTGCAGGAGACGCGTCCCCTCCCAGCTGTCTGTCCGACGCTTCACCGGCCGGTACTGAGTGTGGCCTTCAGTCCCGCTGGATTCACGGATCAGCACGACTTATCTGTGCTTTGGCGGCGGGAGCGCTCTCCTGGCCCGTGGCCCTGATGCCCGGGGGTTCACGGTGGGCACGTCTGGCCGTCAGGCATCAGAAGGTGCTGGGGGCCTGTCCTGTGTGTCCCAGACCCCCAGCGGCCTGGCCTGCCCAGGACCCGCCTCTAGTGGGCGTGGCGCTGTGAGTCCGGGCACCTGTGACTGCCAGGACCGTGACACGCCTGAGCCTGCACCTGGCCACGCAGGTGGGAACCCCCTGAAAAGGAGGCCACGAAGAGAACGCGTCTCCAGCTGCCATGGCCCAGCCGGCAGGTCCCTGTGTCAAAGCTGCGCGAGGCCCAGAGGCCAGAGGGGCTGCCCCCGGCGGGACGTCTCAGCTGCTGGGAGCCATGGGTCTTGGTCTGTGTAACAAAGCGCCAGGTAACCAGGGGCACCTCCCGCGGCCCCCAGGCCTCCTAGTCCCACCCACAGGGCTGGCGCCTTTGGGGC
Source organism: Eptesicus fuscus (assembly GCF_027574615.1). Taxonomy (NCBI): domain Eukaryota; kingdom Metazoa; phylum Chordata; class Mammalia; order Chiroptera; family Vespertilionidae; genus Eptesicus; species Eptesicus fuscus. The sequence continues at coordinate 107,826,935 of NC_072478.1, read as the reverse complement.
TCTCCCAGATGAGAGCAGGGCCGAGGGGCCGTGACGGGCCGGCACGTGCGGGTGCCGTCTGCCCAGCTCTCCCGGGAGCCGCGTGCCTGCCGGGCTGGAGGGCGGGCCCACAGCTCTGCTTGCTGAGGTGGACGACGGTCACCGACGTGGGCTGAGCCACGACTGTCCCCCAGCTTGGCGATGGGGTCGAGGAGCAGGCCCCCCGCCCTGTCCTGCTGGTCCCCAGGGGAGGGAGCCGGCCTCTCCTGCGGTCGCTGCTGTGGCGCAGGGAAGGTGGCGCCAGGACGAGCGCCGAGGGGGCTGCGCCGTGGAAGACGAGCAGGTGGGAGAGGAGACGGTGGCTCCACTGAGCTCCGCTCTGGACCCGGCTGAGGGGACGGGACGGGACGGGGCTGCAATAACCCAATGGCCCGCTGCCCGGTGTGACCAGCACAGAGGCCTCCCAGACGCCACGAGCGCCTCCGAGGGAGAGTGCTGGCCCCACGGGCGGAGGCGTGCTGGCGTCTGCTCAAGAGCACAGTTAACTGAAGACCCGCCAGGGGCCGAGCTCCGGGGGCAGGGCCCACACAGTGGCCACGGTGGGCTGCGTGGTACCAGGGGAGTGTCAGCCACGTGATTCTGAGGAGACGAGGTGGGGGGTCCCCAGTCCGGAGAGGGTAAGAGGTGTGCTCAAGAGCACAGGCGGGTGGGGCAGGGCGGGCTGGCCCGCGTCCCTCCGCGGCGTGGGTCTCTCTTGGCTCAGGCTCCGTGCAGGCCCAGGTGAATGGCCGTGCCCCTCCGCGTCCGGGACCCTGGGAGCGCCGAGACCCGTGGGCCGGGGTGGGGAGTGGCGGCACCGCCCTAACGTGCTCTTGGCCTACACCTGTGCTCGCTGGGCCTGCTTCCCCCGGTGCAAGGCAGCGGCTGGTGAACTTGATCTTGGAGGATGCGGTGAGGACAGCCCCCGAGCCCTGCCTGGCTGAGGATGGACCTGCTGGGAGCGGCCGGCCACCCAGCACCAGGCAAGGAAACACTGCCCCCTGGCTGTGCCCCAGGGGAGGGCGCCTGCCGCCCTGGGCCCGCTGTGCATACTAAGAGACCCTGCTGGAGGGACGACGTGAGGAGAATGAAGAAGCCAGTTACAGAGCGGCCCGTCCTCATGCATATTAATCAGCCACCGGCACAGGCCTGAACCAGCCTCTCCAACGTGAAGTGGGGGCAGGAGAGCGGGAGCTACCAGATGGGTGTGCCGCCCTCCCAGGCCCGCATGCTGACCTCCTCTCGCCACCCCCGCCCTGGGAGGTGGCCAGCAGGGGTCCCAGGGCGCACTGCTGCCTGACATGGCCCCTGACTCCTCGCGTACCGACCAAGCCTGCTCGCCTGCGAGACGGCAGCTACGTGCACCACCCACGCCCCGGGGAGGCTCGGGCGGCGGGCGCTGTGTCTAGTCTGAAAGCGGAAGCCGCCGGTCAGCGTTTTGCTGCCTGTGCCGACCGTGGGGGAGCCCAGAGCCAGGCAGGACCCCTCTGTTCGCCGGGCATGCCCAGATCCCCTCGACTCCAGAGGTTTCCGGCCACCGGAATGCCACGTGCGCCCAGGACCAACCTTCCCATCTTGGGAAAGCAGGGGCACAGCTGCTCCCTGGGGCAGGAGGGGCGGGGGCAGGGCTGCAGCTGGACCCGCACAGCGGCCTGCTGCCGCCAGGGAGCGGCCCCGAGTGGGGCTGAATGGGTGGCAGCTTGGGTCAAACGCAGGTGGGGGCACAGCGGAGGTGGGTGGGCGGGGTGTGGCCACTGACAACTAAGGTGAACCCTGGCTCAGCTGCCAGTGCCCACTCGAGTCCACAGGGCAGCAGCCACACCGGGACTCGGGCCCCATGTGCTGGAGGGGGACAGGCGTTCACCGCCTTCGTGTCCTGAGCAGGGAGGACGCTGTCACTGTCCGTCCATCGTCCCCACCTGTCACTCCACAATGGCATGCACCCCCGTGCTGCGGGAGGGGAGGAGCTGCTGCGATCGGCTGCCTCGCCGCCCGATCTCCCCGCAGTGGAGCTGGTGCCAGCGCCGCCTCGCCCACTGCCTGTGCTGGCGGTCAGGGGGCAGAGGGCGCCTGGCTGGCTGAGGGCAGTGAGAGGGCCGAGTGGACAGGAGAGCAGGCCCCAGTGCCCGGCCGCCCTGCCCACTCACCACGGACACCTCGCGCAGGGACATCGCGCACTCACCCCACTGTGCAGCCCGCCCACTGTCATCTCCAGAACTTTCCATCCTCCCCAACGGGCTCTGTCACTCTGCCCTCCATCTGGCCCTGCCCTCCACTTCCTGTCAGTGAACGTGGCTCCTCCAGGTCCTCCCTCGAGTGGAGTCAGGCAGCGTGTGTCCCCTGTGGCTGAGCCCACTGAGCAGTGTCCTCGAGGCCCGTCCGAATCTTATGTCAGTTTCCTTCCTGGTGAAGCTGAGCCACGTCCACTGTCGGGATGGGCCTCACCGCTCCTCTGTTCGCCGTGGGTGGACGCGGGCAGCGCTGCCTGCCGGCTGCGGGTGTGGAGGTGCAAGCACCTGTTTGAGCCCTGCCTCCAGCCCCAGCAGTGGGGTGCTGGGTCATGTGCTTCAAAGCAGCTTTCAGCCAGTCCCGCACCTGTGGTGCCATGGGGCGGGGGGGCCTCTGAGACAGCGCTCTCAGAGTTCGCGCTTTGTCCACGGAACCTCTTTCCACGGGAGAAGCTGTGGTCAGAACGCCCGGGACCTGCTGTGAGCCCCGAGCACCTCCCTCCGAGCCAGGGGAGCGGACCAGGAGCAGGTCCTGCAGGCGCTGCCTCCTCCCCCACGTCCTCCTGGTGGACATGCCGTCCATGTTCCAGTCCATTCCTGTCTCCCCACAGAACACAGCTCAGGCAGGCTGGGCCCTGGCGCCCTCGGCCTCCACTGCACCCCTCGTTAGCGCGGTGCCGCACAGTGGAGCCTGGTCATGGGGGCTGCCTCACGGAGGAGCAGGGCTGGCGGACATAGTCCGGGCACCCCGCAGGGACCGGAAGAGCTGAGCCCCAGGGTCCTTGCCTAGAAATGACCATGACACCCACTTTTCATCACGTCTAACATCTAGGCTGGCGGAGTGCCGAGTCCCTAACCGTCCACCTAATGCTTCGCGAGGACCACGTGCAGGTAAGGAGGCGCCACAGCCGTGTCTAAGGGCTGAGGCTGGTACGGCGGGGCAGGAGGCCGTGTGGGGGCCGAGACATGGGGAGCAGTGCCCGTGGCCGGCGGTGGCACCGCTGTGCCTCGTGCTTTTTGGGTCTGAATCTAGCCAGCGGCAGAAGGGCTGCACCGTCCCCCGAGAGTTGAGGGGAAAGACCCCAAGAGCCGCTCAGTGGCCCCTGGGGACGCCTTGCAGCCTCATCTGCAAGTGGGTGGCTGGGCCAGTGGCGGGGTCTGAAGCCACAATGAGGCCGCTGGCACTGGCGCTGGGCCTGGGAGATGAGACGGGGCTGAATATGCAGGACACGTCCCTCTCCTCCTAAAAACCCCAAGAAGTCAGCGCCTGTGGACCGTCTCCACACAGACGCACATCAGCGCGCTGGCGGGTTCAGTCCCGGCGTCAATAAACATGAGCTGCCTGCGCCACAGGCGGGGGTTCAGGCCTTTCCTTCATTAAGGGTCCTGTCTCACATCCCTCAGGCTGGGGAGCAGGCAGGCCGGGGAGCAGGCAGGCAGGCCCGGGGGGCAGGCCGGGGAGCAGGCAGGCTCGGGGCAGGCAGGCCCGAGGAGCAGACAGGCCAGGGAGCAGGCAGGCCGGGGAGAAGGCAGGCCAGGGAGCAGGCAGGCAGGCCTGGGGGGCAGGCCTGGGGGGCAGGCAGGCCGGGGAGCAGGCAGGCTGGAGGCAGGCAGGCCCGGGGGGCAGGCCCGGGGGGGCAGGCCGGGGAGCAGGCAGGCAGGCAGGCAGGCCAGGGAGCAGGCAGGCCAGGAGCAGGCAGGCCGGGGAGCAGGCCCTGGTGGACGCCGAGCCCCCACGGGTCCTCGGTGGCTGGGCAGCCAGGACACAGAGCCGTGCAGAGCATGCACCTCAGGGCATAAGAAGCCAGGCCTGGGCACCAGGAGGCAGGTTGCCAACCCTGCATGTGGAGCCCAGAATCTACGTGTGAATACAGGGCCATGGGACTGCAGACGGGCACGCGTGTGACTGTCCCAGCGGCACGCAGGGTCTCAGCACGCGGGCAGGTACAACGTGACACGGCGGGTAGGCAGAGCAAACATCCAGGATGTCTGTCTCCTGACGCCCATTTTCACGTTTCATGAAATCGAGCAAAACTAAAAACTGAGGGGGGCTAGATATGTGGATGCTGAAGCCCATATGAAATAGTCAAGAGCTGCTGGGAAGCCCTGCAGAGTCCCGTGGGGGCGGACGAGACATATCGGACATGGAGCACTGCAGGCACCAGTCAGAACCACCCAGAACTGGGCCACACGGAGACACGCGAATGAAGGAAGACAGAACACAGACCCGGAGCCACCCAGGCCTGGTGAGGACACAGGCTCCCCCAGAGGCTTGGGGACGAGGAAGGGTCTTCAGAGAGCAGACTGAGGCCATTCAGACCCTACACATCAAAGCCACAGGCAGGTTCCAAGTCAGTCAGACTGGAATGTACAAAAGGAAGAAAAAACTGCCTTGGTAAAAAAATACCTTAAGCAAAGTCAAAGGACAAATGATAAGCTGGGAAAATATACTCACAACTTAAAATAAAAGGAGCGCAACTCCTGAATATACAAAGAGCTCTAAGAAATCAACAAGAAGACCAATAGTCAGCTGGAAAAACGGAGCAAGACGACCCACACACATAAACACACTAACAGTCCTTCCTCTCCTGTGTAATAAGGACGGAGGTCAGAACTGCGCTGAGCCTGATCACCTCCCGGACCAGAAACACCTAAAAGCCTGCGGGCGCTGTTGGCAAGGGCGGGGCACGGCGCCCTCAGGCTGCCGGCGCACACTGTCCTGCCGGGCGGGCGGGCGGGTCACCGTCAGCCCGCTGCCCCTCTTCCGGGAGTGACGCTGCGCAGACTTGCACCCTGGAAACGCCACATCGGGGACACTCAGCAGCCGTGTTTGTGATTGCAGAAAAGGAGGTGGCGGCTGCACCTCCACTAATGGCAGCCGGCTGAACAGGTGAGGGCACACCCCACGGGAACCCCACGGACTGATGGAAAGGCTGCCCTAGTGCAGCAAGAGACAAGGACGAGGAGCAGAACCGTTTGGAGCAGGTTTTCCTCCGAGTTAAAGGGGGTGAGCAGTCAGGATGGGCCAGGAAAGAAAATAACCACTGTTCCCTCCAAGCGAATCCACGGGAACCATCGGAGCCTACAGGGATTTGAGAAGCAGATGCGAGGGTGCTTGGGCTCAGGGGTCCTGGCAGGTGGGGGCGGGAGGGGGTGTGTGGGGCGGGTGGGGGCTGGTGGGAGCAGATGGTGGCAGGTGGGGGCGGGTGGGGACAGGTGGGGACAGGTGGGGGCGGGTGGGAACAGGCGGGGGCAGGTGGGGACAGGTGGGGGCAGGTGGGGCGGATGGGGCAGATGGGAGCAGATGGTGGCAGGTGGGGACAGGTGGGGGCAGATGGTGGCAGGTGGGGACAGGTGGGGACAGGTGGGGGCGGATGGGGCAGATGGGGGCAGGTGGGGGCAGGTGGGGACAGGTGGGAACAGGTGGGGACAGGTGGGGACAGGTGGGGACAGGTGGGGGCGGATGGGGCAGATGGGAGCAGATGGGGACAGGTGGGAACAGGTGGCGGCAGGTGGGGACAGGTGGGGGCAGGTGGGGGCGGATGGGGCAGATGGGAGCAGGTGGGGGCAGGTGGGGACGGATGGGGGCAGATGGGAGCAGATGGGGACAGGTGGGGGCAGGTGGGGACAGGTGGGAACAGGTGGGGGCAGGTGGGGGCAGGTGGGGGCGGATGGGGCAGATGGGAGCAGATGGTGGCAGGTGGGAGCAGATGGTGGCAGGTGGGGGCGGATGGGGGCAGATGGGAGCAGATGGGGACAGGTGGGGGCAGGTGGGGACAGGTGGGGGCAGGTGGGGACAGGTGGGGGCAGGTGGGGACAGGTGGGGACAGGTGGGAACAGGTGGGGACAGGTGGGGACAGGTGGCGGTAGGTGGGGGCAGGTGGTGGTGGGAGACCTGGTGTTCAAAGGCTGACAAGCTTGCCCTGGGGCGGCGGCTGTGTGACGGACCAGTGGGGGCTGGGGCCTCACAGCATCGATGGGGAGAGGGCACTGAGGGGAGAGGAGCAGTGAAGCTCCCCCACCCCCTCTCCCTGTATTCTTATCGGGAGGGAAGAGGCGGAGGTGGAGTCTGTGATTAGACGGTGCTTCCTGCTGGTGACGCAGGGGCAGGAGTGGGCCCGGACTGAGCTTTCTGCTCACAGGGAACCCAGCGATTTTCTACCCACTCCCTTCCCCAGAAGCTTCATTTATGTAACATGTCGCGGGGCTGCGGTCTGGGCCCCTTCCTGAGTGCCCAGCAGGCCGGCTGGGGCGGGCAGGCCTCCACGGGACGGCGGCCACGCAGTCTCCCACGCCTACCGCCCACCTCCTGCCCAGCAGCGTGGCTGGCAGCTCTGGGGCCAGGCTAGGCTCAACCCTGGGATGAATTCTGCTTAATTACACGCGTGCCGACAAGGCAGGGCACAGATGTTTGCAATTTGCTTTAAGATGCATCAAAAAAGTTAAAGAGGATGCGTGGATGGGTGGAGGGGAGAGAAGTGGATGGGGGAGAGGGGGGTGGGTGACAGGGGGACAGGGAGAGAGGGGGATGGGAGAGAGGGGGACAGGGAGAGAGGGGGATGGGAGGGGGGACAGGGAGAGAGGGGGATGGTGGAGAGGGGAATGGGGGAGAGGTGAGGAGAGAGGGGGATAGGAGGGGGGAGAGGTGGGGACGGGAGAGACGGGGATGGGGGAGATGTGAGGAGAGAGAGGGATAGGAGGGGGGAGAGGTGGGGACAGAGGGGGACAGGAGAGACGGGGATGGGGAGAGGTGAGGAGAGAGGGGGATAGGAGGGGGGAGAGGTGGGGACGGGAGAGACGGGGATGGGGGAGATGTGAGGAGAGAGGGGGATAGGAGGGAGGAGAGGTGGGGACAGAGGGGGACAGGAGAGACGGGGATGGGGAGAGGTGAGGAGAGAGGGGGATGGGAGAGGGGGAGAGGGGGGAGAGACGGGGATGGGGGAGAGGTGAGGAGAGAGGGGGATGGGAGAGGGGGGAGGGGGGAAAGGGGAGATAGAGGGGAATGGGGGAGATGGGGGCGGGAGAGACGGGGATGGGATGAGGGAGGAGAGGGGGGAGAGGGGGACGGGAGAGAAGGGGATGAGGGAGAGGTGGGGAGAGAAGTGGATTGGAGAGGGGGAGAGGGGGGACGGGAGAGACGGGGATGGGGGAGACGGGGATGGGGGAGAGGTGGAGAGGGGGATGGGAGAAGGGGGAGGGGGGAAAGGGGGGATAGAGGGGAATCGGGGAAAGGGGGGCGGGAGAGACGGGGATGGGATGAGGGGGGAGAGGGGGACAGGGGAGGTGGAGAAGGAGTCACAAAGCGGCCACAGGAAGCTCTGTGATGGGCCGGATGGTGGGTGAACGGGTTCATGTGAAACCTTCAACTGTGCTGGCGTGAGCGTGTTCAGGAGCCGCTGGGGAGACCCGCATGCTACACATGGGCCGGGGCCCCCGCACAGCACCGAGCGTGCAGGCTGAGCGCCCTCAGCCGCGGGGGGCGCCTGCCCTCTGCACGACACCTCAGGAGCTCCCGCGGCTTGTGGCCTGGACGGTCCTCGATCGTGGCCCATAAGAAACACAAATGTGGGGAACAGTATGTCACCCTCCCGGCAGGAGGCGGCCTGGCTGGGAGCTGTCACCTGTGCTCTGAACCCGGCGGGTCGCAGCCATTCCCTCGGTTCTGGGGAACCACGGCCGGCCACCCTCCAAGCCACGGGCCAAGACACTGGGCCAGAGGAGAGGCCCGGGAAGGCGGGGTGGCGTGCAGGTGCGGGTGGGGTGGGGGTGGGCAGGGCACGCGCTCCCCACTGTTCCCTGGCGTTCACACAGTCTGCTGCCCGAGCCGGTGCAGGCACAGCGAGGACCCCGCTGCCTCCGGCCCACGGCTCCTGGCACTTGCTCACGCATCTTTATTTGAGGGCATGTTCAAACCCCATTCTGCCTCTAAAAAGGGGTGCCTGAGCCCTGGCCGGTATGGCTCAGTGGGTAGAGCGTCGGCCTGCGAACTGAGGGTTTCAGGTTCGATTCCCGGTCAGGGCACAGGCCCAGGTTGCAGGCTTGATCCCCAGTCGGGGGCGTGCAGGAGGCAGCCAATCAGTGATTTTCTCTCATCATTGATGTCTCTCTCTCTCTCTCCCTTCCTCTCTGAAATCAGTAAAAATCTATTTAAATAAATAAATAAGAGGGGTGTCAATGGAGTGCTGGCTAACTGTGGGCCTCCGCCTCCCCACCTCTAAACGGGGTCCCCGAGTTCCCCATCTTCCTGAAGGCTGCCGGGAGGCCCGACTCCTCGAGCCACGTCAGAGGTGCATACAGGTCACCCCAGGGAGCCAGCACCTCAGGAGGCTGCACCACAGGCGCACGGAGGCCCCCAGGCCCGGCGCAGGCCCGCGTGAGCACCCCGCTCCGAGCCGTAAGGAGCGCCGCTCCCTCCCGCCCAGCTGGGAACTGATTCCCAGAAGCTCTGACTAGCGAGCCCGCTCCAGGCACAGGCTCCAATTACGGCAGCCGCAGCTGAGCTTAATCAATCTTCCTTGAAGCGGCCCAACCCCAAGACTCCTCCAGAGGGAGGGGGGAGGGGCTCGCACAGGACACTCGAGCAGCAGGCTGACACTCGGCGGACACACGCCAGGCGAGCTGAACGCTGGGGGCCCTCCCCGCCTCTCCATCTGGCTCCCCGGCCACGGCCACGGCCACTGCAGTTGTGCAGCCAGGGCAGAGGGGCGAGGGGCTCCCGCCTGCAGAGCTGCGGCCAGGCGCCGGGAGGGCGTCCGCGCTCTCCTGCTGCTCCCAGGCCCGGGCAGAGCAGGAGATGAGGTCTTGTCCTCTTGAAGGAAAAGGCAGAAGCGGCGACAGATGGACGTGAGCGTTTACCAAGCATCGCTGTGTGCCGGGCGAGGTGGGCACGTGTGGTGTCACTTCCCTGACTTTATCAAGGACACGCTGGGGGCTCAGAGGGCAAAGCCCTGCAGCCTGCAGCCACCAGCCGGGGGCCGAGTCCCAGCTCACACCTGCGGCCTCAGAGGCTGGACCCGCCATGAAGGCCCTCTCCTCACCCCGGTCCCCGTCACTCTGCACGCCCATCCCGCCACCTGGACCCGCCGCTGAGCCAGACGTGAGGTTTCCTTGTCCTCCTGCCACCACCAGAAAGACCACGTCCACCTGAGTGCTGGCCTCTGCCTCTCTGCCCTGCGCAGCCCCTGCCGGTGGCGCCCGCGTCCGGAGCAGGAAAAAGACGACGGTAGCGGGGCTCACTGACGGCCGATGGGGGAGCCCAGAGCCGTCAGCGATCTAGGCTGCAGGATGAGAAAGCCAGAACGCGCCCCCAAGCGCCTCTGATTGCGCCGCTGCCACCAGGCTCCACCTGCCAGCAGCCGGCTCTCCAGCGAGGCCGCGGCCCATCGGTGTCTGAGCTGACAGGCTGCGCACAGCCGGCCGCTCCCTGCGCCTGGCTCCCTCACGGCTGTCACCTCCGCGTCTCCAGGAAGTGGCCATGAACACGGGATGGGTTTGCCTCGAGTAGGTGTCACAATAAAAAGCGAGGGCCTGCCCAGACCTGGGTGGCGGTGACCTGCAGGTCTCCTGCCACAGGACAATGCACACAGGGGACAGAGACAAAAGCAGCGAAGCTGCACGGTGTGAACAGCAGGCCAACCTCCCCACTGCCGGGTGCGGGGCTCCGCCAGCCACACCACGACCCGCCCCTGGCGGCGCAGACACACGCACCGGCTGTGGCCTGGCCCGTCAGCCCCGTGGGCAGGTGTCCTCTCGGGGCCCGGGACACACGCTCCCGGTGCGCGGGCGGTGCGTGCGCAGAGGAGGGGATGTGGGGGCAGGGACACCGAGGGCCTGGCTCCCGGACGGGCTCACCTGCAGGGTGAGGTGCTCCAGCTGCGCCTCCAGCCTCCGCTTGTCCTCCTCCAGGCGGCTGCGCTCCCCTTCCAGCTCCTCCACCTTCACCCTGCGGGGAGAGGCCGTGACACCGCCGCCCTCGGGGGAGAGCGGTCACGAGAGAGACCCCAAGTTCTGTTCCCAAATACACACACGTGAGACGACGACGTCCACGGAGAACGTTAAAAACCCTGTAAGAGGGCCCAGGCAGAGGCTGCACTGCCACCACGGCCTCTGTTCCGATGGAGAAGCCCTGACGGGAGGGAGTCCCGGGGACCACACTGGGCGGAGGCGGGACAGGTGGAGCCCAGGTGAGAGGGCCTGCGGAGGACACTGTCCCAGAAACGACGAGGAGGCGCGACGAGAAGTGACGAGGAGACACGAGAGCACCATGTGGGACGAGTAGCAGAGACAGGCTCTGGGGACGGTGGGGATGGTGGGGACGGTGGGGAGGGCCCGGAGGCCAGCAGAGGCGCCCCCGTGCGGGGTGGGGTCACCTCCAGGAGGCCCCCTCCCTCGGGCACACTGTGCCTCTGAGGCCCTTTTGAAAACGGGATTTGGATTCTGAAGGCTCGTGAGTGCATGTCCTCGAGGGCTGGATTCAAACCAGTGTCTGTCAGCTGCAGGCGGGTAGTGAAGCGGCACAGTCGGCCCTGCTGTGCAGCAGCCCTGGCGAACCACCCCGTCCGCGCGTCTCACACGGGCCGTCCTGCCTGTCCTCCTATCCAGGCACCTGGCACCTGGTCGAAGGAGAGGGGAGGGCAAGAGAACGGCTAAATGAGAGCGTGAGTGCATGTGTGTACACATGTTTGCATGTGAGTGTGTATCTCATGTGTGCCCAAACACGTGTATGGATGTGCATGTGTGCACACATAATTACACAAGCATGTTGTATGTGCATTACACATGTGTGTACATGCGCATGTGAGTGTGCTATGAGAGGTTGTGTGCACGTGCATGTGTGCGCACATGGGAGTGTGTAGAAATCCGCTGGAAGAGGTGGTTGCTCTCTTGCCGGGAGCACCGGTAAGGAACATGCCACCACCGGACCCTGAGAGAAGAGTGACTGGGGACAGGTGCCGGGGGAGCTGCCTGGGCTGGAGGGGAGGGCGGGGCGGGAGCGGAGGCAGCGCAGGCCCATCTCCCAAGGGTCCTGGACCCCCCACCCCCGTGCATGCTGGCTGCCGCACTCAGAGCTCGGCCGTGCCACGCTGTCACCGCTGGCGCCTCTGCCTTCTCGGTCGCCAGCCACTCTGCGTGTCCAGCGCCGAGCATGGCAGGCTCACTGCAGACATCAGTGGCCACGGCCTTAAACGACCATCGAAGTCCTCGGCAGGGACTGGGTGTGGAGGTGACCCAGGCTCGGGCACTCACAGGAGGGTCCTGCGTGGACCGAATGCCTGCCCCTCGCCCTGTGTCGAAGCCCTAACCCAGGGTGTGGTTTGGAGCGGCGTCTGGAAGGTAACTGTTCGGCGAGGTCCTGAGGGTGGGCCCGGGCGAGCTGGAACAGGAGGTAAGAGAGCTGGGAGGCGGGGCTCAGAGGGAAGAGCGTGTTTCTGGAAACGAGAGGAGGGTGGCTGGGACCGCACGGTGGCGGACCTGGCTGCCTGTGCTCTTGGGCGCCGGCGGACGCCTATGTGCCGAGGAGGCTGAGCACCGTGCTGAGAGCGCTGGCCCCGCTGCCGACAGTGAAATGTGAGCCTTAGGAGACGAACCGAGGAGGGACTGCGGGTCTGGTGTGACAAGAAGGCACTCACACCGGGTTGCCTCTGCCCCCAGAACCTCGGTGTCGCAGGAGACAGCAGGCCGGCAGATGGGCCAGCGCCACGGTGTCGGGGAGACAGAGACTGAGGGGCACAGGCACCGGACGCAGAGACGAGGCACAGGGACGCCTGGTGCCCTGGGCCGGCCGTGCTGGGCGAACAAGCGAGCCTGCCGGTGACTCAGAGACACCCAATGCCACGGGTGCCCGTCACGTGAGGTGTGAACCCGAGAGAAGGAAGACGGCGTGCAGGGCTCCGCACTCTGCTGCACCTGTGTGAAGTCCACGCCATTCTGCTGTGAGCAGGGGCTGCGTCAGGACCAGACACAGGCGGCTGCAGGGCCGGTCAGACCTGCCACGGGGGGAGGTGGGTGTGTGTGTGACCCATGTGCAGGGTCAGCGCTCAGACCACAGCCCCATTACATCTGCTCCTCAAAGCCGAGCTCTCCAGGACACGGGAGGGAGAGGGCCGCTCCGAGTCCCCAGGAGGCCGCACTACGCGGACACGAACCAGACAAGGACAGCGCGATCAAGGAGAACCGCGGACCGACATCCCTCACGAACACGGGCGCAGTCAACAAGACATCGGCAGGCTGAGTCCCTGATACACACAAAGAACAGCACATCACAACCAGGAGGGTTTATCTCGGGGTGTTGACTATTCAGCTCTGACAAGTACACCAACGTCGCTGACCGTACGGCAAGTCTAAAGGGAAAACACAGGACCTACCACTCAAGTCAAGGAAAAGCAGGACCCGAGGAAATTCAACGTGCGCTCATGATCAAGGAGAGGAGACGGGAACCTGTACATCGCGACCCAGCCGCCCAGCACACCTCCCGCAAACATCACGCTCTGGGGGAGCCCGCGTGGCCCCCACCAGGCGCCTGGCCGAGCCTGCTCTCCCCTGCACCCTGCACCTGAGGTCATCGCCGGCGCAGGGCGCCCGCTCAGAGAACAAAACATATGTAGTCAGATGGTGACCACAAAGCCTTGAGTGTCAGGTCCCACTTGAGACTTGTATTAGTAAGCCTGACCAAGTTTATAGACAACAGAGTATCTACTTGGAAAACTGCAAGGAATCAACCAAAAATAAAGACTAAAAACCCTCAGAAAACTGGGTACAGGTGAACAACTAAAAAAACAAATTCCTGCCCAGCCGGCATGGCTCAGTAGTTGAGCATCGACCTATGAACCTGGAGGTCACAGTTCAATTCCCAGTCAGTGCACATGCCCCGGTTGTGGGCTCAATCCCCAGTGTAGGGCATGCAGGAGGCAGCCTGTCCATGATTCTATCTTGTCATTGATGTTTCTCTCTTAACCCTCACACCATCACAAGATGGCTGCGCCCACAGTGGAGGCGGGGATCCTGTAACAAGCAATCAGCAGTGACCTGAGGCTGCGTGACACCGGGACGGGGGACCTGAGGCTTCGCCCCCCAGCCCAGCAGGGCTTGATGGGGTATCTCAGGCCACACCCCCCGCCCCAGTGCTGGGCCTGGGGACCTGAGGCTGCGCCCCCCTGCCCAGCAGGGCTTGACAGGGGTAGGGCCGGCCAGGTCTGGGTCTCATGCAACTTCAAGGCGCACGTGGGTGGGTGGGGACTTGACTCTGGATCCCACAGCGTGCTCCAGACTCTGACAGGAGGAAGATTTTCATATACATTTTACTAATTTTCTTTCATTTCTGACACTTCTATTATAAAGGGCAAATAGCAATATTAAAATATTTCTTCTAATTCCCTTCCAATGTGCATGAATTTCGTGCACCAGGCCCCTAGTCCCTTCTCTATAACGATAAGGTGCAATAGTGAACCACAATAAAGCAGCCTTACAGTGGGTACCAGACACCCTGAGGGATGAATCTGCCAGGTGACAGGGCCCGCACCTGGGCTGCTCCCAGATCTTCGTGATTGTAAATTGTGCTGCTGTGAACACAGGGGTGCATACATCCTTTCTGATTGGTGTTTCGGGTTTCTTTGGAGGATATAATCCTAGAAGTGGGATCACTGGGTCAGTTGGCAGTTCCGTTGTACTGTTGATATTTGGCTCTGTTGACTAATGAGTTTGCCGACCACTGCCCTAGGAAATGTATCTGTAAACATATTGCTATGAGAGATGTCTGAGATTTGGCTGCCTATGGTTTCTCCTAGGATTTTTATGGTTTCATGACTTACATTTAAGTCTTTATGCATTTTGAGTTTGTTTTCGTGTATGGTACAATTTGGTGGTCTAGTGTCATTCTTTTGCATGTGTCTGTCCAATTTTCCCAACGCAATTTATTGAAGAGACTGTCTTTTCTCCATTGAATGCTCTTGCCTCCTTTGTCAAATATTAATTGAGCACAATGGCTTGGGTCGATTTCTGGGTTCTCTGTTCTGTTCCATTGATCTATATGCCTGTTTTTGTGCCAGTACCAAGATGTTTTGAGTACGGTGGCTTTGTAGTATAACTCGATATCTGGTACTGTGATTCCGCCAATCCCTTCTATACAATGACTAGTGACCTGGTGCATGAAATTCGTGCACATTAAAAAGGAATTAGAGGAAATATTTTAGTATTGATATTTGCCCTTTCTCTATAATAGAAGTGTCAGAGATGGGAGAAAATTACTAAAATGTATATGAAAATCTTCCTCCTGTCAGAGTCTGGGGTGAGCCACGGGACCCAGAGTCAAGTCCCCGCCCACCCACGTGTGCCTCGAAATCGTGCGAGACCCAGACCCGGCCGGCCCCACCCCCCATTGGGCTAGATCCATACCCGGTTGGCCCCACTCCCGTCAAGCCCTGCCGGTTGGGGGGCACAGCCTCAGGTCCCCCGCCCAGTGCCAGGGTGGGGTGTGCGGCCTGAGGTCCCCTGGCCTGGGCCCGGGCAGGGGGCATGCCTTGAGGCCTCCTGTCAAGCCCCACCAGGCAGGGGGCGCAGCCTCAGGACCCTGCCCCGGCCCAGTGCCAAGCAGCCTCAGGTCCCTGCTGATTGCTTGCTAAGGCTCATTACGGAAACTTGGCCTCCGCTGTGGGCACAGCCATCTTGTGTTACAGGATCCCCACCTCCGCTGTGGGTGCAGCCATCTAGTGTTACGGAATCCCCGCCTCTGCTGTGGGCGCAGACAGCTTGTTACGGCGTGACGGTCCATTTACACATTCCCTCTTTACTAGATAGGATGAGGTGCAGTAGTGAACCACAATGAAGCAGCCTTACAGTGGATACAAGACGACACACGGAGGGACGAATCTGCCCAAACAACAGGGTCTGTGCCTGAGTAAAACGCCGAGGAGAAATCAGGCCTGAGCAAGCGAGGGCCGCGTGTGTGGAGTGGGACCCCGGGGATGCAGCTCCTCCTGACTACGGCCAGGTCACCATAGCCGGCACCCGGTGCCGAGTCAGCATTCACAGGGGAAGCCAGGAGGATGAGCTTGGCCAAGCAGCCCTGAGCAGCAGGAATGGACATGGAGGAATCACACTGACGGGTCCTGGAAGTGATCGCAGGCTGCAGAGATGGAGACAGTAGTGAGGGGATGAGCCCGGGTCAAGACAGCCAATCAGAGCTCGGAACAGGAACATGCCGACTCACTGTGACAAAGGCACGGGGTCAGGGAGGACACAGCCTTTACCCACCCATTGCTGAGCCATCCAACATCTTCAGGCAAAAAATAAGACAAAATAAACCTTGACCTAAACCTCACATCTCACACAAAACTTACCTGACGTGGAGCTGAGATTTATTTATTGTTTTTAGTAATTCTTTATTGTTGAAAAGATTACATATGTCCCCCTCTTTCCCCTATGGACCCCCTCCAGCCCACCCCCACCGCCCCCTCTCCCCCAGGCCTTCACCACCCTGTTGTCTGTGTCCATGGGTTATGCAGACACACATACAAGTCCTTTGGTTGATTACTTCCCATCCCTCCCGCACCCCGCCCTCCCTCTGAGATTCCGCACTCTGTTCCCTGCTTCCATGTCTCCGGGTCCACTCAGTTCATCAGTTTATTTTGTTAATTGGATTCCACATCTGAGATCATGTGATGCTTGTCTTTCTCTGACGGACTTACTTCACTTAGCATGAGACTCTCCAGCCCCTCCCTGTTGCTTAAGAGGGCAAGAGCTCCTTCTTTCTCAGGACGGCTGCAGCTATCCGGGGTCTTGTTTTATTCCGTATGAGTTTTTGGGGGTTCGTTCTACGTCTGTGAAATATGCTGTCGGTGTTTTAATGGGGAGTGCATGGAATCTGTAGATTGCCTTGGGTAGTAGGGACATTTTAATGATGTTGATTCTACCAATCCATGAACACGGTATGTTCTTCCACTTGTATAGATCTTCTTCTATCTTTTTGCAACATCCTGTAGTTTTCCAAGTACAGGTCTTTGGCTCCTTGGTTAAGTTTATTTCTAAGTATCTTATATTTTTTGTTGCAATGGTAAATGGGATTGTTTGTTTAGTTTCTCTTTCTGATAATTCATTATTGGTGTATACAAAGCCATTGACTTTTGGGTGTTGATTTTGTATCCTGCCACACTGCCAAATTCATTTATTAAATCTAGTAGGTTTTGGGTGGAGTCTTTAGGGTTTTCTATGTACAATATCATGTCATCTGTGAATAATGAGAGTTTTACTTCCTCCTTTCCAATTTGGATGCCTTTTCTTATTCTTGTTGGATTAGAGACTTAAATGTAAAATGTGAAACTATAAAACTTTCAGAAAAAACACAGGTGAAAAATCTTTGATACTTAGGGTCAGGCAAGGAGTTTTCAGACTCGGCATCTAAAAAAAGGTGTTCCATTGAAATGATTAATTGGACTTGACCAAAACTAGGAACTTCTGTTGCATTAAAGACACTGATAAGAGGAAAAGACAAGCTAGGGACTGAGGGCCAATAAGTGCTGACCAGACTGGCAATGGAAATGCCAAGAGCATAAAGAACTTGCCCAAGTCAAAAGGAAGAAGGAGCTGGTGACAGATCTGAAAGGCCGCACGAGGAGGATGCGCAGAGGACCGAGCCGCCAGCAGAGTCCAGCATTTGGCTGCCGCAGGAAATAGGCGACGCCAAGACGCGGCCCGGCACCCCCAGGGCCGACACGGAGGACACAGAGGAACCGAAACCGTTCTGACTCCACCCACCTCCCTAAGCTCCACACAGGCTTACGCGAGGCCTCGGAGTGTCGCCCGGCCCGCCCCGAGCGTGGGCGCTGAAGCCACGCAGCCGGCTCCGCGTCACAGCCGCTGCAGGCTCAGCGGCCACAGCAAGCAGAGCCCTCGGCAGGCGGGTGGTCCCCGCAGGCCCCGCGCTTCCTCTGCGCACTGAGCACGGTCTGCGACCTCACAGGTGCTAAGCCCGTGTGAGACACAGGTGAGGAGCAGTCGCCCACTGTCCCGTCGGCCCCATGTCGCTCTCCACGGGAAACGCCGACCCTCCCCTGGGCCAGCTCCTCAGCCCTGCGCTCGGCTCTGCGGGTGACAAACGGTCGTGGTTTCCTTGATCTGACAACACCGACTTCCCTCCACCCCCGAAGGACACTTCCTTGCCCGAGCTCTCCCCTCGGAACCTGGTACGTGTGCGCACTGCATTCCGGCCTCGCGGTTCCGGATGAGACGGCGTTGCTGTCACTCGGTGCTGCTCCCTCGCTCCTGTCAGGGTGTTCCCCGAGTCTCCGACTCAGAGGACTAACTGGCAGGTGCCACGTGTGGACTTCCGTGGTTTTCTAGTGGGGGCTCACCCAGCTTCTCGGCTCCTGGGGTGTGCCCGCCGCCCATCGGGTGTTGTGCCCGCCCACCTCCGCTCCCCCACCTGGACCCCACCTGGAAGGCCGCCTGGCTCTGTCCCCAGGACCTGCGGCGCTTTCCTCGCTGCTCTTTCCCGGTCGGCCTCCCGCTGACAGTGACTGCTCCCGACCTGCCGGAGTCACGCCTCTGCCTGGGACCGGCTGCTGCGCCAGCCAGCGAGCTCCTACCCCGGTTCCTGTCCCATCCAGGCTGCACTTTCTGTTTGATCCTTGAAAAACACTTTTTTCTTTCTTCAGTTGAGGTTACACTTCTTCATTTATTGACAAGGATGCATACTTTACTGAAGCCATTTTACAACACCGCTCGAACGTCCTTGTCGGATGACTGCCAGTGACGGCTGTCCTGGCTCTCGGCCGTGACTCCTGGCGCTGGGCCTGAGGAGAGTCTGTGTGTCCCGGTCACTCTGGGCCCCACACTGTGAGGTCTGCGTCCCCCTGTGCCTCCCGGCCAGCGGCCCCTCTCAGGCGGGGGCTGTACCTGGGCCCGCTGACGGGTGCTGCCCTGTGGCTCCTGGCAAAGGGACCTGGGTCAGCAGGGCCCCGCTCGGGTTGTCAGCGCAGCGACCCGTTTGCTAAAGCGCAGCCACCGCTCGGGACTGGGAGGGCGGCTCCCGGCAGCAGGAGCGGCAGAGCCGGTCTGCTCCAGCTGAGGCCTCGGTGCTGCCATTGTCTTCGGTCCCCGCTTGTCCTGAAAGGAGTAGCTTCGTCCGTACATGTGCCTCAGACAGACCCATGCACTGAGTTATACGGCCAACGCGACTTCTACACAGATCCATGTGCATAAGTGTGCTCGTGTGTGCATGTGCATGTGTGTGCAGGCGTGTGTGCGCACATGGGTGTGCACGGCAATGGCACCACCTGTGTGTCCTTCCAGAACCTCTCCCTACACGAGGCAGCAGCAGCAGGGGGGAGGGGTGGCAGGAAGGCCCGAGGCCCCACACAGCATAGAGGGGGATGGAGCAGGAAGGCTGGGCTGTGGGGGCACTCTCCTCAGGGTGTCAGCGGCCCTCCCCCAGCCCGCTCCCCAAAACCAGAAAGGCTGCCTCTCATGCCGCGTGTGGCTTCGCAGGAAACACACAGCACACAGCCTGGACTGGCCCGAGGGCGCTGGGCCCACAGCAGTCGTCACCTGGTGACGGGACAGAGGCATTTTCTGATGGGCGGGGCCTTCAACACGCACAGGAGGGCGGGGCAGCCGCTGAGAGGCGGGCCCAGAGCGGGGACTGTGAAGAGGGTGCTGGAGGCCGGGCACCTGGCGGTTTTGGACGAGAGGGACGTGGAGACATGAACGGGGCGTGGGGTGAACCTGGCCAGGAAGGAGGGGCCACTGCACGCGCTGCCGGGCCGGGGTCCTATCCCTGTGCTGGGGCCCACCCAGGGCTCAGGGAACCCCAAATGGGACGGCGGGCGTGCAGTCACACCCACTCCAGCCCCCAAGGGCGGCTCCTCCTGGCGAGCATGTCCACAGACGCGACCCGATTTCTGTTAAGGAGCCAGTCGCTTCCCACAGCTGATTCTCCACCCAGCGCATCAAGATGTTGATGATAAAGCCTTTATCTTAGATTTTACAAAGTAAGCAAAAATGACTAAGTCCAAAGCGTGCCAGCCCACACACGCTGGACGCACGCCGGGCCACGCTCAGGTCCACGCAGACGCGACTGTCTGAGTGGGCAGCGGTGGCGGCGCGGGCCAGGCTCCCAGGTGGCTCCCGGGAGGAGGCACCACCCCTGCCGACTGGGGCCGGGGGTTGAACCTGAAGCTCAGGAATGTGCCTGTGACCGGTAATCGGACCTATGACCCTTCGGGTCAAGGGCTGGCGCTCTAACCACTGAGCACTGGCCAGGGCTGTGCTTACTCTGCACCCATAGTCTGGGGGACAGTGTCAACGTGCCCATCGGCCACTGGGGACCCAAGGGGCCGGGAGCAGGCGGTCAGCACAGCCTCCGGAAAGCCTTCCTAAGGACGAGCTGCGGGTCCAGGCGGGGGAGGGGCCGGGAAGGACTGCAGCGCCTCCTCCTGACACGCGGGTGCGGAGGGGCCGGGAGAACCGGGCAGCGTCCATGGCCACGCACAGGGGAGCCGCCTCGCAGGAGGAGCGCGTCTGGGTGGGCATTCCTTGGAGCCGGGAGCGCAGACCCGCCGCCCTGGAGGCCGCACGAGGCAGAGGGTTCTGCTGGCCACAGACAGGCCCCGAGGCAGCAGGAGCCCAGCTCTCTGAGCCGGGAAACCGAGACGCCCGGCCAGCGCCAGCCTGAGGAAGGCGGGAAAGGCCCACCGTGGGCGCGTCTGCAGAGGAGCTGAGTGCAGGGGCAGGGGCTGGAGAAGACAGTGTCCCCGGGCGGCGGGACGGGGAGCGGGCGGGCGGGACGTACCTGAGCTCGCTCGCCTCCTCCCGGGACAGCAGGACGCTCTGCTCGGCGGGGCCCGCCTGGGTCTGCAGCACCTTCAGCTCCATCTCCAGCTGCGGGAAACAGCACAGGGTCCGTCGGGACTGCGCGGGCGTCCCTCCAGACAGAGGCTCTGGAAGCATCCACCTTCTAGTCACTGATTTGAAACGCTCCTTAAAGACGTCCGTATGTAAAAGGAGGAACCCTGCCCTGACCGGTGTGGCTCAGTGGATAGAGCGTCGGCCTGCGGACTGAAGGGTCCCAGGCTCGATTCCGTCAAGGGCATGTACCTTGGTTGTGGGCACATCCCTAGTGGGAGGTGTGCAGGAGGCAGCTGATCGGTGTTTCTAACTCTATCCCTCTCCCTTCCTCTCTGTAAAAACATCAATAAAACGTATTAAAAAAAAAAAGGAGGAAACCAGTAGGGTTTGCAGAGGCTGCTGGGAGCTGAGCATAAGGATGGTTCGGTGGGCGACTGGGTGAGCAGCTGGATTGTGGGAATGGGGCAGGGGGTGCCCTCAGCCAGGCCCGTTGGAGCGGAGCCCCCGGCCATGTGCGCTGGCTCACGTGCTGTCAGCCAGCGCAGGGCGACAGGAAGACAAATGCATTAACCCTGCAGCCTGCCACCACTGTTCACACTTCACCGAGAAAAACCCTCATGGAGCTGCTTTGAAAACACACACAGGACTAACTGATTGCATCTTTTGGGAGACCCCGCTAAACGACAGAGGCCAGAACCCTGTCCTAGGACCATCCACGCCCAGTGGGAGGACGGCGCCCGCGGCACAAGGCGGCGGGACGGGAGCGGGAGGGCCCTGAGCCTGCTGCTGGGCAGAGCCCTCTCCCAGCGGTGCCCTGACCGGCGGCTTCCTTCCAACCACATCTCCAGGAGGGAGGGCCGGCCCGCCCCCTTCCCAGCTCCAAAGCTAATGCACAGATTGACATTCCTCTCTCGGCTCCTCTCCTAAGCGAAGAGGCGTAATTACCCGCAGTGCCTGCTCCAAACGAATCGAGTGCCAAGGGAGCGGCTGCTGCTTAGACCGCTGCCGGGAGCTGCTGGCAGCTGCATGACACGGGAAGGAGGGCCTCCCGGGGCCCCAGGAGCGCCAGACAAGTGAGCCCTCAGCAGCTGAAGGCCCTGGGCCAGCCGGGCTCATCCTCACGGCCACTCTGAGGCCCTGCTCCCCCACTGGTCACGGGCGCTGGGGGCACAGCTCCCATCACACCCCAGCCCCTCAGCAGCTGGGAGCGTCCTCCTGCCTGTGAAGGAGGCACCCACCTGCTCCCCACAGACCAGAGGGTTAACCCAGTCCTCTGGGCGTCTCCAAGAGCACCTGGCAGGCTGGGGTGCCTGCCGGGGGTGGGGGGTGGGGGGTGGGCACAGCTCTGTGGAGCCATGAGCGGGGGAGGCCCCGAGAGCTGAGCACTAACAGGAGTCTCCCCAGCACAGGGCTTGCCCGGGTCTCGGGGTGAGGTGAGGCGGGTGAGGCCGGTGGGGCCTGTGCTGAGGAGGCTGTGGCGGATCTGAAAGTTCCTGCTGCAGAAACGGCCTCCCCCATGTCCCTTGGCCGAGGGGCCTCCGCGGGGTCTCAGGGAAACAGCCCCGTGTGCCTGGCACAGCGGGCACAGGGAAGCCCAGCCACAGAGGGGCAGGAGACGGGTGCCGCAGCGGCCTGTCCCCTCGCAGGGAGCGAGCACAGGGCAGACCCGGGCTTCCGAGTACCAAGGGGGCTCCACGCCCGCAGCAGCGTGAGGCAGAGGCCTGGACAGGACGGCCGCGTGGTGAGGACGGACCGATCATCAAGTGGCAGCGTGGCTCCCGGCACGGGGAGCCTGGGAGCTGAGCGCCGAGGCCGGGAGTGTGAACGGGAGAACCGCCAGGCCTGAGAACTGGCCAAGGACCAGGGCTGCCGCAGGCCTCCGTCCGGGACGGCTCCCATAAACGTGGAGGCTGAGCCCGCGCACCTGCCCGAGGCGCTGTCCCCGATGCAGCCGGTGAGGCCGCTGGGACCTTCGCTCCCCGAGTCTGAAGTGCCGCCACCTTCCTCGCGCCGGCGGGCCCGGGCGGGTGTGGCGCTGCAGCCGGGGAGGCGAGGGCAGCGCAGGCACCAGCACAGCGAAGCACCAGGCCTGGCCTGACAAGGAGCGTGCGAGGGCCGTGACGGAGGCCAGGGAGGGACTCACCTGCCGCCTGGTCCGGCCCCGCCCCAGCCCCATCCCCGGGCTGACCCCGCAGGGCTCCCCTGGCGGCCAGGAGCGGGCCCATGGGCCCACTGAGGGGAAACGGGGCTCAAGGAAGAGGACAGCTTCCTCACAGACGCCACGAGGGGTGCAGGGCGTCTTGAATCAGAAAATGAGCCGCTCCGCTCCCTCCGTGAGGCACACACAGCATCAGGACGTTTGTACAGGGCGGGGGGGGAGGGGCTGGGGGCGGGGGGGGGGAGGAGGGGGTAACACACCGGCCGGACAGCGCTCCCGCCACTGCAGCTGCCTCAGAGCGAGCGTGGTGTGCTGGGTGACGAAGCAGCAGGGCTTCTAGTGGACGACAGCCACACTGTCGCGGCCTGTCACTGTGGTTAGCCGAAGGTGTCTAGGGTTTCTTCCCCCTCCTCTCCTGAACGTGCGCTCACTCGGCCAGAAACCAGCAGGCGAGGGAGGGGCTGCGGCTGGGAGACGCTCCAGGAGGGGCCGTGCCCAGCGACCGCCTGAGCCCCGCTGTCCTGGGGCCAGACCCCGGCGCAGCAGGGAGGCTGCCACTGGAATGGTGGGCCAGCCCCAGAGGCAGGCCAGGTGGCTCTCGGCTCCCTCCCACACTAGGCCACGCTGCCATGAAGGAGGCGAAGATGCAGAAGAAACTGCCCCCTAACCCAGGGGAAGGCATGCACTGGGGTGCCACTCCCTGCAGAGCCGACAGCTCTGACACCTGAGACCCCACCCTGCCTGCCTGGCCTGGCCTTTAACTCCGGGGGTGGGGGGCACCATGAACCTCGGATGGATGAGGGAGGTGCAGGGAGCACAGAGGCCCCGGCTCCCGAGCGCGAGCGCCCTCCTGCACCCGCGGGCACGCCACCTCTCACCTTCCCTTTAGCTGGGAGGAGAAGAGAAGTGGAATAAACAGCGTGGACCAGGCTGAAGACGAGACCATCGGAGGCTGGGGCACCTGTCTGAGGGACAGCTGCAGCCCAGACCTAAGGCCAGCGCGAGGGAGCCAGCGCAGGGCACCCGCCGTGTCCACGCGTGTACTCTGGGGCCTCGGCAACGGGCAGGACCGAGAATCAGCTCAGGAGGCCAGGCCCCCGCCTGCCAGCTCTGCAGGTCCATAGGGACAGGCCCGTCTCACCTAAAGCTGCGCGGAGCACCTGCAGGCTGGGGTGCCAGGCCCCCAGGTGGCTCTCACCTCGGCCGCCCTCAGAGTCCCCGGGAGAAAGGCCCCGCCAGCGCCCACATGCATCCTCCTCTGTCTGAGGGACCAGGCATCACACTGGAGTCCTGGGGCTTTCCCCGGGGACAGACATGTGGTCCGAGTGAGGCCCACACAGGCGGAGGCGGCTGTCCTGCAGCCCCTTGTCTGGGGCCTATGGCGGGCCCCTCAGCCCAGGCCAGAGCACTGCTTTCCGGGCCCCCGACTCCCCCCCCCCGCCCCCAGGCCCATGGCGGTGCGGGAGCTGCCTGACGGGGCTCAGCCTCAGGCTCCGAGGACACAAGGACACGGAGGCTTCGCTGCCTTGACTCGGCTGCAGGCCTGGCGCCATGTCCACAGCATCTCAGGCCCAATGCTCCCTCCAAACGTGCCCTCCCCAAGCTACCCTGACCCTGACCCTGATGTCACCCCTGACCCCGGGCCCTCTCCTTCAGTGTGACCACTCCCAGTACCGCCCGGCCACCCCTCATCTTCCCCCGCCAGGCCCTGCGCACAGCCACCCGTGGGCTCCAGGGCTGTGCCGGCCCCGCCCCGCCCCGTCCCCTTCTCCAGTGCCCCTCACGGGGGCCGATCCAGGCCCTCCCAGCCCTACCCTGCAGTGGGGGCGACAGCTGTGGTGACAGCAAGGACATGACGGATATGCAAATTCAAGGACATGTCACTTCAACAGAGGGCAGCCTGCTCAAGGTCGGGAGCTGACGTGAAGGAGGCGAAGATGCAGGAACAGAGCTCTGGCCCGTGACACGGTCCCCGGCCGCCCAGTGCCCGCGGCAGCCTCGCCCTGCACCCAGCCAGCTGGCCTGGGCAGAGCAGCCAGCGCACGCAGACACCATGGCCTCCCTGTCCCGAGAGCAGGCCGAGGGCTGGGCAGCAGGAAGGGGCTCGCAGCCCGCACAGGACAGACGCGCTCCCACGCAAAGCCCCCACGCCCCCCGCCCCGCCCCCTGTGGTGGGGAGACACCCGCCTCGCCTGCACACCTGCGCCCCCACGGGGCTCTCGCTTCTCAAGCACCCGGGGAGGCGGGGCCAATGTGCTCCGGGCAGAGACCCGCCAACAGAAGCAGCCTGTCCCGCAGCGAAGCCGCAGGCTGCAGGGAGGTCCTGGCTCAGCCTGGACACGCGTGGGCAGGCGCCCGGGGCTGAAGGCACAGGCCCCGGGGCACGGCATGACTGGGCAGGACGCAGTCCCTGCCCCCACTGTCCGTCCTCACACTGAGGCAGCTAGTCTGTCTCTGGGAGCCAGGACTCGGCTTCTAAACCTCGTGCCAGCTCTGCTCCCGCCGCGTTTCTGACGAGAGGAAGGGACGTGGCTGCCAGGGCCCACACAGGCCTGCAGGACACGTCATGAGGGGACACCCCGCCCTGCCTCCCTCTGCACACAGAGACCCCCAGGGCGTGGCCCGGACTCACCATGTCCGCTCTCTGCTTCTGGCTGCCCAGCTCCTCTAGCGCCTGTGACAGCTGAGCCTTCAAGAAAAGACAGAAAGTGGGGTTAGTGGGCCCCCCATCTCTGCCACCCCACGCAGACGAGCCTGGGAAGCGCTGCCGCCTGGGGTGGGAGGGGAACCGAGGGCAGCGGGAGCCTGTGCTGGAGCGGCTGCAGGGCATCGTGGGGAGACAAGGTGGGTCCTGGCCTGGGGGCAGGAGAGCAGTTGCCTCCTTGGTTCCGGAGGAGGAGGGGCCAACGTCCAGGAAACCCCTGACGCCCCACCCACTGCCACCAGCAGGACTTGGGGGCCAGGCGAAGGACCCCCCAACCCAGTGCACAGACACGGAAGGTTCCCTCCCTCGGCCCCAGACGCACAGAGGCCATGCTGGGCACTCAGGGGCTGACTGGTCTGGGCTCAGTGCGCCCTCAGCAGCAGGGGTTACACTGGGACCACAGCTGCAGCAGCAGCTGGGACTGGGGAGGACCCACAGGTGTGCGTGCATGAGCCTGAGGGCCGTGCGGTGTGCACTGACGTCTGAGAGCCTTACTGGACACCCGAGACCGAGGCCGAGTCTGCATCCCCACATGTGACCTCAAAGGACCGGACTGGGCTCGGCGGGGGGTGGGGGTGGGTAGGAGTTGTAGCTGTCACCGCCCCTCCAGCATCGATTCAGACGGCCACCCACGGACGAGAATAGAAAAGATCAATGAACGAAGCTGGTTTTCAAAAAGATAAACAAAACTGACCAGCCGTGATCTAGATGAGCTGAGGGAAAGGAGGAACTCAGATAAATAAAATCAGAAATGAAAGAGGTCGAGACTACACTGGACGCCACAGACACACAGACTCTGAACAGCTACACCAACGGCTGGAGACCCCAGAGGAACCGCTCCCAGAAACACGCCGCCTACCGGGCTGAGCCACGGCGAGACGGGAATCTGAACAGACTGACCTCTCGCAAGGAGGCTGGTCAGAAGCCAGGCCCAGGTGGCTTCCCCGGTGAGTTCTACCGAACACTCACAGAACACTAACACCAGTCCTTCACCTCGCCCAGAACCAAACGGAGGGAGCACGTCCCAGTTCCCGGTGCGAGGGCAGCACTGCACACACATCCAAGGCCGACAAGGACGCCACGAGGAAGAAGCCACAGGCCCAGATCCCTGCTAAACGTGGGTGCGAAATTCTCAACACAACATTAGCCGACGGAACCAGCGATAAAGGGTCACAGACCATAACCGAGTGGCTATTCCAGGGATGTTCAGCACCCACCAACCAACCATGTGACTGACCACAAGCACACACATGGATGACCATGATGTGAGCAGGTCGATAGATGCAGAAAGCAGTTGACAAAATTCAACCTTCTTTCATGATAAAAGTTAATGAGGTGCCAAAGGGACAGACTTCAACGTAACGCAGACCAGACATGACAAGCCCGCTGCTAACGGCACACTCCGTGTGGAAGCTGCAGGCTGCCCCTACGCTCAGGAACAAGACAAGGAGGGCACCCTCAGCACTGCTGTCCAACACGGTGTGGGCGTCACAGCCAGTCCTCAGGCCAGAGAAGGAAAGAAAAGGCATCCAAACAGGAAGGGAAAAAGGAAAACTACCTGCTTCACAGAAAACAAGACTTCCCCAAAAAACTATACTAGGAAATCATTTCAGTGAAGTTGCAGCATCCTATATAATAAAGAGGTGATATGCAAATTGACCCTCACGCCCTCACAAGATGGCTTCCTACGACCAGGCTGGCAGGGGGGTTAGTGAGGGACGACCAAACGACTGAACAAGTAGGCTGCGTGGGGCAACAAGGCTGGCAGGGGGGGGGGGGGGCTGTTGGGGGCGATTAGGCTGGCAGGGGGGGCAGTTGGGGGCGGGAGGGGGGTAGTGAGGGGCGATCAGGCAGGCAGGCAGGCGAGCGATTAGGAGCCAGTGGTCCAGGATTGTGAAAAGGATGTCCGACTGCCAGTTTAGGCCTGATCCCAAAGGGCGTCGGACATCCCCCAAGGGGTCCTGGATTGGAGAGGGTACAGGCTGGGCTGAGGAGACCCCCCGCCCCGTGCATGAATTCCGTGCACTGGGCCTCTAGTATTAAAATAATATACAAAATAAGTTGCATTTCTATACATTAACAACACATTATCTAAAAATAAATAAGCCAATCCCGTTTACAATAGCATCAAAAACAATAAAAACTCAGAAATACATTTAACCAAGGAGGTGAAAGACCTGCACACTGAAAACCATAGACATTGATGACAGAAACTGAAGAAGAACATGGAAAGATAGTCCACGTTCATGGGAGAAGTATTAATGTTAAGATGTCCGTATTGAGCTACAGGTTCCATGGCGCCCAGGCCGGTTTGGTTCAGTGGATAGTGTCAGCCTCAGACGGAAGGGTCACAGGTGCAATGCTGGTCGGGGGCATGCACCTCGGCTGGAGGCTCAAACTCCAATTGATGTGTCTCTCTGTCTCTCCCCCGCTTCCACTCTCTCTCTCAAAACATATATATATGTATATTAACGGCCTGGCCGGTGTAGTTCAGTGGTTGGGCATTGACCTATGAACCAGGAGGTCACGGTTCAATTCCTGGTCAGGGCACATGCCCAGGTTGCGGGTTTGATCCCCAGTAGGGGGCGTGCAGGAGGCATCCAATCAATGATTCTCTCTCATCATTGATGTTGCTGTCTCTTTCTCCCGCTCCCTTCCTCTCTGGAATTAATAAAGTTATATTTTAAAAGTTAAGTTAAATTAAGTTAAATAAATTAATGGAAGAATGTCCTCGGGTGAAGGTTAACAAAAAAAATAAACAAAACAAAACTTCAATGGCAATTTTGACAGAAATAGGAAAAGTAATTCTAAAATTCTTGTAGAACCACCAAGACCCCAAAGTGTCCAAGTAACCCTGAGACAGGAACAACGCTGGAGGCATCACACGTCCGGACCGCCAGGCACACGGCAGGGCTGTCCTGTCAAAGCGGTGTGACGCTGGCATAAAACAGACGCTCTGGCCGAGAGAACAGAAGAGACAGGAGACAAGAAATCAACCCCCACACACACAGTGCCCCGTGACGAGGAGCCAAAGCCACGCCGGGAAGGACGGGCTCCCAGTCCGCGGTGCCGGCGGCGCGAACATCGAGCCGCGTAGCTCTGAGGGAAACCGGGCCAGAGCTCCTGCCGCTCACCGTGTCAGTCTCTTGGACATGACACCAAGCACACAGGCAACAAAAGCAACAATGACCAGTGGGACCACACGCAGCGAACAGCTCCTACACGGCAGCGGAGCCGGCAGCAGGACGCAAGGCCGGGGGCAGAGCTGCAAACCGCATCCCGACAGGGTTAGCGCCCTATGTCCACGAGGAGCCTGTAGCTCAGCAGAAGAACAGGGCCGATTGGGAACGGGCAAAGGAGCTGAGAAACGCCCCAAAGAGCACACGCGGCCCCCGGTACCTGGAAAGGCGCTCAGCACGCCCGGCAGCCGGAGACCTAAGCCACAGCCACAGCGCGCCTGTCGGGAAGGCCACCGAGGACAGGCAACACCACAGGCGCTGGCGGGCGGCCCTGCGGGAGGGGCTGTAAATGGAGCAGCCACTACGGAACTAAAATTAGAACAGAGCCATATGGCCCACGATCCCGCTCTGGGAATATGTCCAAAGGAAATAAAACCTGCATCTCGAAGAAACAGCCGCGCCCCTGCTCCCTGCAGCCTGCCTCCCAGGAGCCACGACACGGAAGCGCCCGTGCTGCCCGGCAGACCGGGAGGCGGTGTGGCCCCTGCCAGGGCGCACTGCGGAGCCTTAGAGAAGCAGATGCTGCCACTGGCGGCAACACGGCGGGACCGGGAGGACGCGATGCTAAGGAGACAGCCGACCCAGAAAGAAAACCACCTCAGGACGCCACTGCTCTCCGACAGCCTGCGGAGCCCACGGACACAGCAGGACTCAGCAGCGCGGTGGCTGAGAGGGCAGGGGGGTGCGGGAGCGAGAGGGTTAGGGCAGAGCGCACACTCCCGGGGGGCGGGGGAGCAGGCCCGCCCGGGACCTCAGGTGCAGCAGGACAGCGACAGCTAATCGCAGGGATTGCATCTCGAACTGAAGAAAGGAGCCCTTCAAGGTCCCCGTAGAGACCGAGGAACCAGGTGGGCGGTGGCTGTGGGAATCAGCCGGCGCGCGTCCGTCTCGCTGTGTGTGCACGTGCCCGTGAGACGCCCCAGGACAGCCTCCACTCACACGGTCCCACGCGTCACTCACACCCGTCGAGCTGGTGCCTGGTCTGCCCGCGTCACCACCTCGCCTGCTGGACACCGCGCCCTTCTGTGAAGCTGGAGAACTAAACGAGGGGCACCTGAGGGCCTGGCCGCCCATGTGAGGGCCTGGCCGCCGGCGGCTCACCCCCCCCCCCCCCCGCCCCGCCCGAGGCCACTGCAAAGCCCTCCCTCAGCCTCGCCTCTGCCCAGGTCCCGGAGCCGCTGCGTTGCTGGGTGCTGAGCAGGCCACCCGCCCACGTCACACAGTGTGCCCGCGCACAGCATCCCGGGGCCCGGGCCACTCCCTTCCTGTTCGCCCGCTTAGTAGGTGGCTCGATTTTAACTGATGGAGTTCCACTTTGCTCCGTCGGTGCCCTCACAGGAGAGCCCCCCACAGAGGAACACCTTCAGGAGGGGCCAGGAAATGGGCTCTGGCCCGGTGGGCGCCTGGGGTGGGAGAGTGGGCAGACTCTGGAGGGAGACGCTGCTCTGAACGCTCGCCAGGCGGGGGGACATGGGAGCACGATGCTGCCCACTTTTCTCTAAGCTCCTTCCGATCGCTGCAGCCTGAAACCGGGCTCCCCCCAGACCTCCCGCAGCCAGCAGCGCCGTCATCTGTTTTAATTAAATAAATTGGGAAACAAACCAGGCTGGGATGCGACTCAGGCGGCGTGCGCTGCATAGCGATGCCCCGTCAGCACAGGAGGGCTCGGGACGCTGCTCCCGACATCAGCACTTGATTAAACGGAATAAATAAAACCGGGCCAAGCGGCCCAGGCTGCACAGACGGCGCTGGGATCTCCCGGCTCATCCACTTAGTTTTACTCAAACGTGTCTGCCGAGTCAAACCTGTTCCATTAGGGCCGACCAGCAGCGCCACCCGGAGGCCCTGCTCTCTGCTGAGAGGCTCTGCCCTCCCGGGGCCGCATGTGGCTCCCGTGGTCCGAGGGGCGGGTCGCGCAGCAGCCCCGAGGGAGGTGGGCCTGGCCTTCCTGCGCCTCACCCAGCAGCAGGTCCCAGAACACACGGACAGGGCTGTGCCCTCGACAGCTGCGCCCAGTCCAGTGCCCGTTTTGTCGGTGAGTCTTACTGGCCCGCAGGCGGCTCCCAGATGCAGCTGAGAGCTGAGTGGCCCGGCTGAGACCGTGGGGCCGCCCGGCCCACAGTATTTCCCGTCTGGCCCCTCACGGGAGAAGCTGCTGGCCCTGCATGAGGTGAACAGGAGCTTAGACGTGAGGGACGCTGGGAGGCCATGGGGGAGAGAGGAGCAGAGAAACGCGGTGAGAGAGAACAGAGAGAGAGGGGCGAGGCTATAGACGGACATGAAGAGAGAGCAGAGAGGAAGCGAGGAAGGAGGGAAGACCATTGGGGAAGGAGAAAAGGAAAGGCGGAGGTGGGGCGAGAGAGAAAAGCTGGTGTCCCCACCTCTATCAGCACAGCTGGAGTTCCCACAGGGCCAGTGACAATCCCTCCCTCCGAGGCCCTGGGCCCTGCCTTTCGGATAGTGACGTGCCAGGCGTGAGAGGGAGCCGTGGTGGCAGGGTCTCCCTGCAGGCCCCCCGCCCCCTGCGCGAGTGCCCAGATGTTCGCATTCGGGCACGAGTGACGGATGAGCTGGCTGGGAGGCACTATGGCTCCACTAGCAAATGAGTCCGCGCAGGTACATGATTTTACTGTGTCAAACCCGATGCTCAGCTAATGGGCTGCTCGCAGCGCCGAGCGCTCAGCTCTCCAGGTGGGGGCCGTGCTCAGAGGCTGGCACGCAGCTCTGCTTACTGACCAGGAAGAGGACAGGCCCTCCTGGGGCTGCAGTCCAGCATGTGGCCGAGGGACCTGGGGGTGAGGACAAAGCCGGGGCACCTCCCAGTCTGTCCCTTCCTCGGGGCTGCAGGGCTGGGCGGGACTGGGCGACCTGTGCAGGGGTCCACCTGCCCCAGGAGCTGCAGGCCTCGAGCCTGGTGATGGGGCGGCACCCAGGGCCTGGGAGGAAGGTTCAGGGCTGCTGCTGGAGCACAGCTGCCCCCGCGGACACTGGTGTTCCAGGGACAGGCCTGTGCCCGCCGAGTTGGAGGCCTGGCCTCAGTCCCCTCGGCTGCAACGGGGGAGCAGCCCTGCCCTGGGCAGAGGCCCAAGGCCGAGGGTCAGCCCGGGTGGCCGCAGCGTGGCTGGTGCCTCGTGGAGCAAGGCCGCCTCGCTAGGCATCTGTGTGGCTGTGAGGTGCTGGGCCCGAGAGGCCTGGACAGAGGGCCGCCCTGGCCCGGAGGGCTGCACACTGCAGGGCCGCGTGAGGCCGCCCCAACGCTCAGGCCGCGGGTGCACAGGGATGAGGGGAGCACTTCCCGCACCCTTCTCCTCGAGAGGAGGTGCCCTGCGCTGGCTGCCACAGGCCGGGGCTCTGACTCGACCCTGGGTCCTAGCCTGGCCAGCAGCCCTGACAGCAGTGCCCCCTGCAGACCCTGCACGGGCATCGCCACCCAGCCTACCCAGACCCCCATCCCACCCCAGACCCCGCCCCGCCCCCGAGATGCGCCAGGTGGCCCCCCACCCGCTGCAGCTTTTCCCCAGGGGAGCACTCGGCACTGGGCAGACCAGTCACAGGCCCACCAGAGGCCGTGCAGGGCCCACGGGTCCTCGTTGGTTGGGAGCAGCCGGGCCCGCAGGCCTGGTGCAGTCAGGTCAGCCAAGAAGGGGGGAGAGGGAGGGGCAGCAGCAGGAGGCCAGGGGAGAGGAGGAAGGAGGGGAGAGTGCAAGGGCGGGGGGAGGGGGGGGAGGGGGAGGATGAGGCCCTCCCAGCCCAGGTCCCAGGGAGCCTTGGAGAGGAGAGCAGTCCTGGCCTGCACAGGAGGAAGAGCCCCATCCCGTCCTGTCCGTCCCCTTCCTTTCCGGGGGCTTCCTGGGTACACCCCAGTCCCACCCTGGCCAGAGAGCAGGATGGGTGGCTCTGTCTGCTGCCCCCTGGTGGAGGCCAGGAGGTGTGCAGCTGTCAGCAGGAGTGGCCGGCCTCCGGGCAGAGCTCCAGGTCTGATGCCCTGGGAGCACTAAGTGCTGCCACTACCTCTATTCCCTCAGGGGGCACAGCGGCCGTTTGCAACACCTGGAGGCAGTCAGCCTCTCCTCTCAGGGGCTGACCCTCCAAAGGCCAGGAGGCAGTGCCCGCTGGCCCAGCCCAGGAGTGCCCGGCTCCCACTGTATGCCCTGGGCCTCCCAGACAGCACTCAGGCCTGGGGGTCGCTTGTGGAAGTAAAGGGGGTCTGCTGTGCAGAATAGGGTTCAGAGGAGGGTGTATGGGGAAAGACCCACCGCCTTGTCCCGCAGACCCCAGAGGCCAAGAGCCAGGGCCCTCGCTGCCCTGGCCATGAGCGCCCCTGCTGGGAGGGCCGCACACCAGTGTCCAGAGCACTGAGGCTGCTCCTGGGTGACATGCCCCAGGGAGGGAGGGCTTTAGGGAGCAGGAGCTGCGGGCCAGGATCTCCACCACAACGAAGACCTGGGGGCAGGGTGGCCTGGGCAGAGGGGAGGAGCCAGCACGGGGCCGGCCTGCTTGGGAGGACCCATCAGCACGTGTCCAGGAGGAAGGGGGAGTGACGGGGGCCCCAGTGTGGATGGCGTGTGCGCCCGTGGCCGTGGCCGAGCAGAGCAGAACACGGCAGGCGTGGTGGTGGAGCCAGCCGAACCTGGGCACCCACCCCCCCCGGGTCCCCCCTCTGCTCCAGGAGGCGAGGGAAGGCTAGGTGACCGATGCTGACCACGGCAGTCGGGGACTTTCTCTGCCCAACTGGACCGTCCAGGCAAACCAGGCTGCGTCCCCGTGAGGCGGGCCTGGAGAAGTGGAGACAGCGGAGAGGCGGCCCAGCGCCAGCTGCCTCAGGCCCCCAAGGGGAGGGCTAGGCCCCCGCTGACAGCCTCAGGCTGTGGCAGGTGTGAGCCGGGGACCACGCTGGGCAGTGAGCTCCGAGGACACTGCCAGCCCTTGTCACTCGACATACAGACACCTGAACACAGGGCCCTGGAGGGGCGGGCGGTCAGCCTCGTGATGAACGGGCAGGGGGCAGACAGGGGAGCCCTCCGCGTGGAAACGCCAGAGCCCGCCCTGCGCACCTCCTGCCCGCACATATGGAGGCCGTGCGCTAGGAGGAGGGTCTGCGGGGCTGTCCCAGCACAGCCTCCCGGGCCTCCTCCCGGGCACAGAGCCAGAGGGGCCGCACACTCACCTCCATCTCCGAGCTGTGGGCGTGCACTTTCTGCACCATGTCCTCGGCCTCGCGCATCCGTCGGGTCAGCTGGGGCGAGTACTCGGCCGGGGTCAGCTCGCTGTCGTAGGACCCCAGGATGGCACGCATGCCGTCCCGCTCCTGTGGACACACAGGGCAGGGGTCAGGCCAACAGGGCAGGGGCTGGGACGTGACGTGGAGGGACAGGGTGAGGGAAGACACCCCGCGAGCAGGAGGATGGCCGGGATCAGGTGGGCCCCGCACAGCTCCTCAGAGTCTGCGGACACAGCAGCTCTGGCTCGGCCAGTGCCAGGGAGCTGGGCTGTGTGGTCTGGTGCTCACTCTGACTACCTGGCCGTGGGCTGCAGGGGTCAAACCACAGACCGCTGTCTGCTGCGTCCCCAGCCAGGGCCCTGCCTAGTGTGACTTCCCACGTCTCCTCAATGAGGCCCAGTTCTTTGCCTTCTGTGACCCCTGACCTTTGGCCCAGTAACACAGCCAGATTCCCAGGAGGGAGAGAGCCCCATAAGCAGGGAAGCAGCAGGCACCCAGATGGACCGAGAACCCGACATGCTCCCATCTGCCCAGAGCGCTCCGAAGGGCCCCGGATCCCCGCGGGAACGGCCTTGGGACCTCACGCACAGGGCCCCGATGGCCACACCCCAGGCTGCAGGAGCGACCCTGCGCCAGCCTCCGCCCAGGCCAGCACAGCCCGGGAAGGAGACCCACGGCCCGCGCTCATTCCGTCTCAGCTCCTGGTCCTCGAGGTGGTGATCGGCAGGTCTCCACGCACAGCTGGGAGGTCAATACCAGCCCAGGGGAGGCCCATGCCACGGCCACAGAGCCGTCTCCTCCACGTGGGCAGGCAGCCCTCTCCGTGGATGGCACATCCCCTTCCCACAGGCTGAGTCTGGAGGTTGGGGGAACAGCTGCTGGGAAGGCTGGTCCAGCCCTCCTCCTGTCCCGTCCCCCAGGGCAGGATGCAGGGACAGCCAGCACCAGCCCTGGCTCACAGGCAAATGCAGAGACCTGGGGCAAGGCCCCGAGCCACCCCCAGACATGGGGCGAGGCCCCCTCCCCTCTCCCCTGCTCCAGCCCCCCAGCCGCCTCAGGTGTGAGTGGAGGCGGGTGCGGCCGCGGAGCCCTGCGTGAGCCCAGAGCCGTCCTGTCTCCCGGCCGTCGGCCCGCGCCCGCTCTCTCCCCACGGCCTCTGACTCAGCCGCCACCCAGCATGGACTTCATAATTAGTTGATGACAAAAAATTCAATAAGTGAGAAATTAAAGTTACAAATCCAGCTGGAACTGGTCACATATCCGTGGAAAATTTGTTTCCACAGGAAGGTTTATCAAGTGTCATAATTTTATTGAAATCCTCTATCTTCCCACTGACTTTTATGGTTCTGAGCTGGTTACCAAGCCGCACGCCAGGGCCGGGGAGGGGTTTCCTTTCATAAACACGCTGTAATCACGCTGTTATTGACCATAAATCCCACCCGCGCCTGCCTCTCGGTTCCAGTGCAGCCTCGCCGTGGCCAGCAGAGAGGAAACTGTAAAATGGAAAGCTGCTGTTTGTACCTTTCAGAGAAATTGTTTGGTTGCTGAACTGTGCTGTTTGATTGGATAACGACTTTTTAACGGCTGATCCCACTTGTGGGGCGTTTGCTTCGTTTCCACTCGAGCAAGTGTGGCGACTAACCACTGCGCAGCCAGCGCCGGCTGCGGGGACGCGAGGACACTCGCCCCAGAAGCCCAAACAGGACGCGTTTCCCGGCGCCTCCCGGTGCCGAGCAGGCCTGCTTGGAAGCAGTCACGTTTGCCTGCCACGTAATTAACGCAACACAGAGCACGGAAGAGCATCACACACAGGAAATGAACTAGGACTTGGGGGGAGGATGGCAGAGGAGGGCGCCCAGACCACAGCCTGGCACACAGGCTGCTCGCCCCCCTTCCACCAGGGGCCGGAGAGGGGTGCCGGGCAGCAGAGGGTCTGCACAAGCTGTGGGGCACCCAGCAGGCCCTGCACACCCAGCACTCTTGGTCTCCAGAAAGGGGTCTCCAGCCAGTGCCCGACTCGGGGACGAGGGTGGGCCACTTCCTGGAGTCGGCGGCTGAGTCCAGCCTTGAGCACCCTGGCCTGGCTGACAAAGACTCGGATGGACAGGGTGCTCAGGGCCTCGCCCAGACACAGTCTTCCTGCCCACCTGCCTTCTGCCTTCAGCTCTGCGGCTTACAAATGCAGCAGGTCAGTACACGGCCAGGTGAGGCCTGCAAGCTCTGGATCCCGCCCAGTAAGAGCCCAGCCCCGAGGGCGGCAGAAATGAAAGGTCTTGGCGAATCGATGCTTCCTGCGGGCACTGGGGGAGGGAAGAGCCTGGGCGGGCTGGCAGGTGTGGAGGAGCACCCAGCAGAGCGGGTGGGAATTACGAGCAGGTCCAGGCCAGTTTTCTGGGGAAGAAACTGCGGCTCACAGCTGCCAAGTCCAGGAACGACAGGCACTGGCCAGCCAATGACCAGGAACTGGCCCAGCCCTGCAGCCGAGGCCCACCCTGGGCAGCCCGAGCACGGAGCGGGCAGGCGATGACCGTCCCCAAACACGCGAGCACAGCGACCACGAGGGGGCACGAACATGCCACCAGCTGCCGGGGCCAGGGGCCGGTGGGCGGGAGTCCTGGCAGGAGAAGGTGGTGACAAACCAGGCTCCCGTGATGACGCAGGAAGCCCTGTCCTGGACAGCAGCAGAGACCACCCGCCTCCCGTCTGCCCCTCAAGATGCTGAGCCCGCCCTCGCCTCAGGTCAGCTTTACTGGCCCCTCTTCCGGAAACTTCTCCCCCAGCCCCGCTCACTTTGGGTATCGTCCGTCTTTCCTTCTACAACCCCAGCCCGGGAGGGAGGCCTCTGACTGACTCCACCACGTGCCCCCGCCTGGCGCTGCCCAGTGCACGGGACGCAGGGAGGGCGGGCTTCCTGCCGTCGGGGCACAGGCTCCTCAGAGGCTGGCTCGAGAGCAGAGAGGGAGAGCTCCTGCTCGCGGGCTCACGTCAGCCCTTCTCAGGCCGAGAAAAGGCTCGTGTAACTTGAACCTGGTCCCATCACGGAGACCCAGTGCCGGCTCGCAGTGGGCGGCGAGTGCAGGCCTCCCCTCTGAGCGTGGAGAGGGTCCGCGGGGAAGGCTGGGCGCCGAGGGTGCCAGGGGCTTCGGGAAGCCTCGAGCTGGGCTTCCCGCGGGCACGGTGGGGAAGGGCCCGATGAGAGGGAGCGGCGGGGCCGGAGAGCCATGGGCTGACGTGATCTTCAGCAGCTGGTCCTCCGGGAGGTGACTGTGCTGAGCGTTGAAGTGCTGCCCGAAACACGTGGGGAGTCCCACCCGCGGGGAGACAGACACACGCCTGGCACAAGCTGCACCCGCGGGCGAGGGCTCCCGGCAGGGTGCTTCTGTGCACCCGGACAGTGGGGACACGGCCTCTGCCGGGCCTCCTGCTGGCATCTGCGAGACACCCCTGAGGACAGCCTCCTCCTCCAGGAGCACCCGCCTCTTCAGCCGCAGGCCTCGGCGTGGGAGGGGCAGAGGAGGGGAGCAGGGGGGCTGAGGACAAGGCCAGGAGCCACAGCGCCCAGGGCCGCGCAGGGAGGGCGCTGCCTCGAGGAGGCGTGGAGCCCGCGGAGAGCCGGGCCCTGAGGGAGGCCGGCGTCCCCACAGGAGGGCGAATGAGAGGAGGCGGCCTCCTGGAGGACCAGTGGGCACAGGTGGGCGCAAGTGCCCAGGCCCGCTCCCAAGTCAGAAACAGGCTGGGCCCCAATCCTGGCTTCACACTGACACGCTGTGTGACCTCAGGAGAAACGCTCAGCCCCTCTGAGCCTCAGAGTGCCCGACTGTGGAGGGGGAGCGCAGAACCCTCAGGGTCGCCATGCAGGTCACACACAGGAGGCAGCGCGGCCACTGCGGGCCCATGGTCCTTCCCACAGCATTGCTCTTCTAACTGGACAATGGCCAGGACGGGCAGCAGGAGGTCAGGGAAAGGCCAGCCGCTCCGCTCCACTGCCCAGCACCCCCACTTCAGAAGGCCCCTCAGTAATTCACAACCCACTCCTCCGGGGAAGAAAGAGCAAGATGAAGGGCCTGCCAAGGTCCCAGAGCCACGAGCATCCCGGCCCGCCTGTGTGCTGGCAGCACCGGTGAGCGCCGAGGCCCGTGGCTCCCATCCCCACCTGTGCGCTCCTGCCCCCCTCCCGCCTCCCCCGCCACAGCTGCGGGCCTGACTCACTCTCCTGCTGCCCGGGAGCCTGAGCTGGGGTGGGAGGAGTCCCCAGGGGCCCTTCCCACGTTCTCCGGCTCCACAGGTCCACTACCTCCACTCCACTCAGTCACTCCACACTGCTTCCCTCCCCAAAATGTTTTTATTGATTTCAGAGAGAAGAAGGGAGAGGCGGCGGCGTGGGCTGGCTCTCTGAGGACCAGCGCTGCGCTCCTGGGACACAGCACCGCCCTGTGTGAAACGCCAAAGGCACTGGGGAAGGGGCTTGAAGTCGGGGCCTCTCGACAGCTGTCAGCCGCCTACACACAGCTGAGCAGGAAACAGCCAGCCCGCAGGCCCTCTGCTGCGCACACTGACCCAGGCCCTCGGCCACACGGGCTCAGCCAGGAGACTGAGAGGCCGGGCTGCGGATCGGGAGGGAGGAGAGGAGGGCGGTGCGGGGCCTGGGAAGGGGCGCCCGGAGCCTCTGAGCAGGCAGAGATGAGGGGGTGACCTGGGAGCCAAGCTTAC
The DNA here is from genome assembly GCF_027574615.1 of Eptesicus fuscus. Taxonomy (NCBI): domain Eukaryota; kingdom Metazoa; phylum Chordata; class Mammalia; order Chiroptera; family Vespertilionidae; genus Eptesicus; species Eptesicus fuscus. The sequence continues at coordinate 107,788,819 of NC_072478.1, read as the reverse complement.
AGTGAGATGCAGGAGCCGGGAGGACGGGCAGGAAAGAACCCCGTCCCCAGCCCGGAGGCCAGCTGTGAGCACTGGGAAGTCCCCCTCACGGGCCCAGGGGGAGGGGCACGGGGTGATGGGGGCCCCCCACCCTCCACATCCCCACCCTCCACATCCCCACGCGCAGGAAAGCTGAGACGGCAGTTCCAGGCCAGGCTGGAGGGAAATGACGGGAGCTAACTGGTGAAAAGGCCGCTCAGTAGATGGCGAGTGACTCAGGAGTAACTTCCACAGAAGCAATTCCATTACCTTCCGCACAGCAGCGTGAATACAGCGCACCAAGTGCATTTCCCGCTTGGCTTCCCCACGGAGATAAGGCTGACACCACCTGCTCACGCGGTACCATCAGAGGCGGGGCCCGCGGTCACCCACAGGCAGCCTCCCCTCGGGAAGCACAGGGACCTGGGACCCGTGCCCGTCCGCCCAGGGCACACTGAGGACAGGTTTCTGCTGACTCTGGGGAGAGTGGGAGGGATGGAGGGAGAGTGAGAAGGAGAGAGACACATAGACTGGTTGCCTTCTGCATGCACCTTGACCCAGGCCAAGGTCAAACTGCCAACCCAGGTACATGCCCTTGACCAGAAATCGAACCCACGACCCTCCAGTGCGCAGGCCGATGCTCTAACCACCCAGCAGCCAGCCGGAGAGAGGTGTTTAAGCTCTCCTGATGAGCTGGCCCGAGGTAACGAGCACCGTAAAGGAGAGGAAAGGAGAGAGAGAGAGAGAGAGAGAGAGGGAAACACTGATTTCATACGCGCCCCAACCAGGGACTGAACTTACAACCTGGCTGTGTGCCCTGCCTGGGAACCGAACCGCCACCTTTTGGTGGACGGGACGACTCCAAAGGCCCAGCCACCAGGCCAGGGCCAGTGACGGAGCTTTCAACCCAGCGACCCTCCCAGTGAGTGAGGAGAGAGGCCCGGCCCCAGGTCATGCCACACCCCAAGGGCTCTGCTCCCAGCGGCTTTCTTGGAGCCTCGGCCCCTCTGCCGTCCATGGCTGCGCTGTGCCTGGTCCTCCGGCTGAGACCGCATCCCTGCCTGTCTCCCAAGACCAGCTTGCCTGCTCTGCTGTATTTCCACCTCCCGCATTTCCGTCAGCCTCCTTACAGAGACCTTGCGGCCAACTCAGCCGTCTCCTGTTGGCTGAGCTCATTTCCGCTGGGCTCCCAGGCCCGGAGCAGCCCTGTAAGGGCACAGGCCACGGACCGGCGGGGCTGGCGTCCGGAGCTGGCACTGTCCTCCCTGCAGGGCCGCAGGCGGGGAGGTAGCCCTGGCACCTGTCCTGCGCCCACACGGGGCGCCCGGTGCAGAGCAGGCTGGTCCCCGCGGCCCCACAGGCACCGCTGTGAGTCACTGAGGCCCGGTGGCCTGACTTCCTGTGTCATCCCCCCCCCCCCCACCTACGTGCAGCCGGAGGGGTAGGACGGCTGTGCTTCTCCCCAGCAATCCGTGTTCTTACAACTCCACCTCCTGATAAAAAGCTCTACGACACCTACTGTGGAGGAGTGGGAATCAATTGAGATTTCCTGAAGCAATTTCCCTTTGCTTTCACACGGCTCCGTTACAGATCCATCTCATTTATGGAGGTTGTGTAATGCATCCCCCAGCATCCACTCCCCACAGCAGGGCCCCACCCGCCGACAGCGTGGGGTGCTGCGGGGAGCGGGCCTTCGGCCTGATGCTCAAGCAGGGAAGGGGCGGGCCACCCGGGCATTGCCGCCAGTCCCCACACCAACACTGTCCTACAGACAGGACGCTGCGGCCCGAGGGAAGAGGAGACTCCTGCCTCTCCACAGGGACGACCCACCGCAGCAGCCGGTCCCGATGCCACGGCTTCGCGGGAGGACGATCTCCAAATCCTCCCGGTGAACTTACTGAAAAACCGAGTGTGAGAGGATGCAGTTCAACACGTGTGGCTCGAGGGCCCGCGGTCAATGACTAACCCTCTCTCGGCCTCAGCTCACGCCCCAGGTGCGTAAGGTCACCGTGCAGGACTGACGCTGAGGCTCACTGTGCCTATTTCCCATTCGGCCTCGGGTCACTATGACTAGTCTCACCTCCTTGGAGTGGCCTCCACTCACTAAAAACAAAACACCCGTTATTGCAACTGCACCCCCATCGGGTACCTGGGGCTTTCCCAGGCTGCAGGGCGGGTGGGGGAGCGGGGGACAGGAGCCTCAGCGGTGCCCCAGGGCGGGGCCTGCTGGGGGCGAGGGTCCCAACACACTCTGCTCCCCTCTCTGGCCATTACCAGCTTCACACTCACTCGCGATTCTCTGCCTGCTCCACGCAAGGCCAGCTCCACAGGCAGGTGAGACATATCCTTCACCCTCTGTGCCTCTTCTTTGCCAGACACCCAGTACCTGGCCAGGGAAGATGGTAAACGTCTTTGCTATCACAGCCCTGGGAGGAAGGTTGTGTGCCTCGGCCCGTCCAGGCCCCTCGGGGCGGAGGGCGCGGGACAGGAACAGACGGCTCCCTCTGTGTCAGCCTCCTCTGCGTCAGCCTCCTCTGCGTCAGCCTCCTCTGCGTCAGCCTCGCACCGCGGGGCCCGCCCGCGCAGCAGCCCGAGGACACTGGGAGGCGGCAAGGCCTTTCCTGCGTCCTGGCTTCTCCAGACCCTTCCCAGCCTGCAGGGTGGGGCAGGGGGGTTGCAGTTGCGCCCCCTGGCCCACAGCCCCCCGACTGCTGAAGCACCATACTCCCGCCTGGAGCCCTCAACCTCGGCCCTCTGCTGCCACTAAGGCTGAGGGGGCGGGGCTAGAGCCGCGGGCGTCCGCTGCCAAGGACACAGCCTGCTCCTCACAGCAGCCTCCTGCAGACCTGACAGGCCGCTCACTCAGTGTCCCCCCTTCAGGGCTCCGCGGCCTGTGGGAGCAGGACTGGGCTCAGCGCCTCCCTGAGGAGGAGTGGGGGAGGAGGCTGCTGATAACGGGGAGGGCTCCGTGCGGGACACCTGCCACCAGGGGGCACAGGTGGGGCTCCGTGCGGGACACCTGCCACCAGGGGGCACAGGTGGGGCTCTGTGCGGGAGAGTAAAAGGGCAAGTGCCCCGACAGCAGCTGGGCAGTGAGCACGGAGACTCGACAGGAGCCGCTCCCAAACCAAAAGCAAACAGCCGCACGCACCCTGGCCCCGCAGGGCTGCTGGCCCCTCACCGCCAAGTCTGAACAAGACGGCAGCTCACCCCATGCTGCTCCCTGGGTCCCAGGGCCCCAGCCTTGCCCTCCAAGCCTGTGCTGTCGGCAGGGGCGGCCAGGGTCTGGGTGCTGAGCTCCCTCTCCTTGCCTCCCGGACACAGAAGTCTCGGCTGCTCTTCAAAAATCGCCCTCAGCTCCTTCAGTTACTGGCCTCGTCGAGGTCCCGGGCACTGTGCCAGGTGCCACCCTAAGCACCTAAACTGGTGCCCAGCACAGCTCCTGGCTCCTGAGCGACATTCAACAGGTGTGAGTGACAGCAGATGGGGACGGGCTGGAAGGTCTCTATGCATGACGGTCACTCGGCCCTCCCTCCGCCTGAGGAAGGGGGACTCCGTCAGGTTACAACGATGCCACTTCCACCACGGTAGCCCCAGGGGGGACGGGGCTGAAGGAGAAGCATGTGGTGCCCACCCTCCCTGCCCGCCTGCCGCCAGCCCCACCCAGCAGAGGTCGGTGCCGGGAGGGGTCTGCATTCCTGAGGACACACACCTGACACCAGGTCCAAGGCCCGGGCACTGCACCTGAAGCGTGCGCCCCCCCCCCCCCCAAGGCACGCGTCCCTCCAGCGACCCGTCCGCACTGTGCCTGTGCCTCCAGACGCGGAGCCGCGGGCAGAGAAGCCGTCACCTTCACGAGGACAGGCTCGGGGACAGCTTGCCTGGCAAGTCCGCTCCCGGCTCCTGCATTCCCCTTGTTTACAAGATTGCTTATGCAGAGACATCGCCATGCATAATGCATCCAATTACACGGCCAAGACGCAGCCTTCGCAGAGAAGATTCAAGTCAGCCACACAGACAGCTCAAAAAGTGTTTTTTAAAAGCCTGAGCCCTGACTTGGAGAAGTGTCTGACTCCCGCCTCCGCTGTCCACGGGACGCAGTGTGAGCACACAGAACGGCGCTCACCTCGCCCCGTCTCCCGCGTGGTGACGGCCTGGAGCTGACACCTTGCTCCCTCTCAGTGGCAGGGCCCGATTAGCATGTAAATAGCTGGCAGATAGGAGAAATGAAAGTGAGGAAGCTCTTTAATTAACTTTAATCCTCTGAAGCCCACGCAGCAGTGGCTCTGACAGCTCTCCAGCCCTCCTCGGGGCCCCCCCACCCCCGGGGCCTGGGGAGGCCTGAGGGGGGCTGGAGAGGGCCAGCGGCAAAGTGACATTTGGGTGTCCACCCCACCACGTGCTGTGTGTGACTGTCACCTGGGACTGGGATGCTCTTGCAGCCAGGCCGGGCGGGCAGCTGGGTTCCCACCTGCTGAGCATGTCCTGGTCGCAGCGTCCTCACAGACAGCCCTGCACGTGGGTCCCGGCCTTGTCCTTGCCCAGAGGGGCCACTCCACCTGCAGGCAGCGGGGCCCAGCGAGCTCTGGGCCAGGCCTGGCTCTTTCCTGATCGGCAGCACCCACCCAGCCAGAGGGCAGCAGTGCGGAGTCCATGGTTGCTGAGCCCAGAGCCACAAGGCCCAGGCCGGCCACTGACAACGCGGCATGCCCCGCTCCGCAGCAGCACAGGCTGCAAGCGGTGGGCTAGGAGTGCCGTGGGACAGCCCAGCTTCCTGCATGCCCCCGAGAGCAGGCAGGGCCCTGGGGCGCGACCCTGGCCACAGCTGGCAGGGAGCCGTGCGAGAGCCGTGGGGAGGCGGATGTCCAGGCCGGCGAAGGGAAATGACCGAAGCGCACCTGCCGGCTGTTCTAAGGAGGTGCTTCTGTTGGCTCATGGGCGCTCACTCAGCCTGCCTGCCATGAGGAGGTGCCATCCCCCTTTTCTCCGCAGAGCATCCCAGAGCCGGATGCACGAGGCGGTGACAATGGGGGTGGATTTGAGTGTTGCACTCTGGCGCCAGCCACTACAGGGTTTCAGGTAGGACCATGTGAGGACTGAGACACCAAAGAGAAGCCACCTGGGCCTGAGCTGGAAGGAGACGCCGTCAACGCACTGGGAATGGTGCTGTGGACTCGCAAGCCCAGGTCCCTGCTGAGCTTGGCGTGCGGCCTGGGTGACCACGTGGAGGTGTGCCAACGGGCCCAGCAGCAGCAGGCTGGGCGAGGGACGTGCGGGGCACGAGGTGCAGCAGCTCGCTGGGCAGCTGGCTCCTGTGTGGGGGGCCCAGTGTGCCCATTCGCTGCTCCTGTGACGCAGGAGGAAGCCAGGCGGGAAGGCTCACGAACACTCGCCTCCGCGTGCAGGGCATGCTCGTTTCCGAGGCGCTGTGCTGTGACTGGCTGAGGGAAGCGGGGGGACGGAGTGGCATCGCTGGGAATTGGCCCGTGCGGCCTGCTCCCCGTCCTCCTGAGTGTCTGGAGGAAGCAGAAGCTTGGCAGGGAGAGCTGTGTGCCCCAAGCCCGTGGCGGGCAGAACCAGAACTGGATCCAAGCCCCCTGGACTGAGCCACTGTCTCCCGGGGCAGAGGGACCCGGAGCCAGGATCTCGGAGGCGCCCACCTTGACCCTGCCCTGTGCAGTCTGCACTGCTCCCCAGGCCCGGGGCTCTGGGGACAGGCCTCTCCGGGACAGCCATGCTTGCCACCGCAGGCCAGCAAGTCCCGGCTGCCGGTGCTGGAGCCAGCCCAGTGCTCCCTGCAGAGGGAGAGGCCTCCTGCCCCACGCGTCCCCTTACCACGCCCCCAGCACCAGCTGGCCCTGGGCACTCAGAGTGCCATCCTCTCGGGCTCGCGGGGAATGAGCTGCTCGCACAGACACAGCACGAGAGGGATTGCGACCAGCAATGTCCCTAAGCGGAGGCTGATAAAACCACCACGAGGCTGGGCCGCCTCAGAGCCTCTCCTGGAGCCGGCAGGGCCTCTCTAAGAGCCATGAGACCGTGGGAGCCGGGACAGAGAGCGCCACTTGCTGGGACGGGGGCCTGACTGAATCCCGCAGAGGGCAGGGCCATTTGTCACCTGATGCGCTCGCTCCTCAGCCAGACCCCCGAGAGGCCGGCTCCAGGTGCTCGGGGAGGACGGACAGACTCAATGAAAACTAAATGCAAACACTCTCCAGGTCCCGGGAGGCCAGCGCACCCCCAAAGTGCCACGCGCCCTCACGAGCACAAGGGGCGCCGGCTCCTGCAGCACAGGGCGGAGCGGGCTGGCTGTCAGCAGGCGGCTCCGGGGGACAGCACCTCCCAGCTGGCAGTGCCCCCACCCGCCCTGGCTGCTTGCCATGCCAAACCCCGGGCCCTGCCTACAATCTGTCTCTGAAAGCCCCAGGCACTTGGACCCAGGGTCCACGGGCGGGCACAGGGTGCAGGGCCCGCCCACTGCCCAGACCCTCCAGAGCAGAGGCGCGCTGCGCGAGGTCAGCACTGCAGGGCCCGCTGCTCACAAGCACCTCCTAGTCTGGAAGTAAAGAACTCGGAAGGGGCAACTTCAGGACCTGTCCAAATGCTCCCACCTTCTCTAGAAACCAGACCCCGTGCAGGGATGGCGCCTGAGTGCCAGCTTGGGAACCCAAGGTCCAGAGCCAAGGTCCCTGGTGGAGGGCTGGCATAGCAGCGCCAGCACCACCCCCCGTGCCCAGGCCTCCCAGCAAACCCCGACTCCTAGAGAGCGATGCTCTAATGCCTCGGTCAGGCCAGGGGCAGAGCCACCTCCCACCACGCACAGATCCCACGGCACAGAGGGCAGGGCAGTGGCATCTACGGGCCAAAGCCTGGTGGATCACGCCTGTGGCCTGAGACTCCTCTGCATGGACCCACTCGACAGATGGAGATGAGACTCCGGACTCAGTGAAGGAGGAGGCTGTCAGGGCAAGGGCCCGGTTCCACCGAGGACCCCAAGGGCACCTCCAAGCTCCCTTCACTGTCTCCACTGGCTGGGCCAATAGCCCAGACAACCTCTCCCTTCCCAAGCCCCCAGGTGCTGCAGGCAAACGTTATTTCTACGCTCTCCCTCTCTAGACACAGGGCAAGGCTGGCAATGACCTCCAGCAAAACAAGCGTTAGAATTACGGAAAGGGGCACAACGTTGCCCTTGCCCTGCCCACAGCCCGAGCGTCTGGACAGAACAGACACCGGTCGCCCAGTCGCCCTGAGCGATGCTGCAAACCCCTGGGGACGAGGCTCCTCCGCCTAACCCCAAGATGACGCTGGGTGGCCTGGGTCTGGAGGAAGTGCCTCCTCTCCCTGCCTTGGATGGGGCTGGTCTCTACAGGCAAAGCTAACCGACGGAGAGCTGGCGGCAACTGCGCTCCCTGCGCTGCCGTCCATGGGATGATGGATGGTGTTTAATCCCGCCAGCCGGAGACACTGCGCCTGTAAATACGGATCCCGCTTCCTTGCTGGTTAATAACTATTTCAGTGGCCAGGCCGGTCTTTGTCTCCTGGGCCCGGTGTTCCGTGGGGGCTTGTGGGAAAAGCAGCTAACCTGCAAAAAACAACCAGCTTTGAAAACACGCTTACAGGCACTCACACACACACACATGTAGACACACACCCGTGCACTCACACACACATACACTCATAAAGGTGTAGGCACGTGTGCAGGTACAACCACACTTACGCGTACACACCGTCACATGCACTTGCCGTCACACACACACACCCGTGTGTTCACTCACATGCGCGCACTCTGACATCCACGGCCGGGCACGGGCGGTGACAGACAGGCAGCGCCGTCTCATACTGTCCTGGCACAGTGCCCATCCCAGCCACAGCCTCCTCTTCCAAAAAAGGGACTTGGCAAATACTAACTCAGAATTTTCAAAAGGACTTGTAAGTGGGATTATGAGAAAAATATTAATGGAAACACAGTAATCTGGTGAATGTTGGTTAGCGGTCACTGCTACCCATGAGTGCCACTTGCGCAGGGCCCAGACCCGCAGCGGACACACATTTCCCAGAGAACAAACTGTATGAGGAGGGCAGGCGCCACCGCACGGCAGCAGGCCCAGCACAGAGCAGGCGGCTGAGCGGTGCGGCAGCCAGCGCGTGGCGTCTCCCGTTGTGAAAACCCAGATGCGTGTGGACACTGGATGAGCCCCGAGAGGCTGGCCGAGTCAAAGTGAGGCAAATCCCCCGGTTAGGAGGAACCACTGCCCAGGCGAGCAAGAAAACCACGCAGCCCAATGGGGCCACGCGCCACGGGCATACAGGCCCAGGATCTGCCAGCTCCTCGGGCCCAGCACCTGCACGGTGGGGCCACACCCAAGGAGAACCCGGTGGGGGCAGAAGTCAGGGGAGAGAGCTGCCCGGTGCACCAAAAATGCTGGCCCGGCCTCTGCAGGCCGCCCAGGCCGTGCCCCAGGCCGGGAGCAGCTGAGGAGCCCAACACCCTCAGCATCTGAGACAGGCGCCGGGAGTGGCCTGGAGGCGGCCCAGCAGCAGCGAGACGCGGGCTATTTTTAGCTGCACACTTGAGAGGCAGCTGGCAGGGAGCCATGTCTTTGGCGTGACCATCAATTTTCACCTGCAGCCACTTCCTTTCCTCTCAGGATGAAGGTTATTCAAAGATTTGGATTTCTTCGAAATTGAGTTAAGAGAGAACAGGTCTCCACACGATGAGAGGGATGCTAGTCGTCAGCAAGGACACGAGGCTGGCACAGCCGTCCTCCCAGGCCTGCCGGACCCTCAATCTCCTGAGGACACCCCTCGGGGAGGGGAGGGGAGGGCCGGGCCAGGGCTGTGCCCGCCACGCCTGCGCCCCCCTGTGCCTCAGTCTCTCCCAGTCAGTTAGAGCCTTGCCTCCGGGGACGGCAGCCTCGTCCTTAGGGCTTGGTCCCTCCGCCTCGGACACCCAGGATATGGGCCGAGGTCTGAGGGGTGAGCCCAGGCCGCGTGCACTGAGAGGAAGGCGGCCCTGGCCTCGGGACCCAGGTCACAGGAGAGCTGACAGCTCCCTGGCGAGACAGCATTTCCGTGCAGCATGTTAGAAACGCAAATATGGCCCTGACCGGTTTGGCTCAGTGGATAGAGCGTCGGCCTGTGGACTGAAGGGTCCCAGGTTCGATTCCAGTCGGGGGCATGTACCTGGGTTGCGGGCACATCCCCAGTAGGGAGGTGTGCAGGAGGCAGCTGATCGATGTTTCTCTCTCGTCGATGTTTCTAACTTTCTATCCCTCTCCCTTCCTCTCTGTAAAAAATCAATAAAAAAATATATTTAAAAAAAAACCCACGCAAATATAATGCGGGGTGAAACAGCAGGTTACCCACACCCGTCCCCTTCCACCTCACCAGCCGCCCCCCCAGTCTCCATGCTGCCCTCAGGCCGCGATGGTGCCCCCTCCACATTTCGGTGGGGGCTGGGAACAGGGGCACAGAGCTCTGAGAGGGAGCGAGCTGGACACCCACACGGACTGCCGTCTGCAGAAGACAGGGCAGGGGATGAGCGCTTAGGTGTTTCCTCCGGGCCACCGAAGACCACAGCCTTGAGCATGAAAAAGGCAGGCATCCGTGAGAACCTTTTACTAGATTAGCGAGCTCGCCGACTCCCGGGACGGATGTTCGAGGAGGAGGAGCACGTGTCCATGATCTCTACCCAAGCAGCGCGGACATGAACCACTTCCCTCTCAGGGAAGAGGCTCCTGTGGGCGTCGCAGCGCCAGAGCCCCTCGGGGCAGGGAAGACAGAACCCGGTGAGAGAGAAGGGTCCCACGGCCTCCGGTGTCCTCCGCACAGCGGGCAGGTGCCTGGCAGGCGTGGTCCTGGGGGCCTGTCCTGCTCTGGCCGGCCCGGCTGGAGTGGTGCGGTCTGCAGCCCGGCCCTCATCTCCGCCCCAGGAGCGCCACCTTCCCGTCCCCACAACAGTGGGTCTCCCTGCGCCTTCAGGTCAGACACAGCAGCCAGGCTCCCCGAACAAAAGCAGGGCCTCGTGCAGCCCCGGCAGCGAGGGGCGAGAGAGTGCGGACGCCGCGTGAGGCCCTCCGAGGGACAGGCGCCGAGAGCCCCGAGGCCGACAAACCGCCTGCAACGAGCACCGCGTCACCCGAGGGAACAAACAGCGCGTGGGAACGAGGCGCCCGCCCTCAGGTGCGGCCTCGCGGGGCCTTCCCGCGCAGCAGACTGCGGTCGAGCACCCGGCGCCAGGCCTGAGCCGCCTCACCTGCGCCCTCCGTGGCGCTCCCCGGGCCGAGCACCGTCCCCCGGAGCCGCGGGCTCGCCCGGAAACAGGCCCAGCCGGCCGAGGACGGCTCTGAGGTCGCACAGGGAGGCCCCGCCTGTCCTCCCAGGAGACCTCTGTGCTTCCCACGGCGGGGGCGCAGCTCCGCCTCGTCTCACCCGCGGACCGTCAAGTCCAGACCTGCCGCCGCCCCGCCTTGCGCAGCGTCACGCCATCTGCCCGGCCCGGCCTGGAGCGGGCAGCTCCTGACGCGGCCTGAGAGCCCGCCTGGCGATGCTGCGGAGCTGTCGCCTCCTTCCTGCGTCGCACGCCTGGTCTGACGGTGGCGGCACCGGCGGCTCCTCCTTGCCCGTCCCCTCGTCAGCTCTCCACCAACAGGGCCACCTTCCCCAGGCCTTCCTTTCATAAACAGTGAGCCCGCAGGTCTCCGCCCAACATCAACTCCGAAGACTCCTCCTGTGCATCCCATCACGGTTAGCATGTGTGCGTGCATGAATGCGTGTGTGTGGTATGTGCGCACGGGTGTGTGTGTGTGTTGGTCTCTCCTGCCTGCCCGCCCCCCTGGACTGTAGTTGTACCAGGGCCCTGACACCCTGTCACGGCACCTCCTGTCCAGCGGACGTGGCAGTCACGACAGAGATGAGGGAGGGAGGGGAGGCCGTGAGGCCCTCAGCGTGGGCTCCCATACTGAGCCAGCTGACCAGGCCAGGGCCTTGCCTCCATCAGAAACGATGAACAGCGGCCCGCCTGCCAGACCGCACCTTCTGAGGGGCCGCAGCCCGCTCAGCCTGCCTGGCCTCGGGAGGGAGCACCTGGGGACAGATTCGGGTTTTTCCTTCCCCGTCTCCTAAGATGTCAGCGTCCAAGGCAGCATCTTTAATAAGCTCCACACAAACACTCAGACTGCTCTCCAGGGAACTCTGCCTGTGGAGCCAGAGCTCACAGCTCTTCGGGCAAAGAACAGACAAGAGTGCGTCTGCCCAGCACGTCTGGACACGGCGAATCCTCACTCCAAACACAAGTGTGGAAGGGAGGGGGAGAGAGGGCTGCCCCCCAAGACCCAGAACACACTGGGGCCCACAGAGCTGTCCAAAGGCCTCAGCCCACAGGGACACCGGGCTGGAGAGCTCTTGACAGCAAGTCAGAGCCCTCCTGCCAATCAGGACACCACCACAGCCTGCCGGCCCCCGGACGCTCTGCCCGAGCTGCGGCTGAGCAGAGCTGAGCCAGGCGTGAGGACGAGGCACGAGAGGCGTGTGCGCTTAGCGTAGTGGAGATCCGGGCAGACGTGGGTGCCGGAGACAAAACACAAGTGGCCGAGGTGGGGCTGGGCTGGGCGCTGCTGACCTGAGCAGCCCAGCCTGACCGGTGACTGCCGCCCGCCCTGCCCGGCCCCCCGCAGTCCTGCCCGGCCCCCCGCAGCCGTACCTTGGTCAGCAGCAGGACCCGCTTCTGCAGCCTGCGGGCCAGCGCCTCGTGCGTCTCGCGCTTCTTCCTCTCCTCCAGCAGCTGAGCGCTGACCTGGCGGACCTCCTCCTGCAGCTGCTGCCTGACCTTGTCCAGCTCCCGGATGCTGCACAGACAAGGCAAAGGGCAGAGGGTGAGGCTGGGCCCCCGGCAGCACCCCAGCCGCAGGCCCACCAGGCCCAGCCACGTCACTTGGTCTCAGAATAGAGCCGCACGTGCAGCCGCTGGCATTTCCCCTGCACAGTCCTCGGAGCCTCAGAGCATCTGCTTCCCGCGGACCCAGGGTAATCCCAGCAGCGGGCCCCCACACACAACGGGGAAACCGAGGCCTGAAGGGACTCCAGCGCCAGAGCAGCGCTGCCTGTGTCACGCCGGGTGAGCAGCTCCGCGCTGCAGGGAGTCGAGCCCCAGCCCCAGCCTGGCCCGGAGCAGCCGAACCCCAACCTCAGCTCCGACACCGAGGCGGGGGCCCCACAGGTGCTCTAGGCCAGCTCCGGAGGCCGCTCCGCCGGCCCTGGGCCCTGCCCTTCCTGTCACCTCTGCTCCCAGCATCCTGCCCTCTGTGCTCGCAGTGCCCGCCCTGGGTCCATGGCCTGCCGGCCCCTCAGGCCCCAGACAAGGATGGACACTTGGCTTAGAGCCTCTCAGCTCCCAACCGCCCACAGACTGACCTCCACCTCTCGCCGGGTGGTGGGGGGTGGTGAAGCGCCTTCAGTTTGGTTTCACACTCTTTCCCCAAACGGCCACTCTCCTTCCCAGCCCCGCCCAGTGGCCTCTGCCCCGGCCCTGCCTCTGCGGGCTTGAGGGAGAGTCCGCGACCAGGGAGGGCAGTGTGGGGAGGGCAAGGGAGGGCCTGGCGAGGGACGGTGATGGGGGCTGCCGCTGGGAGAGAGCAGGGCGAGGCTCGGCACAGGCCGCACTGGGGGCAGTGCCCTCAAAGTGGCCTACAGGAGGGCACGGGGGGGGGGGGGGCAGACGGAGAAGGCCATGTGGGAGAGAGGGTGCAGGAGACCACGAGAACCAAGACCAAGCGCAGGGACCGCAGACGCCGCTGAGCGCGGAGACGCAGAGCCGGCCAGAGGGCTCATTTTCACACGTAAACTCCACGGGACGCAGAGGCCTGCAGAGGAGGACAGGGCATCACACGCAGGGGCTGGCCTCCCCAAGAGCAAAGTTCCCAGGAACTTTGAGGAGAACTTTTCAAAATACCAGCTGGAAGATGCCCCCCACCCCTACCCCGGCACCGGCAGGAGAGGGGACCCGGCCGCCAGGCCACGCGGAGCTCTCAGGCTCAGCCTTCCTTGTGAAGTAAAAAGAAAACTCATAAAACATTAAACCTCCTGCTCTATCCTCACGTGACCTGAGGCCGCTGGCATTTCTGTGAACGTTGGGAGTTCAAAATGAAGTTCTCAGCTCCTGGGGAGTCGGCGCCTTTATCGATCGTTCGCCCGCTCGACAGCGTCTGAGCTGCGCAGTGCTGGCCCGGCGGCCGCTTTCATGTCATCTTCTCAGACAACGTCCGCCACGTGCCCACTCCCAGGGACGTGGAAGGACACGAACGCAAGCGCGCAGCAGCAGGAGGCATCCCGTGGCCTTCCTCAGACACCGTGGGCCGGGCCGCCCCCCACGGCCGCGCAGCCTGCCTTCCCTGCTCTCCCTCCTCCCAGCTCCAGCCCGCCCCCGCCGTCCTGCTGTCCAGGTGGTGCCGGGACCAGCGGCCATCACATTCGCCCCGTGGTGCGGACGGCCCCAGGCCCGGCCATCGCCCCGCAGGACCTGCCAGGAGGACAGTGCCCTCCGCAGGCCACACACGAAGTCTTGCCCGCAGTCAACACAACACGGGCGTCAACATCCAGCAGCCACCGCCAGACCCAATGCAGAGCCAGAGGGACTCGGCCCCGCAGCCTTCCTCCGCGGCCCTGACAGGACTTTCCTGCGGCACGGGCCTCACATGGGCCGCTCCCCACGAGCGCCCCTCAGGACGGACCGGGGTCTCCAGCGGGCTGGCACCAATACGCCTGCAGGTGCACCCGAATTCTCAGTAATGGCACGTCCGTATGAAACTGAGGACCAGGACGCCTTACTCGCACGTACGCAAACCCTGAGCATCTCACTCTCCGGCTCTGAGGACACAGCCCTCCTACCCCGCCCACAGCCTCTCCTTCGATCCCTCCAGCCAGGCCTCCGCGTCACACCCTGAGCACGAGGCACCTGGGAGGGTCTGGCAGTGTCCCAGGAAAGCCCTTGGCAGCAGGGACGGGCCGTCGGCAGCTGAGGTCTGGTCACGTCGTCAGATGTGCTTCGCTGAGCGCCCCCGCGGGACTCAGGCGGACGGCAGAAGCAGGAGCTGAGGTCACACCCGGGCAGCCGTCCGTCCGCACAGGACACGGCACACACAGGACCCGGGAAGCGCCCTGCCCCCACCAGTCCCCACTCCCGACGAGGGAACAGACCTCTCGAGGTCAGGCGGCTGGGATGGCAACACAGGCTCCGATTCAGACTAGAGCCCCGTCTACCTGAGGGGCCGCCCCTCCCCGCAGGCCCGCCTTGGCCAACACGGCGGGTCAGGCCGAGGGCGCGGCTGGCGGTAGGACCTCGGCTCTGTCGTCTTGCACGAGGCTGCTTGGGCACGTGTGGGGAGGGATAGCGGGGGCAGCAGGCGGGGCAGGTGGCCATGCTCTGGGTCCTGCTCAGGCTGCCTGGAGAGGGGGCAGAGGTGCCTGGTCCACGTGGCCTGCAGTCTTTATTTATACCATCTGACCCCGATCCTAACTGCCTCCAAGTGTCATTACATGTTCCTCTGAAAGAATTAACGTCTAAACACAGTAAACAAAAGCAGAGAATCAGCAAAGCAGAGGCTGAAATAATCGCCAATCACAGGCAGGCCCCGGGAGCGAGGAGGCTGACTGGCCTGGCCTCCCCAGAGGAGCTCCCTCCTCACTCCTCCCATCCCACGCAGCGTGCGTCCCCAGAGCAGCGAGGCCACGGGAAGCACTCCCGTCCGACCTTGAGACGTGAGAAGGAAAATTACCCTCTGCAATTTCAATTCCGTCCCAACCGTAATGAATAATCCAATCCAGCTGATCAGTTACCAGCCTGTCATCGCCAGTCAGGGTGCCTCCACATCACGGTGGGGAGCCCAGGCGAGGCTGGCTCTGGGTGCCAGGCACACAGCAGCACGCGCTCCCGCCAGGCCACAGAGGCCCAGGCAGTAAGGATATGGCAGGGACCAGCGGGCAAGCCCAGTGAGCCCCTGCCTGTCCCGGCTGCAGCCCTGGGAGCCGGCGATCCCGGGAATCAGGGCAGAGAGTTACTGAAGGAGCCATTGCCTCGGGGCCCGCCCCGCCCCGCCCCGCCCCCACCGTCTCTGTGAATGAAGTTAAACTGGGACACAGCTCACCTCCTCACTTACGTGGCACCTGTGGCTGCTTTCCTGTGACAGAGATTGTGTGGCCCCAAAAGACAAAATCACGTCTCCCTGGCCCCTTGCCGAGACAGGATCGGCACTGCCCTCCCACAGCCCGGCCTGAGGGTCAGTGGGGTCAGAGTGCGGAGGCAGGTGGACTCCTGAGGGACCAGCTGCCCGGCCCGGAGCCGACAGCAGGAAGCCCTGCAGCCTGGCAGGCCTCGGCCCTGGAATGCTGGTCCTCCGCAGGGGCCGCGCCCTCCTGTCTCACCATCTCCCTCCCCCAGCGCCCCACACTCACAGCCTCCCCATGTGCAGCAGCCGCCGTGGACCCGCCCGGCAGCTCGGGAGTCGCTGTGGGCACACTGATGCTGAGGCGGGGCTTCCGGAGCAGTCGCATGTCCCCGACTGCTCAGGTACACTCCTCCAGGACAGGCCACTGGCCTCAGGGCAACGGCCTTCTGAGGTCACGGCCTCCAAGCAGTGGCCTCCAGCCAGGTCATGTGCCGCCAAACGCGCCCTGCCTCCTTTCCAGTCCAGCCCCGCTCCCCCCCCTAAGGAAGGCAGAGCCACAGGCAGGGTGGGGGGGAGGCGCCCACGTAAGGCAGAGGGAGGGCGCTCGGGCAGAGCCCAGGGTGGATGGGGTTGGGACTCGGGAGAAATAAGCGAGCTTCAGACACCCCACAGCCCCGGGACAGGGGTGTGGTGACAAGTGGGTAGATGTGGGTGGCAGCCCCCCCAGAACCCCATTAGCAACTCTGATGCTGAGACGCCAGCGCCCCCACAACCGTTGGCAGAAGCTGACGCCTGGGCAAGTGCACGCAGGGCTCCACCAGCCCGCACTCTGTGGTGCCCGGCCGCCTCGGGGCCGCCAGTTAATCAAGCCCGCTCTGCGGTCCCTCTTCCCATCGCCCTGCTGCCCTGGGCCTCGGCACAGGAGTCATCCCTGAGGAAGAGGCGCCTGCGTGGATGCTGGCGTCTCTCCTGGAGCCTCGCTGTCTCCCCGCGGGGAGCTCCGCCCTGGAGGCGCCCTCTCCCCAAGCACATGACCCCCAGGTAACAGCCACGAGCACACTTCCCCAGCTCCCCTGCAGTGGCCCTGAGAGAGTCCTGGCTTCTCTGCCGTGACCTCCTGGGGAGGGCGAGGGCGAGGGCGAGGGCGAGAGCCGCCTGCTCCTGTCCCCACATCAGCAGCAGCCCTCACCTGCTCCACCGCCGCCGCCGGGGCTCGGAGTTGGCACTGGACTCCGCGCAGCTCACTCCCTCTTGAACGTCAAGGGCTGACTCAGAGAGCTGCCTGCAGAGGCAGGGCCAGTGCTGGGAGCTGGGAGTGCTCTCTGCTGACGCACGGGAGCACGTGCCAGGCGACCACCGGGGCAGAGGCCGGGGCTCTGACCTCCGCGGGAAACGCGGGCGCCAGGGACAAAGGTTCCAAGGAGGGCCTGGCAGTGCAGGCCGGCCGGGGCAGCTGTGAGGAGACTCCCAACATAGCGAGGCCGGGATGGGGTTCCCTGTGGCCGGGGCTGAGAGGCAGGAGCCTCGTGGGCAGTGAGATCTGGGGCACGTGGGCACCTGTCCAGCCGCCAGCACCTCCCAGCAGGACTGAGAACCAAGGAGCGCGGTCCTGCTCAGGTTCTCGGAGAAGCGAGCGCCGTGGCCAGAGCACACTCCTGCTCCAGCTGCCAAGGGGTCTCTGTCGGCCATCTTTCCAGGGACAGCGAAGTGGGAAGAGAAACCTCTGCCCTGAGGAGTCGGCAGCTAATGGAGGGACACACAGGGCGTGCCCAGAGCGGAGAAGCGTCGGACAGGAGAGGCGGGGTCTGGGAAAGGCCCAGGTGCTCGGGCAGAGGGGAGAGGGCCCGCAGGCCCTGGTCCAGGCAGGAGCAGGGAGCAGCGCAGGAAGGCGCTGCCGAGCAGAGTGGGCCTCCAGCGCAGGGAGCGAGCACCCAGGGAGCACGCTCCCATGTCCAAGAGCAAAGAGAAGCCAGCAGAACAACAGCGAGGGCTGCGCACGGAGACCCCCAGCCAGCACCGCGACCGCTGTCAGGGCTGGAGAGGTAAGCCCACCCTCACCCGCCCCGAGTGGGCAGCCAGGCACTGATGCCAGGGCCTCCGGGCAGGGGCCTGGACCCAGGAGCCAGGGGGGCCGCCGGGCAGGGGGGCACATGGCCCGCTCCCGACCGCTCAAACCCTCCTCCCACACAGACCCAGCTTGGGAAAGGGCGCTCCGGGGACGCTGACAGCCCGCGGTCACTCCACTTCCCGGGGTGCAGGAAGGACCGGCGCCGGGCCGGGGTGGGAGGGGCGGAGCCGGATGGGCAGTCCACAGCATTCGGAAGACCCGTCGGTCCAAGTCCGAGGGAAGTCTGCGTGTCCGGAAGGAGAGGGCAGCGTGAAGGCTGGTGGCGTTCCACACACGTCACTTGGGAAGCTGCTGAAGGAGAGGAGCCGGCCCCGGGAGACAGCCCCCCGTGCCAGGCATGTCACTGGCCCAAGGCCAGGTGACGGGAAGGAGCGCGTGACCGCCAGGTCCTGACTCAGGTCCCCTGCAAGCCGGGAGCAGCGATGGGGGAGCCACCGTGCGCCGTATCTCCCTGGGGCACACCGCCCAGCCCACAGCCAGCGGAGAGGGTGCTCGGGGCGCGGCTGCTGCACCGAGGCCTGAGCTGAGCCATCTGCAGGGAGCAGATTAGAGGCAGGAAATGCAGCTGGTGAGCAAGTGAGCCCGAGAACAGGCGTCCTGCACATTGTGCGGGAGCCACTGTTGCAGATGACGGCACCGCTCACCGCCACTCAGGGGGACAGTCACCGCCTCTGAGAGCCGCTCAGGTTTCCTGCGCATCCGAGCAGCGTCGCCTCGGCTGCCCCGCCAGGCCCTGGTGACCCTGGGCTCGGAGCAGAAAGAGGATGGAGCGGAGCAGACATGGGCCGGGCAGGGCGCAAGGGCCAAGGATAGGGCCTGTGCACAGGACCTCGGGGCACGGCCACGTTCCCGCTGCCAGGAGACCCCCAGCAGTGTCAACACCTACGCCCAGCTCACCCAGCACACGCTGCCATCGCCCGGTGACAAGGGTGGCCTCCCGAACCACAGGCCCGTGGAGGTGGCCCGCTCAGGACAGGAGGCAGCGAGGAGCAGAGCTCACGCTCAGCTCGGCTCGGCCAGCCTCCAGTTAGGGCCGCAGCTCACACAGCCGGGAACTGACCAACAGTGCCCCTGTGTGTGGGCACAGGGGTGCGCGCCCCCCAGGCCACAGCAGGGAATTAACGTCCCAGAACACGGTGGTGGGCGTGAGCCGCCAGGCCTCTCCCACATCACACTCTCCCAAATCTCCACTCCACGTGCCGCCTGCCTCCGGGCAGCTGAGCTGTCCCCTTGGGAGAGGGCGTGCCATCTGTGCCCCCAGCGCGCTACCTGGACAGGCTGGCCCACAGGGCCCGGAGCTGAGCGCCCATTCCAGGGTGAGTGATTCGGTGGTTCTTAGTGTATCTGCGATGCTGCCCAAACATCAGCACTCACTCGGGAAGCTTCCCTCCCCCTGCCCACCAGCCTGCTCCGGGGTCTAGCACTTGCCTGCTGTGGACACTGGTTTCTTTTTTAAAAATATTTTTTTATTGATTTCAGAGAGGAAGAAAGAGGGGGAGAGAGAGAGAGAGAAACATCAATGATGAGAGAGACACTGACCGGCTGCCTTCTGCAGACACCCGCCCCCACCCCCCACACCCGAACTGGGGATTGAGCCCACAAGCCAGGCACGTGCCCTGACTGGGAATTGAACCCATGACCTCCTAGTTCATGAGTCAATGCTCAACCACTGAGTCACGCCAGTGGGCTGGTTTCTTTTTTTGACTCCTTCGTTATGTGGACGAAAAGGGGCCACCTGCTCACCTGACAGACAGGCTCAGGGAAGGCCTGCGTAAGCCTTACACTCAGAGACCTAGAGTAACCACAAAGGATGGTCTGAGATTAAAACTGTTTAAATTAAAAAGCAGTTTAGCCCTGGCTGGTTTGGCTCAGTGGATAGAGCATTAGCCTATAGACCAAAGAGTCCCGGGTTCGATTCCAGTCAGGGCACATGCCCAGGGTTGCGGGCTCGATCCCCAGTGGGGGGTGTGCAGGAGGCCACCGATCCATGATTCTCTCTCACCACTGATGTTTTTCTCTCTCTCTCTCTCCCTCTCCCTTCCTCTCTGAAATCAATAAAATATATTAAAAATATAAAAATAAAAAGAAGTTTATGGTGGGTAGTCATGTCCTCGGCCCACTATCTTCCCTGACAAATTTCAACTTTGACCTCAACTTGTACCTCCCCTTTCCGGACCCCTCATGGCACAACCAGTGCACCATGACAGAGACCACAGATCGCCCCCCCCCCCCCCCGCCATTGTTACTGTTACCATGTTCCCGGCTGACCGTTAACCGTCCTGCACCCACCTGTGTAAAAGAAGCAGGCCTCTATCATTTCATTTCTCACCCAATCCCAGAGGTTTCCCACTTGGCTTTCTCCCGCCTCCCTCACCTATGGCCAGTGGATTTCCTGTGACCCGCTTATGAGACGTCCCTCCTTTGACGGTCACGTATAAAACAAGGTGAAAACCGCCGTTCTCCGAGTGCTATCCCAATCCGATGAGGTTCTGCTTCCCGGCAATTGTCGACAGTTTGGCCCAAATCAACTCACAAAGTTCTTCCCAGGTTTGAATGTTCTTACGTGAACAGTTATGAAGAATTATGTTGTTTAACCTCCACCTATTTGTGAATTTTCCAAGTTTCCTTCCGCTATTGCTTGCTCACTCCGTGAGGAGCAGGGTCTGGGGGGACAGGTGGCACGGGATTAGAAACCCCCGTGCCTCGGAGCCTTCTAATGGGAAGTGCTCTGGGCCACGTGCTCGGGGAGGACGCCCCGGGGCCGGGGAGACGGCTGCTGCCTTCGCCTGCAAATGGGATACGAATCCCGCCTCGTGAGCCTCTCGAACCCATTCCAGGGGAGGACGTACAGGAAGCACCACTGCGGCCCTGCACTCCCACCAGTGACTCTGGACACACCCGTGGGCGTGGCAGGAACGGGAGTCCTTCCTAAGCCGTGTGCTGGCGGTCACTGACGCCAGGGCTACACTTGGAGTCACCAGAAATGCCTCACACAGAAAGGGGGTCGGCCTCAGGGGGAGGGGGAGAAAGCCCCAGGGCACCTGTGCCCGCGCCCTCCCTCAGAGCTGCGGCCCCGGGGCGGGGGCCAGGCCGCACAGGGCCAGCCGAGGTCAGGGCTCCCAGGGCCTCCTCCTGGCCTGCGGTGCCCCCCGCCCCCCGCAGGGCTCCGCCCGATTGCTCCCCACTCTTTCAGGAGGAGCCCGCTCAGCAATCCCGAGGCGCGCAGCAGCAATGGGAGGCGGCGGGCTGGTGACAAAGGAAGTGCTTCTCTGAACACAAATCCCTCCTAGGAAGCGGATGTCGGAGTGGCCATCTGGCTGGATTAGCATCCCAAAGCAACACCCACGCAGGCACAACTTCCACGCAGCCATTTACATGATAACAGCACGAAGTGCTGAGGAAGCGGTTTGCAGAAAGACTATCCCAACTGCATCTCAACTCCCGCTGGGCTGGCCGTGAGGAGGGCTGGGCCTGGGTGGCTGGACCACCCTGCTCTCCGGGCAGCCTCCTCTGACCAGGCCAGGCCAGGGAGCCAAGGGACACAGCCCTGCCGGCACCCTCCCTGGGCCTCCCCTCCCCCACGTCTCCTCCACGCCTTCGGGTTTCCTCTTAGAGAGTCCTCCCCAGAATGACGGCCAACTGCCCAGTGAAGTCAGCCCCGAAGGTTCTCCCCAAACCTCAGCCCCCCATCACAGCTGGCCTGTGACATCCATTCACTCTCCCCCTCAGATGGTGCCGAGAGAGCGTCCGACGACACGTGCAAAAGGTCGTCAAAAGTGTTTTCAGCAAACAAGCAACAGAACAGCCAGGCGGCCAGAGCCCAGGGCTGGGACTCGTGGAGAGCTGGCGGCCAGCCATCCCTCAGCTCAGGCAGGGGAGGTGGGCACAGGGGTGCGCGGCACAGCCCCAGACAGGGGCAGAGGGACACACTCAGGACACACAGGGAGCAAGGGCCACCGCAGGCACCGGTCTCCAGGGGCTCCCAGGCCAGGACCATGCTGACCAAGCGCTGCTGAGCTGGCGGCACCTGTCACACCCACGGCCCTAGCGCACCCCGTCCACAGGGCACGCTCCTGAAGGACGGTCCACGCTGTGGCCGCGCGAGCAGGGACCAGCCCCTCTGCCCCCTGGTGGCCCCTCTGCCCCCTGGTGGCATGGGCACCGAATCCTGGGAGCGAGCACTCAGAAAGGCCCCAAGGGCCAGACACAGAGCTCAGCCAAGGCGCCCTCTGCACGACCTCAGGTGGAGCGGGAGCCCCTCAAGCAGGCAGGTGGGCCCAGGACTTGCAGGAGGGAGAGGAAGGGAGAAAATGGCGGTTTCAGGAAAGGTGAGCAGCCAGGTGGGGTGAGGGAGGATGCAGATGGGGCGGCTGAGAGCCTGGGCAACGGCGGAGGCCTGTTGGGGAACCCGGGCTCCTCCCCTCAGGCGCTAAGGAGCCGTCACACCTGCACCAAGGCTGCCGTGGGCCAGCCTGAGCTTCCGCTGGCTGCAAACTAAACCTCCAGGCCAGCGGCCAGCGGCACTCTCCCCCCAGACTGAGCTCCTGCCCGCACTTCACTCCGCAGCCCAGACATCAGGAAGCTGCCTCGCTCCCCTCAGCTCCTGGCCCAGGCCGAGGGTGGGTGGGTCCCGCCGCCTCATCTGTATTCCAAGGCACTCAGGCCTCTCCCGCCTTCTTTGTGCTGCAGAGATAAGTAAGTTCCTAATCTCTGCTATCTCCCAGCTGCAAACGCTCAGGCCTCTTTTCTTTTTATTTAAAATATGAAATCTCATTCAGATTCGCAGGAGACAGCGACCATCCTCACAGTGCTGACAGCCGCCCCCGCCCCCCGCCCCCAGCCGGGCCAGGCAGGCGCTGCGGCTGGGAGCGGCAGGCAGGTTGGGTGTCAGCCCTGGAGCCTCAGCCAGAGGTCCTGCCTCCACCACCACGTCCTGCCACCCGACGGTCAGGGCCCAGCCACGGGCTCTGAGGAGACAGCCTGCGGGTCCACGCTGGCCACGGGAGCCCCCAACAAGCCACCTGCTGACTGTGAGGAGTCCCCGCAGAGCCCACGCTGCGTGAGCGCTGAGAGCGTGAGGCCGCAGCAGGGTCGGCCTCCGTCCCGCCCCCTCCCCCCATCCTTGCCCCGTGGGCTGTGGCTCCGAAAAGCCCCTGCAGCTGGGGCCTGAGCGAGCTGACCACTCCCATCTGGCTGCGGCTGAGCTCCAGACTCCTGAAACCAGTGAGAGGGCAGCGGCTTTCTGGAGCCCAGCTTTGGGGCAAGAACAAGAGGTTTAAGAGAATGTCACAGCCAGGCACTGTGCCCTGGAGGGGGGTCATAAATGCCAGTGTCTCTGTGACCTGCTCGCTTGGCCCTCCCCGCCCGCATGTGACAGGCTCTCTGCCACCCCCAGGATCCCACCCCGTCCTGTGCCCAGGCCCCGGCCGCCCAACAGGGAGAGCCTCGGAATCAGCGGTCCTGACCAGCACCCGGGAAGCAGAAGGGGAACCAGGAAGCTGGGAGCCAAGCTGGCCTGCACCTAGGGTCCTGGCTGCACGGCATACCCTCACCTTGGCAACGCTCCGTCTCTCAGCATCCTGAGTAATTCCCCTGCCGGGAGCGGGAGGGGAGACATGGGGATGTACAGGGCCGGGCCCAGCCTGGGCTGAGCAGCAGGAGCCCGGCACCTCGCCCTCAAGCTCACCTTCCTTCTCCCGACACGTCTGATGAGTTGACATTGGTGTTAAAATCTTATCATTTATGTAACAGCTCAGTTATTAACGGAGTCTCGTTTGCACGTGTCAGCAGGGGAGAAAAATCAACTAATTAACCACTTTCCCATCAGCAAGAGGAGGAGCTGTGCTGCCAATCTGTTTTCAACTCCTCCTTCCAACTCTCCAAATTTCGCTCCTTCATCGGGAGAGACTTATAACCTTGTCACAGGGACTGGAACCTCTACCGATATATCCACCAGCACCACCAGCACCAGCACCAGCACCATCACCATCACCACCATCACCACCATCACCATCACCATCACCATCACCACCATCACCATCACTATCACCACCACCATCATCACCACCATCACCATCACCATCACCATCACCACCACCACCACCAACACCATCGTCACCATCACCACCACCATCATCACCACCATCACCACCACCATCATCATCACTATCACCACCACCATCACCATCACCACCACCATCACCATCATCACCACCATCACCACCATCACCATCACCATCACCACCACCATCATCACCACCACCACCATCACCACTGCCACCAACATCACCACCACCACCATTATCACCTTCATCATCACCACCACCACCACCATCATCACCATCACCAATATCACCACCTTTCTCAATATCATCACCACCACCATTATCACCATCAAAGTCACCACCATCACCACCACGACCACCAGTATCATTACCACCACGACCACCAATATCACTACAGACACCACTCCCAGGCCCACCACCAGCACGGCATTTTCCCTGCTCCTTCGGGAACGTAAGGTCAACATCTGGAAGAGCCTCTGCAGATGTGCCTCTGGTCCTCTCGGGACATCAGCCCACAACCTGAAGGACAGCCTTGCGCCTCCAGACCCAATCGCACAGGCCTGCGTTCTCTCTGTCTGTGTACTCCCTCTGCCTGGAGGCCCCACAAATGGATAACTCCTTCTTGTGCTTCAGAGTCCCCCTCTTCCTCAGGGAGGCTGTCCCCGGACCCCCAGCTAATTAAGGGTGCCCCCCAGCCGTGCTGGCTCAATGTGGGCCCAGCTGTGCTGTAAACAGTAACACCCAGCGATGTGCTCCTGTGTGAAAGGGTAAACTGAGGCGGGAAGGAGAGGAGGGAAGAAGCCCAGCTACACTGAGACACTGCCTTCCCGGGCCCAGGTCACAAAGGGGGCTCTCACTGCCAGGCCATCCCCAGACAACAGCAGTGGGAGGGGCACCGGGCAGAGCCCACACACACCCTTGACCTGCAAGGCCTGACTGAGCTTGGGGGCTCCCGTCCTCTCAGGAGCAGGAGCCCCGGTAGCAAAAACCTCAAAACATTCCCAAGGGGGCTCTTGGTGAGAAACAGGGAGCAGAAGGGGAGGGGCAGAAGACAGAGGGTAGGGGATGGGCTCACACCCACCCAGAGGCTCCTCAGCCTGGCCTGGCAGAGTGAACCCCTGACCACAGAGTCCCTCGGTGTCCCCTGCAGACCGACAGTCACGGGTGGTACCTGACTCTGGGAACACGGTGTGGAGAGCACAGGATGGGGGCCTCCATGCACTGGGTCCTGACCACAGCTGTCACCCCAGGCGTGGGAAGCGGAAAATCAGACACGCGGCCAGCGCCTGCAAACCAGCCTGCTGCCAGGTGCGCTCCTCAGCGCCGAGGCAAGCGGGCTCCAGTGGAGAGGGAGCGCTCCCAGCCGAGGCGTGAAGTCCTGTGGTTGGATTTCCAAACCGGGTGGGAACCAGGACCAAGGCGAGGGTGGCAGTGAGCTCTCCAAGCACCTTGCCTGGCCCATCACGCCGGCTGAGAACAGGCTGGGGCATGGCGTGGCCAGGACCCTCACGGCACCGCACTCTGGGGAGAGGGCAGGAGTCCACACGTGACTCTATGAGGTCCCCCAGCCAGCTCCCGGTTTAAACGCATTTGCTCTGTGAAGTTCTTGAGCTGAGCGTGTAACTGCTGAGGACGGTATTACATGCCTCGTCCTGACACCGCCAAGTCCCACGGTAATTATCCCAGCACAGGAGCCAGCGTGCACGGGCACACCCATCACCCAGCTCCTCCCCGCCCACACGGTGCACATGGCAAGTCGTGGGTGCCATGCAGACTTCAAACCACAGCATGGACTCTGCCGGGAGCAGCGACAGAGGCTCCCTCCCGCAGCACCGAGCCAGTGAGTTACACGCAGCCCGCCCGAGTGGAGCCGGGCCCCTACCCAGAGCCCTGCCGGGCGGGCACAGGAAGTGCACAGTGTGTCCTGCGGGCAGAGAGTCCTGGCAGGAAGGAGCGGCACAGAGGCCACGGCAGGGCGGCCATGAAGCCCAAGACAGGCTTCCGACAGCTCCGTGCTGCCCTGTGAAGAAGGGATGAGAGAGAGAGGAGCGCAGGCGCGCAGGCCCGCCGGGCTGCAGGGCTGAGGTCCAGGCCGGGCTGCGATGCAGGGCTGGGATGGAGCAGCCTGTGGAGTGAGGCCTGGGCTGTCCCAAGCCCACACTCCGGGCCCCACACTGGGAAGGGACTGGTCCCTGCAGGTGTCAGTCACTCAACAAGCTGAAACCCCCGCCTCTCTCCCCACGATCCCCAGCTCACCCCACAGCACCACCCACCCCTCCGCCCCTTGGGGCCACCTCCTGTAGGAAACCATCCTCCAGATTCAGGGTCAAGAGCAGCCGTGTTTCAGCGGGAAGGCGCCAGCAGCGTCACCTTACAGACCCCCTCCTCTCACCTGCACTCCCGCCCAGCTCACGCCTGCCCAGGTCAGGGCCCACAGTGCCGTGGGGTGTGGCTAGCCAGCCTTTCCCTTCCCCTCCTCCCTGCCCTGCCCCTCTGCAGGCCCCCCGAACCTCAGGAGCAGACGCAAGACAGGAAGGAGAGCACAGGAGGGCCTCCCTTGGATCCCGTGTCCAGCCTGGTGGCCTGCCCGGCAGCAGTGTCCCAGAGCTGACCTCTCAGCACAGCTCAGGGGCCACACCCACAGCTTTCCTGGCCCTGCCCTCTATGGCGTCCACAGTTGGTTCCCAGAAAACACATGTGACTTGCCCCCGTCTGCATGTCCGTCCTTTTCCTGCTGTCCTGGAGGTGCTGGCGCACTGGGCCCCATCGTGCAGCGTCCCCCCTCCCGCTCCCTCCCACGCCTGCCTTCGCCCTCACGGCCCTGCGGGCCCTGCCACTCGGTGAACGCGTCCAAGATGCTGAAAGCCAAACAGCTCTGTCGACCGAGTGAATCTAAACGGCTGATCCCGGTCGGACTCGGGGAAAGCCGGGGCGTCTCACAGGCCAACTTCACCCCCAGGGAGCGCACCCCACCCTGGGCCCCGTTTCCCCACCAGGTGAGGACACGGGGCGGAGCTGCCAGGGGCCTGTCCCGAGCTCGCGGCCCCACACGAGCACCCAAGTCGCCCGCCAGGAAAGCGGGGTGAGCAGTACCGACACCCGGCTGCGAGTCCTGGGGACGTGCTGGGCGGGTCACTGGCAATGGCTGCCTCCAGGCCACGGCCACTGGGTGTGTCCTGCACAGGACGCCCGGCAGCGAGGTGCCCTGCCAGCTGACCTGACGCAGAGGGACAAGCTGCCCCATCCAGGTGCTCAGAAATACCTATTTTTAAAATGCTGACCAAAAAAAACCCCCAAAATGGATCGTTTTAAAATAAAAGCAAACGCTGGAGATGTTCATCACGTATAACGCCACCTCCGTTAAAGCCGAGCCCACTGGGCTGTGGAGCCAGTTCCGGCCGTGGGCGCACCGGCGGCATTGTCAGCGCGAGTGCAATTACGGGAGCGGCTCCCCTCCGCTCAGCTCATCCGCCCATTCATCCCGCAGAATGAGCGCAGATGTTCCCTCGGAGCAGAGGGAAGATGAGCGCCTTTCAAATGACACTTTTTCAGTTTAAAACTTTATTTAAAATAAAAAGTTATTTAAGTGAAACTCACGCACTGTTTCCCCCTGACTGGCTATGGGCGTTGACTTTCAAGGCTGCTTCCGCCTAATTGGACTTTCCACTTTCAAATGAACATCTGTGCTGGGGGCTCAGCGCTTTGTGGAGAGCCGGGAAGGTCTGCAGAGCCTCCCGCAACGCTGGTCACAGGAGCCCGCCTTCCCGGCCGGGCTGGCAGCTGGGCCGGCCCCGGCTCCCAGTGGAGAGGAAACAAGGGTGCGCACCCGGGGAGCTGCTAGCCCGGCCTTCCTCCTGGGCACACACAGCGGGGACCCCGCCCAAGGGGAAGGCTGCCCCATCGAATGCCACCCTTCTCGCCAGGTTGTGTGTGCCAGCTGCTGGGACATACAGGGCCACCAGGACACCAGGCAGGCACCACCAAGTGGGGGCTTCAGCCCAGCCACTGGAGGCTCCCTGGACCCCTGCCCCCCACATCTGTCCCCACACCTGCCCCTCGGCTGAGCCCCAACAGCTGGACCACGAGTCCCACGGAGGAGGGCCTAGCTCTGCTCCGGCACCTCCCCTGCCACTTTGAAGGCGGCCGCAAGCTCTGCCCCAGAGCTGCGCAGGCCCTGGGGGTGAAGATGGGCAGTGTCCCCACGCCTCCGATTCCTTTTCTGTCAGTGTGGACAACGCCTCAGCTCAGCTGCCCCCCTGGCCACTGGAGGCACACCCAGAATCAGGTGCAGAAAAAAGTGTTTTATGAGCAAGCACCATGAATGACACGTGAATTTTGCTGCCGTGGGTCCTGGGGGGAGGGGACTGGGACAGCCGACAGCCTCACTGTCCACTTCCTGTCCCCGCACAGGATACTCCCGTCTGCTCGTCCCCTCCGGTAGTGCGGGAGCAGACAGGGCCTGAGCACTTGGGGACACTTCTGTTCTTACAGCGCTATGTTTAGAAACCTCCAAATAAAGCCACGGAGGGTGTTGCAATAATATACGTTTTTAAACTCACTAATTGAATGTTGCCATTACAAGTGCTATTTTGGGCCATCTGCTAACCATGTAATTTAGGAACTAGATTCTCCTCTCACAGGACACACTGTTGCTGCTCTGTGGCTGCTCACTGGCTATTCCACACACACACACACACACACACACACACACACACACATGCGCGCGCACATATACACATGTGCGCACATGCATACACATATAGACACACACACATGCTGCAGTTGGCGACCACAGCCGCCTCCTATTGCATGGCGCCGGTAGGGCTGACGACGTGGCGAGCAGGGTCACCGAGCCCAGGGTTGAAGGACAGTGACGGTCACGAGGCCACAGCGTGCCACGTCCCGGAGCTGGTCCCCTCCGGGCCGGAAGCAGCAGGAATGTCTGAGCTTACGCCACAGCCTTCCTTCCGAGGCGCCTTCACCAACCCTCACGGCGTCTCCAATGCCCCACCCCGAGAAAGTGCCTCCAACCCTCAAACCTCCACCATCCCCCAGACTGCGAGTCGGGCACCGGCTGCACCCCAGCTCATGGCGGGCTGGCCTGCGATGGACGCCTGAGACACCCCCCACACACTCCATGGCGTGTCCTGAGGGCCTCGTCATGAGCCAGGCAGGCCTCCGGGGCTCTTGCCTCTGCTCACATGGAAGTCGACTCCTATTGGTACTGCCGACGGGGCCTGGCCCCGAGCGCTCGGCCAGCGGATGTGCGCGCCTCTTCTCCATCCACAACGAGTACTGGGCTGCGTCTCAAATGCCTCTCCCGTCCCAAGTGAGAGTCACGTCGCTGGAAGAGCCCTGGTTCGGATGATGCACATGCTCTAGGCCAGTGATGGGCAGCCTTTTGAGCTTGGTGTGTCAGACTTCGCCAAAAAACTGAGCATAACTCGGGTAGTGTGTCACTTTGAGGAAAAAACATTATTTCGCAAATGCTTCATCCTCGGCATGCGGCCGCCTCAGCGGCCGCGTGTCATCAGAAATGGCTACGCGTGTCAGTGCTGACACGTGTGTCATAGGTTCGCCATCACTGCTCTAGGCACTTCCAGGGTCTCGCTGACGGGCACACACCGTTTCTGCACGAGACTCTCCACCGGCGCGGCGCCGCCTGGCGAGGAGGTGGGCGCACGCCGCGGGAGAGCTTGTCACACACACACCTCCTGCAGAGCACGCACACTTCCATCCACACGGCCACCAAGTCCTCGAGTCTCTCCTCTCCCGAAGGCAAGAAAGGCTGCAGGACACGGGAGCGTGAAAAGGAAAAAGCAGACGCATTTCAGTACGAAGCACACAGGGCGCGTGGAGGCCCAGACGTCAGAGGAGCGAGTAAAATCAAGAGGAACACACACGGGGAGGGACCTCAGCTCCCGTCCACCACGCACCTCCACCCCATGTCCACCACGCACCTCACCCCGTGTCCACCACGCACCTCACCCCGTGTCCACCACTCACCTCACCCCGTGTCCACCACGCACCTCACCCCCCGTGTCCACCACGCACCTCCACCCCGTGTCCACCACGCACCTCCACCCCGTGTCCACCACGCACCTCCACCCCGTGTCCACCACGCACCTCACCCCCCGTGTCCACCACGCACCTCACCCCCCGTGTCCACCACGCACCTCACCCCCCCGTGTCCACCACGCACCTCCACCCCGTGTCCACCACTCACCTCCACCCCGTGTCCACCACTCACCTCACCCACCCCCGTGTCCACCACGCACCTCACCCCCCCGTGTCCACCACTCACCTCACCCACCCCCGTGTCCACCACGCACCTCCCCCTCCCCGCTCATGTCCACCACGCATCTCCCTCTCCCCACTCATGTCCACCGCACACTCTGCTCCGATCTTGGGTGAGGAAGCGAGGACCATCCTAAAGTTGGAAAGGGGCTCCGACAGGCCCAGTCGCTCGCCCACAGTCAGGACAGCCAGTCTGAGGCACAGATGCCCGGCCCTCCGCTCCCGCTGCCTGTCCCAGGTCTCCACCATCCACCCAAAACCCACGTCACGACGGGCGCCTGCTCGAACTTGGCCTCTGGCTTCCCGGAGCGCCTGCACCACCACCCAGCAGGCGTGTGAGGAGCAGGCCCTACGCGGCAGACTAGGAGCGCTGTCCCCTGAGGGGCCTCAGGTCTAGAGGGCGAACAGCCACAGTGGGCAGCCCAGCTGAGAGGCGGGCGGGGCACGGGGCAGAGCCTGGCACGCCCCAGGGCACGGAGGTGTGCGCAGTGACCAGCAGGACAGGCCACAGCACACAGGGCAGGGGGACCGGGGCAGCATGCCGCCGTCAGGGAGACCGAGGAAAAGCAGGACAGATCAGCGAGTGCGGGAGGAAGGCACTCAGAGTGCGTCAGGGGCCTGGAGCGGAGGCGGGTGCCCCCCCTCGGCGCTCGGTGCCGGGCCTGAATCTCAGAAGCCGCCTCCGTGTGGAGCGGCGTCTCCCAGAGCTGTTTCCCCAACAACACAAGCCGGGTTTTATAAAACAAAACATGATAATGATCTTGGCTGCACATTCCAGGAAAGATGTGCCAACAGGAACACATCTGGGAGCAGGGACGGAGGTGGGCACACGGTGCTGAGCGGCCTCACACGCCTCTCCGGGAAGTGCCGGGCAGCACCGAGGCGGGCCAGGGTGGGGACAAGGACCCCTGGTGTGTGGAGGGCCTCCCTGCCCACCCGGCACTGCGGCAGGTCTGCTCAGGGCCCCGCGCACGGGAAGACGCGTGAGGTGCCGCGCCACCGGACGAGCTCGCAGCCACAGACAGGAGTGCACGGTGCCGTCGGGGCCTCACAGGGCGAGTGGGCGAGCAGGGACCACAGCGCATCGGCAGGACCAGACCCAACAGCGTGGCTCTGGGGCTTCTGCCGGTTTCGAGGTTTCCTGCAACTTCGTCCCATGAACCACGGAGCAGGCTGCTTTCCCCGGCGCGCAGGCGAGGGGGTGCCCGGGCGGGAGCACGCTGCTCCCCAGTGCCCGGGGCTCTGGTTCCGAGGGAGAGGGTGGGGAGGAGGCTGCAAACAAGCCCCCATGTGGGCCGCAGAGCCCAGGGCACTTGCCCTCCCCCTCGCCCCGCCAGGTCTGGCACGGTCCCCGGCACCACGTCTCCAGGGCTGCTCCAGGGGGGCCTGGCCACTCGCCGTTCCCTCCCATTCCTGGGACGCTGTCTATGCATCACGCCTGGCCACTGGGTGAGGACACAAAACAAGACCGTGGGCTCTGGCTGGTGTGCTCAGTGGTCAGAGCGCCGGCCTGTGCACCAAGAGGTTGCAGGTTTGATCCCCAGCCCCAGTCGGGGTGAGTGCAGGAGGCAACCAATCGACGTGTCTCTCTCACACAGATGTCTTTCTCCCTCTCCCCACTCCCTCCCTCCCACTCTCTGTAAAAAGCAATGGAAAAAACACCCTCAGGTGAGGATTAACGATAACAAAACAAAAACGAAAAACAAGACAACAGTCATGATGCCCCAAACCCACCTCTGAAACTGCTTCCGTTTCCCTCCCGGGACTGAGTGCCATTCAGTGCCACCCCCAGGACCGAGGCTCCTGCCACCAGTGCCACCGGCCACTGCAGGAAAGCCCGCCAGCCAGTGAAATCGGGCAGGGGCGCAGCGCAGACGGGGCGCAGCGCAGACGGGGCGCAGCGCAGACGGGGACACAGTGGAGAGGTGGGGCGCACAGTGCAGACACTGGGAGGGTGCAGTGGAGAGGTGGGGGCACTGTTTTTGCCCCTGGTTCTCTCTGTGACTGAGGTTGACCCCGATCCCCCAGCCCACAGAGCGGACGTACTGTGTTTGCTCTGGTTGGTTAGGGCGGGTTCCCTCCTCTACAACCAGAAACGGCCACCCTCCTCTTCCCCCGCCCCCCCACCCCGCCACCCTGCTGTTCTCTGGGCCCAGGAAGCCGGGCCAGCGGGAGCCTGGCTCCTCAAGGCCGCACACGGAGAAGCCTCCATCGCAAGGGCGGCGCTGAGCGAGGGGCCAGGCCACGCTGCTGCAGGAAGCTGGTCTTGAGGCAATTAAGCCTGTTTCAGAGCGGGTTTGGCAGGAGGTGCTGAATCGATAGATCCCTCCAGCATGCGTCCCTGCAGGTAAGGATCAATCAGGCAAACGCTCCCAATCTGTTCCCGCTGAGCCGAGAAGCAAAGCTGTTTACCATTCGTGCCCAGAAATAAATAAATGAACCCACCAATTAGTCAGCACCATTGTTTCTCTGGAAAAGCTTTTAGTTGCTCCAAGAGAGCCCGGCCCCCGCGCGGCCCTCCATTAAGGCGCAGGTGGACGCCGAGGGGCTGAGGGCACGCTCAGGAGAGGGTGGGGGGCGGGGGGAGCGCAGCCGGCCTGGGACAGACCTCAGGGCAGGACGGGCTGTGGGCCACCTTCCCACGTGGGAAACATGGGCACCCACCACAGGAGCCTGGGACACGTGCCAGAGCCCGGCGCTCACGGGCACCCAAACCCTGGGCGAAGGGGCCGCCTGCTGGGCAGGCTCTGGACCAGGCTCCTCCCTCGGCTGAGTGTCCACGAACGATGGATCTGCTGGTGCCTGGGGTGCCACGGGGTGAGCCCCATCTCTGAGCACATGCTCAGCTGCCTTCTCCCAGGGCCGACTCCAGCTCCATGTCAAAGTGAGGAGCCAGCTCTTGGGCAAAAGGACCCCAAGTGGCCACCAGCCACTCACATACCAGTCCCACCAGGGTAGTCACTAAGAAGCCACCAGAAACCAGACGAAGCTCCTCGACTGGCCCATGAGGCCGCCACAGGGAAGCAGGTGGATGGCGCGCCCGCTGGACCTGGGCCACTGGTGCAGGCGGGCAGTCCCATGCGGACCTGCCCAGGCTGTCCTGCCGTGAGCAGCTGACAAGGTCAGGCCACGGACCCAGCCACGGGCCCACGCGGGGACCACAGACAGTGCCTGCTGGTCAGGCCCAAGCACGGAGGCCTGCCCCTCCGAAGCTCTCTGAGGGTCAAGTGCTCCGAGGACCCTGATGAGCCATGTGTGCAGAGACCTGGACGCGGAGCTGCGCTGTGTGCACTGAATTCGACCCCATCGACCCCACCTGCCGCGAGGAGCCTGGAGAAGGGCCTGTGGGTGGTCCGCCTGCCCTGAGGATGGAGGCCAGCGCCAGGCCGGCGCACCAGGCCAAACTGCCTGCCTGTACCAGGGGGACGTCGCCAACCCGCCTGCGAAGAGCGACAAGGTCAGCAGCAGCATCGCTCCCACGCCATCACCTGGAGCTGCCGAGAGACGGGAACGGGGGAGCGGCCAGAATCCCAGGGAGCAAATAAGAGCGAGACTGGACACAGCAGGGCAAGGCTGCCGACACAGTGGCCCGGCTGAGGAGGCCCCAAGACGTGATGGTGACCACAAAAAAAAGCGAGCCGGGGCCTGTGAGCCCTGAGCCCCCAACAACCCTGACGAGTGCCCGGGGCCGCCTCTCAGGACAAGAAGCTGGCGGAGGTCAAGCAGGGCAGCGAGCCACGTGCTCGGCAGCGCCACAGCCGGGTCAGGCCCAGGCCTCAGGGCCCAGGAGCTGCTCGGGCCCCGAGGTGCAGCTGCAGGAGCAGGAGCAAGGCCGTCTTCCTAGAAACGCGGGGTGCAGGCAGGGGAGGCAGGGCCCAGGGTGCCCGGTGGGAACGTGGGCCGGGTGTGGAGAAGGGAGAGGCGCTAAGAGGGGCAGAACAGTCACACCTTGGACAAGGACGGAGGCCGTGTCCCTGGGAACCAGGCCGCCGCCTCCCCTCGGCACTCACAGGCCACAGGCGGGAAGCGGGTGGGCGGCGGTGACACCAGCCAGGCCCAGGCTGCCCTCCCGTCAGTCTCCCGCCCCGCACCAGGTGTCCGTCTCCGGGCGTCCGGAGGGCCAGGCGCTGTGCCCCGTGTTGGACAGCCCCGCCCCCTCAGGCCCTGCGAGCTCTCGGACATGGCCTTGGGGACGGGTAGCTG
This sequence comes from Eptesicus fuscus, assembly GCF_027574615.1. Lineage (NCBI taxonomy): Eukaryota > Metazoa > Chordata > Mammalia > Chiroptera > Vespertilionidae > Eptesicus > Eptesicus fuscus. Next base: position 107,754,947 of record NC_072478.1, on the reverse strand, counting down.
GGTGCTTGTGCGCTCATGGGCCGGTGAGGCATTGGCGAGGGGAGGCTGAGGGTTTTGAGTCCCACACGGGAGGGGATGAGCCGCCGCCCCGGATGGAGCAGGGGCGTCCTCAGACCCGAGGCTGGCGGCGCGAGCCCCTGCGTGCTTCCTCGGATGGCTGCGGGTGCTTCTCTGGCAGCTCTACCATAAACTAAGGAGACAAAGCAAGAGAGTCCTGACATCTGTCCAGCCTCAAATCTCAGGAAAGCAGGCTCAGAGCATCCACTTGGAAGGGAGCCAGCCCTCAGCTTCTAAGCAGCAGCCACTCAGCACCAGCCTTTGGCCCCGTGGCTCTGCCCGGAGACAGGCTGCTCACTGAGGACAGAGCAGGAGCAGGTACTGTCCTAGCTGCCACTTCCGGTGGACGGGGTGAGTCACGCACTGCCTGCGTCTGCCCTGGGTGCTGCGACAGGCCAGGGGCTGCAGACGGCAGCCGGAGGCGGTGGCCTGTCCTGGGAGCCCTACAGGCCCGGGAGGGGAACAGGCTCACGCCTGGGACAGACCCTGAGTTCCAGTGCAGAAGCAACAGCTCACAGAGGAGAGAGAAGAGTGCCGGGCAGGGGTGCACACACGAGGGGAGGGAGGGGGTCAGCCTCACCCCTGCTGGGGGGCTGACGTGCCCACAGGGTCTCCTGAGGGAGGGAGCTGGCCGCAGCATGGCCCTGAGAGGAACATGTGAAGGAGAACGGGGTAGGGCTGGGGGAGGGGTTTCTGCAGCCCTCAATACAGGGCACCTCTGCCTACAGGGCCTGCTCCGCTCTGGGGGGGCCTGCGTAGCAGGCAGGGCACTGGCCCTCGGAGCCACTTCCTGAGGAGCTGGGCCAAGAAGGAAGGCCCCGGGGGAAGCGCAGGCTGGAGGGGGAACCACTGCCCCCAGAACACTGCCTGCACTGGGAGCGCCGAACCCCCTGCAGGTGGGGTGACCTTGAACAAGAGCCTTCGCCCTCAGACTCCCCCCAAGAGTAAGGACACGCCTCCCTGCCTCCCCCAGCAGTCGGGGCACTTACAGCGATGCCTGCGGAGTGCTGACGCGCTCGGTAATGAAGTGCACTTGAATCAGATCCACCTGCCGACGGTGCACGGAGACCGCCTCAGTCCTCAGCACTCAGTCTGGTTTGGGGCAAAGAGCCAGCGGCTCGGCCGGTGCTCACGCCCTGGGAGGTGCGGAAGCAGCGCCGAACCTTCCCAGCCTCCGCCTCCCTCTGCGTGTGCCCTACAGTCCCCGCGCCCAGGCCGTGACCGCGCTGGTTTGTCGTCAGCCAGCGCGATGCCTCCTGCCACCGGAGCCCTGGGCACCCCCCAATGGCTCTGCTCACGAGGTCTGAAGGCGACACTGGCCCTCGGGGCTGGAGGTGGGAGAGGCCACACAGGCTCACAGGCAGTCTGCTCGTCAGGAAAGGTCACCCACTATAGGCAAACACAAGGACGGGGTTCGAGAAAAGGCCGGAGAGCAGCTCGCCGACCTGCTCTGGCTCCAGAGCCTCCCGGTGGGAGCCACCTGCTCAGCCCTCAGTCCTCCAGTCCCTGCCGGAGCCTCTCGGGTCACGTCTGGCGGTGGATGAGCTGGAACCACAGGACACCATGCCCCTCTGTCATGGAGGCTCGGGGTGTGGCCTGCAGCCTTGACCATCACAGGCGGGGCCAACAGGGGCCCTGTGTGGTCACGAGAGGGAAACTGAGGATGCCAGCGGGGTTGGGGGCACACGCACTCTCTCAGCCTCGTCTCCAAGGAGACTGCTCAGAGGTGCCAGGATCGAGGCGGAGGGAGGGGAGCTGCTGCCCACTGGGCACCGAGCAGAGGCGGCACATCCCACCCCCTGCCCCCAGCTCTTAGGAGGCCCGTGGACAGCGAGACTGGATCTGAGAGAAGGCAGCGCTTTCCCCTCCTTTCTAGGCCCAGAGCCAGCGGGGACGTGGCCACCAGCTGAGCAGGGCAGGGCTGAGCAGCACCCTCTCGGTGACAGACCGCCCCCCCCCCCACCCCCGCCTCGACTGGCGACAACACGCAGGGCAGGGCAGAGGCAGGTGCCCGAACAGAAGGGCCGGGCCCGACTCTGGAAACCTGAGTGTCTTAACAGGGATGGAGAACGGAAGGCTTCTCCCTGCAGACATCTTGTTCCCTCCCCCCGAGACCGCTCTCTGCCTGCCGATGACAGGGCGCCGAGGAAACTCTCCAACGAAACTCCAGACCCAAAGCCTAGCATCTCCTCTCCCGGAGGAGACGGCCACCCGGCCTCCGGGGCCTGTGGAGACCGCCGCGCAGACACACTGCTCCCTGATGAGAGGCAGACAAGCGGAGCGGACACGCAGCAGGGCCCGCGCCCCGTCGGAGAAACAGGAGGTAATTTCTGCATGCGGACGAGGTGGTCCAGAGAGGCTGCAGGGCGCCGGGGAGCTCACGCCACGCCCCTGGCTGGCAGCCTCCCAGGCCCGCTGCAGCCACCACATCAGAGGGGCTCCCAGCACTCTGTGTCCCCACCGTCTTGCCAGGATCAGGCCACAGAGGAGGGAAGACCATGTGAGGTGAGCCTGGGGCGTGTGACCTTAGAGCAGCTGCCACCCACTGACCCTCCACCTCAAAGCAGCCTCCCAAGTCAGCAGGCGGCCTCCACGGCGCACCACAGGCTCCGCCCAAGGCCCAGGGACCGCGTGCCAGTCCTGCGGATGCTCTCTCCCGGCACTGCTCCGCCTCCAAGGCCCAACCCCCGAGTGAGGCCCCAATGCCAGGCCCCAGCCCACCAGACACATCTCCCTCTCCTGAGCCCCGTGACCGGGAGCCGCGACCCTCTCCCCACAGCAGGCATCTGGGTATGTGGGGCTGGACCGCAAGCTCCACCGGGCTGACCACGTCGCGGCCCGGACACAGCCAGGAGCCCCGAGCTGCTGGCAGAGACACTACCAACGCCGCGGCCAGCAGGTGCGTCTGGCGCCTCAAGGGCACGGGCCTGCCGCAAGCAGCACAGTCTAACTCCTGGGTGTTTTGTGATTGAAACGAAGGTAGATTATGGAGTAAATGACACACACACACACACACACACACACACACACACGATATTAAATCATAAAACTGCCACAAAACGTCCCTAGGGAGCAGCTCACCTGGGACATGCCCCGGGCGGCACCTGCTGGTGCAGCGTCACAGCCGCCTGCAGGGAGCACCGAGCCCCACTGCAGCCCCAGCTTGGGGCTCCTTCCGCTCGTCCCACCTCAGGCAGGGTGGCCACCCTCAGACACATCTCCCTCTCCTGAGCCCCCGTGACCGGGAGCCGCGACCCTCTCCCCACAGCAGGCATCTGGGTATGTGGGGCTGGACCGCAAGCTCCACCGGGCTGACCACGTCCACAGGCGACTGAGAACAGAGCTGACCCAGGTGCACGGGACACCCCAGAGAGGGGCCTGGGAAGCCCACAATCTCGGCTCAGGTGCAAGGCCTGCCTGGGAGCCGGTCCCCCTCACCCCCAGGACCCCAGGGTTCTCCAACATGAGCCGGCACAGGTGTGTCCTACTCCCCAGGCACTGGGAGCTTCTGAAAGGGCATGGGCTTGGCCGGCCCCACCGCTGGCCGGTCACAGCAGCTCATCTGGGGCCAGCGGGCCGGGGGCATTCTGGGAAGGTTCCAAGCAGCCCTGGCCCCGATGCTACACCGGGAAGGACCGTGCTCTGAGGCTGCCAAGGCAGAATCCCGGGCTCCCCTGGCTCTTACAAGAGGCGATATTAAAAGCAGTCTAAACACAATAAAACCTGTTACATTTATGGCAAGAAAACATGGAAAGACAATAAAACCAGCGGAGCTCAGGATGAGAGAACACTGCGGTCCACGGCTCCCAACAGGGGCAGACAAACAGATAGACTGCTACACAGAGGAGAGTAAGCCAACTTAAAATTCAAAGTCCCCTCTCCTTCCCCCGAGCCTGTCCCAGGGTCTGCACAGCTCGCTCACGGAGGCCAGCCAGCAGCCAGGTGTGTCCCGCCTGCCCCCTTCCCCCTCGGGGCCTCCTTTATCGTCTGATGCCAACCCCACTCCCCCTCAACACCCGCCTCCCACGGAAACAGGCCTCAGGGGCTGGCCACGCGCACCTGAAACCCCAGCCGGGATGAGCGCCAGGACACCAGGCGAGCGGGACCCTAACGGAGCTGGGGAGGAAGCGTGCCCAGGCCGACATCCAGAGGGGACTGGACCCGGCTCTGGGCAGCCCTTCCCTCCTGTCTATGTGGCAGGAGAAAACAGGCTGGAGAGCGGACACGCCATCTGCATGTGCCTGAGTCTGAGGCGGGAGAGCTTCCTCTAGGCCCCTCCTACCGGGTGGGCTGGTTTCGCAGAGGACACGCACCTCCCACGGGCTCCCTGCGATTAGCAGCCTGCGTCAGGGTGGTGCATCTGCCACAATTAACGGGCCAACACTGACACCTAATACTGAAGTCCCTCGTTCACATGAAGGTTCACTTTTTGCTCTTGTGGGTTCTACAAATTTCCACAAATGTGAGATGTCATGGTCCACCATTCCTGTGCCATACAGAGCATGTCCAATGCCTGAACACGCCTGTGTGCTCTGCCTGCTCACCCCTCCCTCACCCTGGCAGCCGCGGCCTCCTCCCTCCACGCTCCGGCCTCTCCAGAACGTCCTGGACTTGGACTCGCACTCCACGGCCTTGCAGACGGGCTCCCATCACTGAGGCACGTGCACCTGCGGCCCCGCGTGTCTTCTCGTGGCTGACAGCTCCTGTCTCTTTGGTGCCGAGCAGCGTCCCACGGTCTGCGGGACCACCGTCTGTCTACCCACCACCTCTGGGAGGACGGTTTGGTATTTCCAAGTGCTGGTGATCACGAATAAAGCTGAGAGAGGCATCTGTGTGCAGGTTTTGTGTGGACATGAGCTTTCACATCTTTGGGGTAAATATCACGGAATGTAATTAGTGAACCAAATGGTAATAGTATGTCTGGTTTGTAAGAAGCTGACCAGCTGTCATCCAGAGTGGCTGCACCCTCTGCATCCCTCCAGCAGTGAGGGAGGCCCCGCCGCCCCGCGTCCTCGCCGGCGCCGGTGCTGTCCGTGCGCAGCGGCCGTGCGCAGCGGCGTGCAGTGGGCCTCGCAGTGGCTCTCATGTGCGTTCCCCGCTGACACGGGTGAGGAGCGTGTTCGCGTGTACTTACTGGCCACCCAGACGCCTCCTGGGGCGAGGGGTCTGTTCAGATCTTCTGCTCCGTTTAACAGCTCAGGCGCTTTCTTACTGTGAGTTCTCGGGGTTCTCTGTAGATGTGGGCACAGTCCTTTCCCAGGCATGTTCTGCCGGTACTTCCCCCCAGCTCGGGGCTGGCCTGGTCATTCTCTTCATGGTCTCTTCACAGAGCAACAGCTTATCATCTTAACGAGTTCAGCTTATCAACCTTTTCTTTCACAGGCTGTGCTTTGGATGCTGTATCTGAAAAGTCATGGCCACGCCGAAGGTCAGCCAGGCCCACGTCTGCTGCCTCCCGCACCCGGCAGCTGTGCATCTTCCATGAAGGCCGACCACCCACGCAGGGCCGGCGGCTCCCTGAGGGCGGCTGTCAGCCCCCCAGCGCACCCCTCACTCGGGCCCTCAGGAAGCAGAACCATGCGGGGGTGTCCGGGCGGCAACGACGGAAGGTTGGGCACAAATGCACAGTAAAATATTTAAAGAGCCCGGCCTGTGTGGCTCAGTGGTTGAGCGTCAACCCTTGAACCAGGAGGTCACAGTTGGATTCCCGGTCAGGGCACAAGCCTAGGTTTGGACTCGATCTCCAGTAGCGGGTGTGCAGGAGGCAGCGGATCCATGATTCTCTCTCATCATTGAGGTTTCTATCTATCTCCCTCTCCCTCTCTCTGAAATAAACAAAAACATTTTTTTAAAAAATATTTAAAGATTACTTAAAAAGGAAAGACTATACCAACTTGACTTTTTCACCGTGTTTTCTGCCACGTAAACTTCCCAGTTTCTCCCTTTGTCTTCTATGCTTCCAAGGTTTCACGTGCTACAGAAAGGCCTCGATAACGAAAACACTGTGTGAGCTCCGCACAGCCTCCCGATCAGAAGCCCCGCCCTGCAGGGCCGACCCCGCCACCCAGTGGGGAGCCCTGAGCCGTCTCCCGGGCTCCACGGCCTCCCGTTTGCTGCTCTAGCATCCGGGCTCTTCACAGGCCCTACCTGCTCCCGTGCGCCGCGCCGCGGGCACCGCAGCTCACCACCCTGCGTCCCTGGGGCCTGAAGCCTCCCTGCCCTGGCACACCTGGCCGCGTCCATGGTCCCTGGGCCGTGCCTGCTCAGGACCACCCGCCCCGCCCGGCCACTGTCTGGCTGCGGTGGTTCTGTCCCCGGACCAAGCTGCTGCATGTGCAGGGCCGAAGGGGGGGCGGTACAGTGACCGCAGAGGAAGGAGGGAGCGAGTCCAGCAAACCCCTGGAAACAGCCTGGATGCGCCCACAAGCGGCACCTGGGGACCTGGGACGGACCCAGCCACCTCCCACACCGGAGTCCTGCCGTCACCAAGGAAGTGGGGACGTGGTCCCCAGTGCACAGTGGATGTCAGGGTCCCCGCCAGGAGAAACCCCAAGAGTGACAGGCCTCCGGGCGTGCCGCAGACTGGGCCCCCCAGCCCAGTGTCCGCATGCTGAAGAGACAAGGGACAGCTACGTGAACCCAGGACACGCTGGCTTCCAGAGTAACTGTCCTACAGCAACTGCTACAGAACTAAGCGCTTAGAACCTGATTTCATTTGGGGGTGAGTTTTTCCCCAGTGCTTGACTAAAAGGGGGAGCTTCACATCTTATCCACTTCCACATCCCTTAACAGTAAAAACTTATTTAAAAGGCCCATGAATATGTAAATCACACTTTAAACATGGAAATGAAAGCGGTCTGGGTGTGAAATATGAATGGCAGCTCATTTGCTGGAGGAGCCGGGCTGGCTGGTGGCATGTGGAGGAGCCGGCAACCTCAGCCTGCAGCCCGCCCTCGGCCTGGAGGCCGGCCCAGGAGCCTGCCGCCACCTCTCAGCCACCTGGAGCCCCAGGGACCAACCCCAGTGCCTCTGCCAGCGCCCCTCCGGCACCAGCCACTCCCGCCCTCAGCAGAGGTGAAAGGCCCGGGAGCGAGCTCACCTCTCCTCAGCCCGGCCGGGCCACGAGCCCAGCGAGGATGGGGCTGTGTCCAGGTGACAGCAGTAAGCAGACTCCAGAGCCTCGAGCACAGGGCTACCTGCTGGGTCAGAGGTCAGCCAAAGACCTCAGCTGGCCGCTGGCCGGCCTGTGGCGGGACCGGAAATGAGGCCCCATGGCACGAGGCTCAGGACCCGACCCCGACCAGCGGAGCCAGGCTTCTCGCAGAGTGCTCCGCGCTCCCCGGGAGCCCAGGGCTTCGGAGCTTCCCGGGTGCGAAGAGGAGTGGGACAGAGCAAGAGCCCGAGTCCGGTGCCTCCCTGCTCCCCCAGGGCCCCAACGGGCCCAGCACCGGGCCTGTGAGACACGCCCTTCCCCCAGCCCTGCTGACCAGGCCCGCGTCCAAGGGCAGCCGGGGTTTCGTGTGACTGCGGGCGGGCGCAGAGCTACGTGGCCACTCGGACTACACGGTGGGGAGGAGCCAACAAGTCCTTGCCCACCGCGGGAGCCACGCAGCGCCGTCACTTTTGGGAACTGAAACACCCGAGTGCCCACAGCGCAATGCTGTCCACTCGTCCTGGTTTCCTCTAGGCACAGGCCCGGGAGAAGCGCTGCCCAGCAGGGGAGGGGAGGGCAAGTGAGGGGAGGAGAGGGCAGGGCAAGGGAGGGGTGAGGAGAGCAATTGCCAGGGAAGCACCTGGGAGAGACAGCCACTCACCCCAGCTCCTTCAGGCCCTGCCCTCATGCCCCACCTCCCAACTGGCCACCAAATGAACAGGCTTGGCAACAGCACTCCCCTGGGAGGCCCCGCAAGAGGCCTGAGGAGTGAGCAGAGCGGCTTCCAGGGCTGTGGCTCCACCTCCCGTCCAAACGCAGCACTGCAGGCAGACCGACAGGCCAGGGTCCCTCCGTGTGCCGTAGCCGCCACAGGGCTGCTGGGGTCTTTTTCCAACTAAAGTCCCAGCAAGACGGAAGGAGGCTGGAGAACCAGCGTGAAGGGCAGGCCCGAGCAGGCGGCCGGAGTCACTCCCCTGGCCACCGAGCCTGGCCCACGCTGGCTCAGCCCGACACCTCACGCAGACCTCACCCAGAAAGGCTGCCCCCCGGGTCGCCTCAGGGGAGCTTTGGGCACCGCCTGCAGGTGCTCCTTGCCATGGAGGAGGGAGGGCGCCCAACCCTGACTCCTAGAAGCCCAGGCCCCTCGACTAGCAAAGCTGAGGGAGGCTGCGCCTGCTGCGGGGCGGGGGCGTGCTCAGGGCTGCGTGACCACCACCGCGAGACTCAGCCCCTTTGGGGATAAAGAGCACGCAGCCCCTGGGCGGCCGGCCCTCTGCAGAGGCTGGCGTCCTGGAGAGACACCGGGCTTCCTCCGCCCGACAGCAGGCGCCTGCCCCCAGCAGACACAGGCCATGCCCACGGTGCCAGCAGTCAGGGTGGGAGCAGGACATGGACAGCCCACAGGCCGCCCACCCGCAGCGCTGAGGAGGCCGCGCTGAGGCGGGAAGGTGACCGCGGGCATCCTGCCGGACAGACGCAGCTGGCCATGCGGCAGGCAGGGCAGGCCTCGCGGGCAGGCAGCCCCTCTGGCAGTGTCTCGCCTCGGTCACCAGGGCATCGCTGCTTCTGTTCTGTGGTCTTCACAGTTCTGGGCAGATCTACTGAGAGGGACTTCGTCTAAGAACTGCTCCCCGGTCGGCTTTGTGGCCACAAACCCCTTCGCTTTTCCAGTGCTCCTGCTAGTGTGAGCACGTGCTCATGCGTGTGCGTGTGCCACGCCAGCCCTGCCCCACACACTGCACCCGGGTTTACGTAACCACACGCAGACAACGTGCCTTTTCAGAGCATGAACCTGGCTGAGCCGCCTGCCTGCTCAGAGGGACGCTGCCGGGGAGCCCGGCTGCAGTGTGGCCCCGTCAGCCTGGCCGGCCGCCTTCCCAGTGCCTTCTGCTGGGAAGTCAGGTAACGCATCACTTGGGTCTAAAGCAAAACAGCAAAGTTCACTCTCTGGCGGGACGCTGTGCACACGGCTCCGAGCCACGGGCCTGCCGCAGCGTGAGGCGCAGCCAAGGACGGGATGGGTGCAGGAGCCAGGGGATGGGTGCCAGGCAGCCGGCAGGCAACCAAAGGTGCCAACTCCTCCTCCTCCCCTGCTGCGCACTTGGGCACAGGAACACCCGAGGGGCTGAGGAAGGAACACCCGGGAGGAGGATGGAGGCACCGGGCCCTCCTCCAGGCACCGCTGCCCCAGTCCTGATGCTGGGGGTGACGGCGGTCACCGCTGAATGCGACTGAGACAAAGACCCCGGAAGGTTCTGTGCACCCAAGTGACATGGCCGCCCTGTGACCAGGGACCCAGGTGCAGACGATGCTGGGCAGAGGCCAACCCTGGGGACAAAGGTGGAAGCAGGGTGAGCAGCCAGAGCAGCCACGGGACCGGAGGAAAGATGACGACCAGCAGGGGAAGGACCAGTGTTGGATCTGGGTGCACGCCGGAGCCAAAGTCATCTCCTTGCGGTTTAACCGGGGGTGGGAAAGAGGGAGTGAATGAGGAGCCGGGTCACGCCCGCAACTAGAGCCAGGGGTCACTCACGCCCAGCAGATACGCACGCACGCACCACGTACCGAGCGCCGAGTGGCTGCTGCATGGCCGGGAGAGTGCTCTGGCCAGAACCACAGTGAATACCATCCCCAACCTTATGGAGACAAGGAGAGCAAATCAGCACCAAACGGAGGAGACTGAGTGGCACAGCACGTGATCCAGGGGAGCCTGCGTGTGCAGTCAGCAGAGGCCACCTGAGGAACCTAAACTCAGCGGGACCTGGAGGGAGGGGCGCTGCCTGGGGAGCCGGCACGGCAGGTGTGTGCCATGTCAGGGGACGGGCCCGAGCTGGAGGCCCCAGAAGAGGGGAACCCGGATGAGAGGGGCTGCAGGGGGCAGCGGGCAGATGCCAGGGCTTTAAACCCAAGTGCGGGTCTGCTTTCACGGAGGGGCGGAGCCACAGGGGCTGGGAAGGAGATGGCCAATTCATTTCTGCTCGCAGGGCTCCCTCGGGCAGCTCCGCGGAGGAGGCGGCACAGAGTCAGAGTGGAAACAGCGACACACGTTCTTATTGTCTGAAGGAAACTGTAAGTGATGGAAGAGGGTGCAGATTCATGGGCACCGGGGGCAGAGCGTCCCACAGCCGTGAGGAGGGAGCACACGCTGCAGTCCGCATGGCCCGCACACACAGCAGGGCGGGGCGGCGGGGCGGCGGGGCGGCGGGGCGGCATCTGCCTGGAATGTGGTCTCCGTGTGGCCAGGCAGGCGGGCCGGGCTGACAGGAGCACAATGGTGAACGCACACAGTCCAGACTCAGGCAGCTCCGTCCCGCTGAGGGGGACAGGGTGCGGGCACGAGGTCAGAAGAGAACCCAAATCAGAGGAAATCACTTCTGCTGGCAGTCGGGGAGCCAGGCCTCCGCCCGCAGCACCCACAGTCCCCAGGTCAGGGTCAGGAGTGGCCGGCACGGCCCCACCCTCCCCTGCTGCATGTGGGCAGCAGCTCTCTCCAGGGGCATCCTCGCCACCTGCCCGGACATGAGCCCACTGGCACCCCTTGCCTGGGCTCGCTCACCTGACTGCACTCGATGGCCACCCACCCCCGCGGGTCGTCACTGGTTGTCTAATGGGCTTAACGTCATCATGCCGCAAACGGAATCCCGGGCCCTGTGAGGTCACCAGCCCTGCGCTCCCTCCAAAGCAGAGGAGACCCCACGTCCTAGGCCCTCACCAAAGCCTCGCCCCCGCCATTTTCCTCGCCTGCCACTTCCGATCCACAGCAAACCTCATCCCCTCCCTTTCCCAGGTGCCCACAAGTTCTACCACTGCTGGTCTTCTGGCCCCAACAAGCTCACTGGAGCGCTCACCGCCGCGGGGCCCAGCTCACGCCTCCCAGTCACTCAGAAACGCGGGCAGCGGCCATACGCGGTGCTCGTTAGCGCTAACAAGGCCTCCTGTGCCGGCAGCAGGCCCAGCGCTGCACGGAAGATTCTGACTGAACTCTCCCGACACCCCGGTGCCAGCTGTCACCACCGTCACCGTGACAGGCGAGGCCGAGAGAGGCTGATTAACGCCCAGGGGCCCCAGCTGCCGGGTGTGGGGCCGAGGCTGAGAAAGGAGACTCCCGGCCTCGGCAGCAGTCAGGCGCAGCGTGAAGCCCTCCGGACGCGGAGCGGGGCCGGCCCTCAGGCATCTGGGTGCCGCCTGGCCCTGCTGGGCTCAGCAGCTGGGAGGGGGCCACTCACACAGACCCCGGGACACGCCGGGCCTCATCCCACTCCTCGGTGGTGAGAGCACAGCCTAAGCTCCAAACAAACAGAATCACGACTGGCCTCTGCTCTTCCCTCGCCCTCGGGAGGCAGCAGGGAAGCCATTCCACCTGGCGATGCCAGGAACACGCCAGCCACGGGCACCGCCCCCTCGGAGACGGTCCCCCAATGCCGCCCGGAGCCCTAGCGCCGAGGGAAGCAGCACGGAGCGGCCAGGCCGAGGCTCTCGGGGCTCGTCACCCTCTGACACCTGAGGCCCAGGGCTCCTGAGACACTGCAGCCGAGGAGGCAAACGCAGTGATCAACGCAGCCCCGAGCTGCCGGGGCCTCTGGGCGACCGGGTGGCCCGTGGGGACTGGCTGCACACAGAGACGTCCGGCTGGGAGAGCCGGCCCAGGCCAGGCAGACTGGGACCCAAAGAGCACCCCCTGGACACAGGCCAGCGTTCCTCCGGGCTCACCGCCTTCCCTCTGCCCCGGGGAGGCGGCCGGAGGCTTCCACAGGAGCCCCGCCGAGCCCACGGCGCCACGGCCTGGCCTTCACGGGAGCAGAGAACGAGTGACACGGGGCCTCCCAAGCACTTCTCAGGGGTGTGGGTGCCACCCTCAAACCAACCACTAGAGCGCTGAAGACAGACAGCCAGGGTTCGAATCCTGTCCCTAGGACGCCCTAGCTGTGTGCACAGTCCACGCCACAGTTCAGGTGGAGCCTGCCTGCGGCACGAAGCACTGAGCACAGAGCCCGGCGCGGGCAGAGGCACGGCAAACACCCCTGCCCTGGCACCATCAGCACCCCTGGTCTCCAGTGAGGGACCTGAGCCGATCCCCGACAGGGCCCCGAGCAGCCTGCTCCACTCACCAGGGAGCTCCCCTGCCAGCAAAGCAGAGCAGCCACGCCCCTGCAGGAGCCCGTCGTGTCAGGACCCTCGGTGGACCCTGCCCCCGCCCCAGCAGAGTCGGCAGGACAGCAGGCCATGGTCCGAGCCACGAGGAAATGCAGCCTCACCATGGCCTGGCCCGCAGTGTCCCCAGCTCCACCGCCAGCAGAGAGGCCTTGCCGACAGGGCACCCCCTCTGACAGAGGGTCCAGCCCTCTGCTCTCTGCAGGGCGCCCTCCTGCGCCCAACCTGGGGCTCAGTACCACAGGGGACACGCTGTCACAGAGGCACATCCACGGGCACCGCCCGAGTGCTGCCCTGTGCCAGGCACGCCATCGCCGTCGCGCTTCCTCCTCACCTGATGGGCAATGAAGCCGACTCAGCCGTGTGAGAAGCAGCGCTGCGTCCATCGCGCCCGCTGGAGGGAGAAAGTGCCGCGTCCTGCAGTGGAGGCCCGGGGGGCTCTGAACGCCCAGCCCGTCCCCGGAGCACAGGCCACGGCTCAGGGCCCACGGTGCGAAGGCACACACAGCAAGGACCGCGGGTGGAGGGGGGGACCGGGTTCCGGTGGCAAGGCCGTAACTCAAGTCATGGACCCTTCTCCACGCCAGGCCGCAGTGGCCTCACGGCTCGGAGCTGTGTCGTCATCTCCGTGTCCCCCGACCCCTGTGAGGGGTGTGGCTCCCCCTTGGCCTCTGCAGTCAGGACACGGGCCCCTCCCTCCCACATCACAGACGCTGGGATCAGCCCTGCCTGAGCTGCTGTCCCTGTGCAGGGCTGGGCAGTGTTGGCTCGCCCTGCAGTAGCTGGAATGCCACAGCAACCAGGGTGAGGCTCAGAGACCTCAGCCACGCAGGCCACGGCCACGGCCACAGCAGTGAGTGCGGCGAAGGAGGCGGATGCAGGGAAGCAATGCTGAGAGACAAAACCTACAGGACACTCGGGGCTGGGCTTCGGGGGGCTGGGGAGTGCTTGCCTGTGAGGGGGGCCCTGCAGCGCCACCCGCCTGGCCCTGTGGTCACCTCCTCTTCCCACCACCCTGCCTCTCTGCAGAGATGCACAGCCACCCAGCCTGACGAGAGCCCAGGCCTCCTCCCAGACGCCTCCATCAGAGCAGCTGCCCAAGGCCGGAGCAAGTGACGCTGCGCACAGCCTCCTCCCCGCCCCCCCTCCCCCCCCCAACCCAGCACAGGACCCCAGCGCCCGCCACATCCCAGGTCCCACGGGGCTCGCACAGACATCGATGACGATTGCCTGAGGCTGGAACTGCCCGCCAGCCCCGCGGTGAGACCTTACGGGCACTGCTGACTGCACTGGCTGTTCTCTCACCCGGAAGACGGGCCGACGACATGAGACAATGCCCGCGAGCCACGGGCACGAAGCCTGGGCTCAGGAAGTGCTCCAGAGTCCCCGTCAGGCACGTGCTGTGCGCAGTCTGTCACTCTCCCTGTGGCACGGAGTCGCCCGGGCGCTGTGCCATGTGCATGCGGCTGCACCGGGCCGGCCGGCTTCAGGATGGGGCTGGAAGCCAGGCAAGGGCGATGACGCCTCACCTCCCAAGACCTGGCAGGCAGGCAGGCAGGCAGGCTCCCTTCCTCAGGTCCCCACCCCTGCTCCCCGGGCGGCTGCACCGGCTCGCAGACGGAGCTCCTGCCGGGTGGACGGGGCCCGCAGTCACACAGACAGGCCGCCTGCCCTCGGAGGGCTGCTCCCTGAGCAGTCCATTCCCAGCAGCTGGCGGGACAGGTGGACCCACATTCCTGACCACAGCGACGGCACGTGGGGGGCTTAGAGGGGCTTTCCCTGCACGTGGTGCTCTGGACAGAGGCGGACGTGCGGGCCGCTGGCCAGGGCAGCCCATTTCACAGCACCCCTCAGCTTGGTGGGAAAAGATGCAGACAAGGGTCCTTCCCCCAATAGCTCATTCTGTTTCAAGTTCAAAGTGGGATGAAGAGGATCACCTGGAAAAATGTCAAACTTTAATTCCAAGTCATTTTTACGCCCGTTTCATCTGACAGGAGCTCTGAAAGCAAAGGCAATCTTTACCATTTGAGGTCTTCAAGCTAAATCGACGTGATCACGTCCAACGTAACCAGATGCTTCTAAAAGCCAATCTTCAAAATGACATCAGCCCCCGAATAAAGCCCTTCTTTCTGGCTGCTCATAAATGATTAGCACACTGTCCCCACGGGACATGGCCGAAGACCAGCTCCTCAGGGCTCCCCCGTCACCCTCAGCCTGCCTGGGCCTCGCTCCCCGAGCAGCCCGGCCTCACTCAGCAGCCTCCGTCCTTAGCGATCAGGTGAGAGCTTGTCAGTAACCCCATCTTCTGTGGGCACGTGACCTGTGTGGGCCAATGAGGCTGGAGGTGGAAGCTGCCGGCAGTGGGTCCGCAGGGGACCAGGAGGCCTCTGCTCCGCGGCGGGCGGGCGGGCGCAGGAGTGGAGGCAGCGGACGGCCTGACGAGCCAGGCGGGCGCGTAAGGAGCCCAGGACCCCTCCTTTCCCTCCGTCTCAGTTCCCCTGGTCACCCCTGGTCTCACGTGGTGCATGGAGAATTCCAGAATGGACAGGGCCTACGTTTTAAGTTGCGCACCGTTCTAAGTATCGGTGCGGCCTGGCACCTCCGGCCTGTCCCGTTGGGTCGTGAGCCCCTCGTCCAGCGCCCCACACGGAGGCAGGGCTCGTGTGCCCATGCCCCTTCCGAGCCCCAGGTCACTGCTCTCACGCAGGTTCCCGTCACTGCAGTTTACTGTCAGTCACTGTTAGCACCTCCCTGTGCCTGAGGTACAAGCTAAACGGCCCCAGGCCTGCGTGTGAGGGAAACAGCCTCTATAGCGGGGCGGCCCCCCTGGAACACGCCCTGGAGGATAAAGGGGACACCTAGCTGTATCTGTGCACAGGCCACCCTGGCAGAGCTCCTACAACCCTGGGGACACCTCATAGCCGCCCCTTTCACCCAAATGTGAGGCTGTGCAATCAGGGGTGGGGGGGCCCCAGGCAGCTCCAGGTGCTGAGGGGTTGGCACGCCCAGCTCTGCCCCCACCTACAGGGAGAGAGGAGCTGGAGGCTGAGTCCATCACCACCAGCCAGTGGCTTAACCAAGCAGCGGACCTCACAGAACCTCACAGAACCGGAGGGCGGGGCTCTGAGCAGGCGGGCACCTGCCCCGCCCCTGCCCAGCGCCTCCTGCCCCGAGCTCTGGCTGCAGCCTTCAACCTTCCCAGTAAACCAGCCACCAAAAGTCAGCACTTCCTGAGCTCTCTGAGTCGCTTAGCAAATTATTAAATGGGGGGACGAGGGAACCCCCGAATCTGTCGGCAGACAGAACTGCGGGTCACCTGGGGACCCGACGCTTGTGACTGGAGTCGAAGGGGGCAGCCCCTGTGCCTGCGGGGTCTGCACCGACTCGGGAGTTAGTGCGAGAACCGAAGGGAACAGCCGGGTGTCAGAGGCGAGAGGATGGTGCTGGGAACACGGCGCGGGGGTGACAGGAGGAGAGCGCCACCCCAGGCCCGGGCAACCGCGCAGCTGCTGCCTCCGGACTTCCTGTCGGGAAGGACATAAACCTCCCTGCCGGGCTGCAGCTGTTCACAGACACAGGCCTGGCTGCTCTGTGGTCTCCGTGGACCTTCCCTGAGTGCACAGGCCACACACACACACACACACACACACCTGACCCCGGGGCCCAGCTCCATACCAAGGGGTCACTCAGAGCCCACGCTCCTGATCCCGCACAACCTTGCACAGAGCCCGTGCCCAGGGAGCCAGCCCAGCGGGGAGCCAGCCTAGCAGGTGGTCAGCCCAGCGGGGAGCCAGCCCAGCGGGTGGTCAGCCCAGCGGGGAGCCAGCCTAGCAGGTGGTCAGCCCAGCGGGGAGCCAGCCCACAGGGGAGCCAGCCCACAGGGGAGCCAGCCCACCGGGGAGCCAGCCCATTGGGTGGTCAGCCCACAGGGGAGCCAGCCCAGCGGGGAGCCAGCCCAGCGGGGAGCCAGCCCACAGGGGAGCCAGCCCAGCGGGAGCCAGCCCAGCGGGGAGCCAGCCCACAGGGGAGTCAGCCCACAGGGGAGTCAGCCCACAGGGGAGCCAGCCCACAGGGGAGCCAGCCCACCGGGGAGTCAGCCCACAGGGGAGCCAGCCCACAGGGGAGTCAGCCCAGCGGGGAGCCAGCCCACAGGGGAGCCAGCCCACCGGGGAGTCAGCCCACAGGGGAGCCAGCCCACAGGGGAGCCAGCCCACAGGGGAGTCAGCCCAGCGGGGAGCCAGCCCACAGGGGAGCCAGCCCACCGGGGAGTCAGCCCACAGGGGAGCCAGCCCACAGGGGAGTCAGCCCAGCGGGGAGCCAGCCCACAGGGGAGCCAGCCCACCGGGGAGTCAGCCCACAGGGGAGCCAGCCCACAGGGGAGTCAGCCCAGCGGGGAGCCAGCCCACAGGGGAGCCAGCCCACAGGGGAGTCAGCCCACAGGGGAGCCAGCCCACAGGGGAGCCAGCCCACAGGGGAGCCAGCCCATCAGGTGGTCAGCCCAGCGGGTGGTCAGCCCACAGGGGAGCCAGCCCAGCGGGTGGTCAGCCCACAGGGGAGCCAGCCCAAAGGGGAGCCAGCCCACCGGGGAGCCAGCCCACCGGGGAGCCAGCCCACAGGGGAGCCAGCCCACCGGGGAGCCAGCCCACAGGGGAGCCAGCCCACCGGGGAGCCAGCCCACAGGGGAGCCAGCCCACCGGGGAGCCAGCCCACAGGGGAGCCAGCCCAGCAGTGACGGGCATGGTGATGGATGACAGCGCCGCCCCACTTCAGCTGAGTCGGGCAGACACGAGGCACCGTGCATCCAGCTCCCGCTCACTCAGGCCAAAGCCAACTGGACAGTGAAGCGTGCACAGCTGTCCCTGCCAGGCCAGGGCCCTCGCTCACCGACCACGCCCAAGCCGGCGCCCAGGCCTACCTGCTGGTGATGGAGCCATTCCTGTCCTTCAGGGCCAGCTCCCGCTGCTGCAGCTCCACGATGAACCGGGAGAGGTCTTCCGGGGACCTGCGGGTCAGAACACACTCAGCACCGGGTCCCTGGAGGGGACTGGTGTGCCAGCAGCGATGACTCCACCCGGGATGCGTTCCATCCTGGGCGCTCCCCCACCTGGCCTCTAATCACGGCCTGCCTCTGCCCGCGGCACCTCGGGTGAGTGGCTTCACTTCGCCTGTAAGAACAGGGCCAGTGTGCGGAGGACATGCAACGAGGTCTGAAATGCAGAAGCACCGCCGGCCCCGGGCTCGGAGGAGGCGCTCACTGCTCCCCCCCCCCCCCACCGCCTCTCCTCAGAGCCCACGCCAGCACAGCAGCTGCAGCAGCAACACAGAAGCCCCCCCTGGGCAGGGCTCTAACCTTCACGGTGGCAGGTTAGTTACCGCAGGTAATGCCTGAAGCAGCCCTGTTGTTTATTGTTTACAAACGTGGAAACTGAGACTCAAACTTTTCAAACTCCACTCTGCTTGAGCAGCGAACCTCAACTCTAAGCCCATCCTCTAACAATAAGACATTTAAAAAGAGAAGAAAAAGAAACAAACCAGCAGGTGCGGCCGTGTCCTGTCCTGTCCTGCCACAGCCGTCGTCCCCGCAGAACCACCTTAAGTCTGCGCTCCACGCCCGCCTGCTCTCCTCTGCTGGTGTATTTTGTGCCCAGGGCCTGCGCCTTCCTCCACCCGACACTTCCCTCCCGCGGCTTCTCCCACTGTTCACGTCTCCACAGGGAACAGAATCCTGGTGGGGTGAGCGCTATCACCCATCACTGAGGGTGGAGGGCCAGGCTAAGGGCCGCCTGCCCGCTCTCCCGCAGGCCTGCTGCTCTGCCGTGGTGCCGAGCGGGCTGGGAGCGTGCCAGGGCGAGGGCATGTCCCTGTGTCCCCTCGCCCCTTCGGAGGTTTCCCTAGAAGCCAGCTGCGCTGATTCTGAGCCGTGTGCTGCTCGGCAGCCTGCTGCCTCTGCTGGCAGGAATCCTGGCAGGTGGACGGGGTGCGGAGTAGAGTGCTCATTTACTATCCGAGGGCTTTCCCGAGTCTCGAACACTGACAGGCCTGGCCAAGAGCAGGTCAGGGGATGCACCCCCTCGGCTCACAAGCCACTTTGGCTCCTTGGCAACCTCCCACCTTGAGGGACTGGCAGGCTGTTTCGTGTCCTGTGCTGACGTGGGCCTTTCCCGTGTCCCCTCCTACAGGCTGGTCCGCGGCCTGGAAGCCTGCGCTGTGACGTGCTGTTCCCAAGGCCAGCATCCCTGCCCGGGTGCAGCCCCGCGTCAGGCCTCTCTGCTGAGGCCTCCTGGGCCTGGCGATGGCTGTGCGCACCTGGCACAGGCCCTCAGCGTCTGCGGGCGGGGTCTGCTTCTACCCTCCCAGCTCAGCCTTGGTCTCCCCTCTGCGGTGGATGCGCCCCTCACATCCTGGGAGCTGGCCGCTGTGTCCACGTGCACCCCCGCCCTCTGCTCACTGCTCCAGTCCCAAGCTCCTGGCTGAAGTTGTGTTCAGAGCTGTTAGCCAGATGCCCTTTTGAATGTTGAAAGCGTTCAAAAGATCAGCTTTTCCAGTGAGTGAGGGAGCAGGGAGAGGAAATTATGGCATTTGTCTGAAAGGCTCTGCAAGCTTTATTTAGCTCCCACGGTTCAAAGAGCGCCTCTTGTTAATCAGGAGAAGACTCGGCCTCCCGGGGGGCACCGGGCTTAATTGGAACCCAGGCTGTTTGAAGTCCCTTTAATCCTGCGGGCTGGGAGGAAGAATGTGAAGGCAGCAGCTGCAGATCTGAAGTTTCCTCATTCTATCTGCATGTGTCTGGGGACCCATGTAATTCGTTTGCCTGAGACAGGGAGGCCGGGTGGCTGGCTGCTGGACCACGGTGAGGCCTGGGCTTCATTAGGCTGGAGCGGGAGGCCGTCCCTGCACGGGCAGTGGGGCCGGCTGCAGATGGCGGCCAGGATTTGGTTTGCTGGCGCCGACGTCCGCATGCAGATTCCACACGCAGGAGAGCTGTGGCTGCGCGGCTTGTGCTCCTAACGGCCCTGACAGGGCCCCAGTGTGGGCTCCGGGACCTCCTCTCCCATGGAGGACTGCGCAGTTCTCCAGCCACAGGCCTCACTGGCCGGAGTTGTCACTGGTCACTGTCACAGGCTCATCTTTCTCAACGGACCTGTGGGCATGCCTGCAGCCAGAGAGCCAGGCCCTGCCTGGGCCTAGCCTGACCGCAGAGTGGTGTGCAGCAGCCACCAGCCCGGCCTCCCCTCCTCAGGGGTGGGGTTCACTGCCCCACAGGGCCCCTGGTCCCCTCCCGTCCTCTTCCCTCCCCTCCCTCCAGTACTGCCTCGCCCTCGCGTCCTGCAGAGACTGAGAGAAGCCTGCCAACGCCTGGGATGCAGGCTGTTCTCCGTTTCAAAGACGTGAAGTGTGTTATACACAGATGTCTTCAGAGAATACACACAGCCCGTGTCCCCCAGTCCCATGCTGAGAAGGACAGTTCCTCTGAACACCGCGGGCCTTCCCCAGCACCAGCCCGTGGCTCCCGACCTCAAAGCCAAGCGCCACACCGTTCATCGTGCACTTCGCTAGCGGTGAGGCCGCTCGCACAGCCCCGCCCCCAGGAGCTGCTGTGCCATCCGAAACGGGTCTGTTTCTGCCAGTTTCACATGTTACTGTAATTAAATAATCTAACTAAATGTTACAGAGGCTGATGAAAAATAAACTGGGAAGAAAGCCGTGTTTCTGTGAGAACAAAGTTGAAGGCTCTGGAACGTCTCAAAGGAAAATCGCCCCCAAATTTCTGCTGAAGAAAGCAAGTGACTGAAGGTTTCCGAGGGAAGGCTGTAACATTTAGGAGGACTGAGGTGTCCGTTTTAAAGAAACAGCTAAAATCATGGGCATGTTTTGTGGCTTATGCAGAAAATATAGGATGAAACTCGTTAGTGGACTCATAGGAGTTTGCCGCTTGGGAACGATTATGTATTTGTAATATTTTAAGTTCAAATGTTTGATGTATAAACATCTTATTTTCCACTTTAGCAAACTTTTAGGATCAGTAACATTCTTGATTATTTTACCTAGGAAACGTTTTACTAATGTATTTTTGCTCCACTTGTAATGCAAATTATTCACATTGTATTTCATAGCTAAACATTTAGGAGTGATATATGACTGTGTTACTGTAAACGGCTCTAGTTATATATTCATGAATTAACTCATCATGGAGTAATTGTTTACTTTTTAGAAATTTTTTGTATAGTATTTCATTCTGCACTATAAGTTTATAATGCTAAGCTTTAAAAAATCATTTTCTGAAAAGCTATTCCATTTCCTCGGTACAAACATTACCGCTTCTGTGAAAGGTACAGTGGCGATCTCCTGCCCTCTCCTGCAGGAAGCTCGGTTTTGTCTTGTGCACTCTGGACATTTTTCACACATATAAACCGTAGCCATGCTTACTCATTTTCCCTTTCTTTTTAGAAATGGTGGCATCGTACACTCATTTATGTTTCTTTTTTATTTGGCAATGCATTTTACATACCTTTCTATATAAACATATGAAAAGATTCTTTGGCCCGGCTGGTGTGGCTCAGAGGGTGAGCATTGACATACGAACCTGGAGGTCACGGTTCGATTCCCAGTCAGGGCACAGGCCTGGGTTCCGGGCTCGATGCCCAGTGGGGGGTGTGCAGGAGGCAGCCGATAGATGATTCTCTCTCATCACTGATGTTAGTCTCCCTCTCCCTTCCTCTCTGAAATCACTAACAATATATTAAAAAATAAAAAGTTTCTGCCGAAACTGGTTTGGCTCAGTGGATAGAGCGTCGGCCTGCGGACTGAAGGGTCCCGGGTTCGATTCCAGTCAAGGGCATGTACCTTGGTTGCGGGCACATCCACAGTGGGGGGTGTGCAAGAGGCAGCTGATCGATGTTACTCTCTCATCGATGTTTCTAACTCTCTATCCCTCTCTCTTCCTCTCTGTAAAAAATCAATAAAATATATTTTAAAAAATAATAATAATAATAAATAAATAAATAAATAAATAAAAAGTTTCTTTGTGCCTTTCCCTTTACTTCATTTTACTTAATTCAACTTTATTTTTAAATTATCTTTATTGTTGAAAGTATGACAGATGTCCCCGTTGTTTGTTTGTGGGTTTTGTTTTCCCCACTGACCCCCTCCACCCCGCACCTGCCCCTCCCAGGCCTCACCACTACTGTCTGTGTCCATGGGTGATGCATTCATGCACGTAAGTTAGTCACTCCCCTCCCACCTCCCCCAGACCCCGCCTACCCTCTGAAATTCCTCGGTCCAGAGACATATTTAAACAGACCCCACTGCACGCCTAGAGTGTCATTTAACCAGCAACGCGGACCTTGAAACCCAGCGGTCTGAGCTCAAGCGTCGGTAGAATCGAGTTGGACAGATACTGTTTTGTTCCTTCAGTTAGCGTTTACTGAGAGCCTACTTTCGTGCCAGACACTATTCTAGGTCCTTGGCCAGTGGAAAACGGACCGAAATAAGCAGCACCTGCTGCGATGGAACTTGCATCGCAGTGAAGCGAAGGCCTCAGGTGAGCCCAGATAAAAGGCAGAGCCTCTGGGACAGGTCCGCCGTGAAGGAAAACAGTGCAGGGCAGAGTGCCAGCGTCGGGGGTGCCGTCTGAAGTAGGGTGCTGGGCAGGCCGGTGACAGAGCCTGGAAGAGCTGGCGAGGGAGCAGCCACACAGAGGCCTGGGGAGGAGCCCCGGGAGGCGGGCAGTGGAAGACCTGCACTGGGGGTGGGGGGCGGGGAGTGGCCGCTGGGGGCCTCGGCTCTGGTGGCCCTTGGCCTTTGCTTGGTGCTGTGTGGGGAGCAGGGAGAGGAAATTATGGCATTTGTTTAGCTCCCACGGTTGTGGGATGCTCTGGGAGGCCTGGCAGGGGCATGCACTCTGAGTGACGCTGTAAAGTGGTCACTGGTGCCAAGGGGTCGGGTCACCAGAAGACGCCCGGCCCGGCCCAGCGGGAAGGGAGCATTTCAGAGGGATGGCGCATCAGCCATCTCTCTCTTCATCGGAGCCGGCTCCTTCCCCTCATTGTTCCATTGTTACGTTTCAAGCTCTTCGCTTCAGAGGAAAGTGGAGAGCGGTGAGCAGAGCCTGGCTCTCCCCAGATGACCGCTCCCAGCTGCGGGCTGATCGGTACCTCAGGGCAAGTCTCTCGCTTCTAAATCAGTATCACATGCTCCTGCCTGCTCTCCAGACTCCCGGAAGGTTCTACGCGGAGGGAAAGCAGCCATCTCGGTCAGAGGTGCTGTGTGTGTCTGTCTGCAGATGCCGCTCCCGGGGCCCTCCCTGTCCCAGGTCTGCCCAGACGGGCCCGCCACGCTTCCCCACCGCCCCGGCAGCAGCATGCCTCCCACGTGTTGGCTGGTACCCTGCCAGGGAGCTGGAGTGGTGCAGCTGGGGACGTGCAAAGATGTGCACTTGTTTCTTTGCTTGTTTGTTAATCCTCACCTGGCGATATTTTTCTATTAATTTTCTGAGAGTGTGGAAGGGAGGAGGGAAGAGAGAGAGAGAGAGAGAGAGAGGGAGGGAGAGAGAGATATCAATGTGAGAGAGACACATCAACTGGTGCCTCCTGCATGAGCTCCGACCGGGGCTGGGATCAAACCTGCAACCCAGGTGCATGTCCTTGACCAGGAATTGAACCCTCCACCCTTTGGTATGCAGGCCAACGCTCTAACCACCGAGGGCTGTTCACTTGTTTAAATAAGCTCTGCCCACAGACTTAGTAACAGTTTACATGCCCCTGACTAACACAGAAGAACACAAAACAAATCCCTGTAAAATGTTTCAGAAAAAAAACATGACTTGGCTTGAAAGGATTTACTTATTTTGGCTTAGTTATTTTTCCACTAGTATTTTTAACTCCCCGATGTTGGAAAACTTTATGGAGCTCTGGGAAGAATGGGAACTGGCGCCCAGCCACATGGCTCAGTGGTTGAGTGTTGTCCTATGAACCAGGAGGTCATGGTTCAATTTCCGGTCAGGGCATATGCCCAGATTGCAGGTTCTATTCCCAGTAGGGGCGCGTCAGGAGGCAACCAATTAGTGTTTGTTTCTCTCTCTCTCTCATTAAATCAGTAAAAACATATCCTTGGTTGAGGATTAAAGGGGAAAAATAGGACATCAGAGAGTCAGTGGCTATGGTTAACTTATTAGCACTGTTCATTTTCACACGTGAGAAGTCAGGAGAGGTTTCATATGACTAACTCAGCTGACGAGGAAATCCGGTTGTTTCTGTGGGGTTCAAACAAAGACACAGAGGCAGGCTGGCCAGCATGGCTCAGTGGTTGAGTGTCGACTTATGAACCAGGAGGTCACGGTTCAATTCCTGGTCAGGGTACATGCCCAGATTTTGAGCTCAATCCCCAGTGGGGGGCATGCAGAAGGCAGCCAATCAATGATTCTCTCTCATAATTGATGTTTCTATCTCCCTCTCGCTCTCCCTTCCTCTCTGAAATTAATCAATCTATATATATAAAAGACTAATATGCTAAGTGTCCAACTGTCCGACCAGTCACTACAATGCACACTGACCACCAGGGGGCAGACGCTCAACAATGAGCTGCCATGATGCGCACTGGCCATCTACAAAGAAACGGCACCACGGACCTGGCACCCACAAACCAAAAACACTCGGCTTCCCCCAAGTGGGACACAGGCCCCGCCACCACCCCAGAGCGACAGCCCACCAAATCACAGCCGATGCTGCTGAGACCCCATGGCGCAAAATGCGGCCCCCAGCCCAGCCCATCCCGGAAATGGTCACTGTGGGTGCTGGGTAATGACATCACGGAGCAACGCCCGGCTTCCTCTCCCTAGTGACTAGCCTCCTTGGAGTTTCTTCAGCCCAGGAACATGACTTGCTTTATAGCCAGGTGCAAACATTTCACACTTTAACCAAATGTCTGTGAAGTGTTTCCCATTTCTCATCTCATTTGATCTGGAGTAGATAGATAGGAGACTTGGTGGAATCCTATTTTCTGTTCATTAGCCGGAAAACAGAGATTTAGGAAGTTTAGAAACTTGACCAGACTGAACAGAAGAAAGAAATGGTGGACCTTGAAAATGACTTCAGGTTTTCTCACTGCGCAGGATATAGTCAAACACTGCTGCAGTTAAATATTTTACCCTTTGTTCTCCCTGCGTGATCTACAATAGTAATTGCTTCGTGTTGATATTTCCTGCTGTGTTGCTGACAATTGCCTAAAAGAGAAGTTGGGGTGCTTCACTGGGCTGGAAAAAGTTTAGCTGCATCAGAAAGCAGGTCTGTCCCATATATAATTAACCTTTTGCACTCGGATGTCGAGTGTGACTCGACACGGTTAGCATTAGAATAAAGGAATCGAGAAAAAAGCAAGCGAGTGCAAAGGGTTAAGCAAGTTTGTCCTATATCTATAAGAGGCTAAATTGACTCGCATATGCACGATACACATAAAGCTGTCACTGGCGCCAATCGCACGTGTTTCGATCTGTCATTGTTGATCGTGAATTTGGCTGACACTTCTGTTATAGAGAAAGGGCGGAGAGCGAAGTTAAAATATTTTTCTAATTAATTTCCTTTCAATGTGCACAAATCTGTGAACCAGGCCACTAGTATATATATCAGACTTCTGAGTTTGTTTCTACTTTTAACGATACCAATGTGATCCAGCATTAGGATGAAGGTAGCTATTAATTATAAATCCACCTTTGGGACCGAAAGGGGAGGCCCCAGAGGCTACAATCATTATCCCCCTCCCATTCTCCTCCTCAAAGGTAAGAGCCTGCACGACAGGGAGAAGGGCAGGCAGCCGTGCCCTCGAAAGGCTGTCGCCCGTGTGAGCTGGCAGAGGGCACAGGCGGAGGAGAGTGAGGCTGAGCTCAGACTCCGTGGGAGCTGACCCTCCGAGGAACAGTCTCAGACAATCTGCCTACGGAGGGAAAGAAGGCCGCGTCCCTCCCACCTGCCACGCCCCAAGGAAACGACAGGAAAGGATGCCATTAATACATTTACTTCAACTTTCTTTTCAATGGTGCTGAAAAGTATATGCAAATCCAGCAGTAATTAGGTTTAAAAATTCCATTTCATGGAATAATCAGACTTCAAAAAACTCAATTTTAGTTTTAATCAGATTTTAACAAGGATATTAAGTCCATGTCGTTTAGAAAGGGGGAAACTGTGAATTTAACACAAAATGTATTCAAGCTTAGCCCTGGGAGATAATTAAATAAAGCTAATTGGCAAGGGTTGTCAGGAAATGGAAGTGCTCCACACCGTGACGGGATCTGACGGAGACCAGCACAGCCCTACTGTAAACCAGACAGGCTCCGCTCCTGGCGAGGAGCGAGTGGACACGGGACAGAGTCAGGCCGCGCGGGCAGCGGGAGGAGGGCGCTGGGAAGCGGCAGGGCTCACCCCCTCAGGAGGGGCTGCAGACCAGCAGGAAGGGAACAAGGCTGACCAAGATGGCTCGTCTCCACTCCTGCACGGCAGCTGGCAGCTCCCACCCCAGCTTCCTCAGTGGCCCAGCCATGAGGGGGGGGGGGGAGGCGCGGCGCCCCCAGCCCAGCTCTGGTGCCGCCCCTCATGGAAAGACATCTTCCCCCCAGAAGGAGCCCCAGCCCGCCCTCAGCACCTGAGCCGTGAGGGCACTCTTGCTTCCTGTGCTGCCTTCCACTCGGGTCTGCCACGCAGTGATCGCTCAACAAACGCCTGTTCAGTGCAACAGAGGGGACTGCAACACCTGTTTCTGGGAACTCGGCCACCAGAACGGAGGCAAGACAGAAAGGAGCGTCTCTCAGCCCTGGGAGCCAATCGGCAAGGGCCTCCTCCTTCTGCATTCTTCACTCAAGAGGAAGTCGCCTTGCCCTAACCGGTTTGGTTCAGTGGATCGAGCGTCGGCCTGTGGACTCAAGGGTCCTGGGTGCGATTCCGGTCAAGGGCATGTACCTTGGTTGCGGGCACATCCCCAGTAGGGGGTGTGCAGGAGGCAGCTGATCGATGTTTCTCTCTCATCGATGTTTCTAACTCTCTATCCCTCTCCCTTCCTCTCTGTAAAAATCGAATAAAATATATTTTTTTAAAAAGAAGAAGTTGCCTTCAGGGGCCCCCAGGCCCACAGAGAGACTGACTGTACAGTGCGACC
Source organism: Eptesicus fuscus (assembly GCF_027574615.1). Lineage (NCBI taxonomy): Eukaryota > Metazoa > Chordata > Mammalia > Chiroptera > Vespertilionidae > Eptesicus > Eptesicus fuscus. Next base: position 107,728,444 of record NC_072478.1, on the reverse strand, counting down.
CCCGCTCAACAGGTGCTGAATCTGGGACTAGGACACCCAGTCAAGCACTCGGTTCCATTCCACTCACTACCCTCAAGCACGGTCGCATCCTGTGCGCAGATGCCCCCAAACCAGACACAGGGAAGACAGCGACGCCAGGATCCTGTGTCTGCAGAAGCCACTGGGAAAGGAGGCGGCGTGGCTCTGAGTTGGCTGGCCAGCTCTATACCCTGAAGCAGCGGTCACACCCACTTCCAGATATCAAGGGTGACAGGGACACGGCCGCATCCCTCACCGTCTGTGGCACCTTCCCGACAGGGTCACCAAGGGTCCTGCTTGCCCTGGGCACGCCCAGTGTCAGCAGGGAGAGTGCCCACCCGGCCAAAAGGGAGGCCGCCCTTGTCCATGCGACATGCACAGAGACCTCATGGCCACAAGGCCCTAGCTCTTACTGCCTGACTCTCTAGGAAAAACTGGCCAGCCTTCCCCCAACAGCCATCCCAGGTGCCCACTGTAAGTGAAAAACAAATCTCGCCTGCTCAACAGCTAAAACAAGAGAGTACTCTGTTACCAAAAGTCCTTGTATCCTAAGACGCCAGGTTTGACAACTTGGTAGCGACCCCTACTGGGCCATCTAGGACACTGCAGCTAAGCTCTAATCCCATGTAAGAGAGGAATAGGCTAATTATCCATTATGCCATGAGGCGTAACGAGGGGATCACGGATCTGCAGGAGGGTGGGGCAGCGAACTACAAGCAGGCGGCAGAGAGCTACAGGAGGGGGCAGGGCAGCAAGCTATGGGGGGGGCAAAGAGGGAGGGAGGAGCTACAGGAGGGCGGGGCAGCAGGCAGAGAGCTACACGAGGGCAGCAGCGAGCTACTGGCGCACGGATTCGTGCGCAGGGCTACTAGTAAACAATAATAATGCCCACAGCAAAACACCAGTAATAGTTACCAGTGACTCTTCTCATTTAGTAAAAACAAATCTAATTTTCCCATAGAAGTTAGTTCAACTTAAGGAGCCTTCTCTCAAACCAGCAAGTGACAACTTACCTATTCCAAAAGAGGAGCGAGGCTGCATTTTGTAACTACAATCCTAGTAGGAGAAAAGATACGCCGAGACCTAACTGCAGTGAACTCAAGCAACACAGGAAGAGCAGGCACCAGGACGAGCACATGGGAGACAGAAAGCTGTGTCTAACCGTCCTCCACCTGGACTCCACCCACTGTCGGTTCCAGGCGGGCAGCAGCAGAGCTCTGAGACCACACAGCAGCAGCCAGTGCCCACCCCACTGTGGAGGACTGTTGGTGCCACGAAACTGGAAAGTAGTTTCACATAATAAAGAATCTACATAGCCAAAACCGGTGTGGCTCAGTGGATAGAGTGTTGGCCTGAGAACTCAAGGGTCCCGGGTTCGATTCCGGTCGGGGGCATGTACCTTGGTTGCGGGCACATCCCCAGCGGGGGGTGTGCAAGAGGCAGCTGATCGATGTTTCTCTCTCATCGATGTTTCTGACTCTCCATCCCTCTCTCTTCCTCTCTGTAAAAAATCAGTAAAATATATTTTTTTAAAAAAAGAATCTACACTAATAAGAGAGGAAGATGCAAATTGACCATACCTTCGTGATGCCCACCAGCCAATCAGGAGTGAGTATGCAAATTAACCCAACAAATATGACAGGTTAATTTGCATACACAGGCGCTGAGCGGCAGGATGCTTGTGTCGTCGCCATGGCAACAATGCAGGCATTCCGCACCACCCCAGCCGCTCCGGGCCTCTGGGTAGCGTGGGAAGGCGGAAAGGCGGCTCTGGGCGGAGCAAAGACAGAAAGGCGGCTCCAGGCCAGAGCAAGGGCGGTGCCGGCAGCCAGGGGAAGGAAGGCCCATTCTTGCACGAATCTTCATGCATCGGGCCTCTAGTTAATTGATAATCTTCTAACTCAGCCTCCTCCACAAACGAGACAGTATTGGGGTGCCGCCTCAGAAGTTAAAACACCTTCCTCTCCCTGATAATTACTGTCCTGTGCTGCCGCAGAGCCTCCCCCATGAAGAGCAAGTCTGAGCTGCAGAAGGTGCCCAGCCCGAGCAAAGGCAGGTCAGCCCGCAGGCTCCAGGCCCTCCTTGCTAGTTCAGCTGGGAGCCATCAGGTCTTAAAGAGCTGCCGTCAGCGGATGGGCTTCCTGCCCGCATGTGCCTCGTGCTGCTGGGCTAAGTGGATAGGCAGCTTCCTGTCAGAAGCCTGTGAGTGCCAGCAGCAGACTGACCCGCTCACAGAGACGCAGGACCCAGCTGCATGGCACCATGCGGCCGGCCAGATGGATGGAGCTTATGGAGGGCAGAGCCCACCATGTGCCAGGACCAGCCCAGCAACCCGACAAGGGCGCCACAAACTGGCTGGACGACCTTGGCATCTCTGGTCCCTCCTCTGCCACATGGAGGCACCTCCCTGCTTCACCCCCAGAGCTGGGAGGCAGAGCGAGTGAGACACCGGCTGAATGGGCCGGTGAGTTCTCGAGCAGTCAGCCCTCCAGGGCGACCACAGCCGGGAAAGGGGTGTCCTGTCGGCCAGTGAAGGCCTCGTCAGAGCAGGGACTGTCCTACAACAACAAACCCTGCAGCCTCTCGGCAGCCACGCTGTCCAGAACGGAGAAAGGCTGGCCGTCTGCCCACCGTCATTATTCACATCCAGCAGAAACACAACCAAGGTTTGTCTCCCAGTGAGATGCTCCCGGAAAAGGCCACGGCAAGGCTGTCCCCGCGCGGTGAGGTCAGAGGCTGCGCTCTGTGACTCCACAGCCCCAGAGCCAGCCCCGGTCTGGCAGATGGCCAGTCCGCAGATAAATGTGCAAAAAATAAATACGTGATCGATGTTTCCCCAAATCACAGTCCTTCAGGAGAGGGCGGGGGTCAGGGAGGAGCAGGCACTCGCCTACAGAGGACAGGGAAGGACAGACTGGAAAGAGCCTGGCCTTCACCTGACACCTTCCCAGCTGCAGGCTTCCAGCAGGGAGAGCCACTCCCTCGTCCACTCTGACCAGCCTGCAGCTTGACGTAAACTCCCAACCCCAGGCTCTGGGCACTGCCCGAGCCTAACGGGCACCTTTGTCTCGTGGGGAACACTCCCCGACCCGCGCTGCAGGCTCAGAAACCCGCAGCGTGTCGGAAAGCACGCAGACCCAGCAGGCGTGGCCTAGCCAAGGCCCCAGGCCCTCTCAGCGAGTTCGGGGAGGACAGAGGCCCACCAATGGGTGTGCCCACCTGTCACCTCAGGATGCAGCCCCATCCTCAGCGTGACCCAGAACACCGTCAGGATCTGCTCCCTGCCCCTTCTCCACGCTCACCCGCCACGCACTCTGGCGAGCACCCTGAGGACTACGGGACATCTCCCAGCACACCCACTCCCTCCCGCTTGTGTTTGCACAGGCCACTTCCTCTGCTGCAACGTGCCCCCAGCCTCAGGCCAGAACCAGCTGTTCCGGGGCCGGGCCCAACACACCTGTGTGCTGGCTGCACGAGGCCTGGGAGTGCTCAGAACAGCCCTGCCAACCTGCAGCTGCATCCTGCGAGGACAACACACAGAAAGGCATTTCAGCTGGAGTTGGGAGGCCTGCAGGGGGCGCTCTTCCGCCCACCACTCATGGACAACTGCCCAAACAGGAAGATGCTTCTACTCTTCCACTACCCTCGCCCAGCAACCACTCCGCCAATGAAAAGCCACTGCACTTCCAACTCCGTGTCCTCCAATGGACTCTCCGTCTTCAGATGCCTCTGCTGGCCTTTCCGCTGGACCGGAACATTGCTCCCTCTGTCTCTGGACTTTTAGGTCAAGGCAGTTTAGTGGCCTTGCACCATCAGCCGCATGTTCCAAATTGCAACTGTTTGTTGTTCCTGAATAAACCCACGTTCCTGGAACAAACAGGTGGCTCTTCATTGGTTTAGTCAACACTCCCCAGCACCCAGCACATGCCTGACACCGTAAAGCTCAGGAATGTCTGCCTGGAACAAAGGAGCCATCAGGGGGAGGTGCGGGAGCCACAGAAGCAGCCCGGCCGGGCGTCAGGCCCACGGCTTCTCCCCTGCCCCTCCGCCTCTTCCCAGCAGGAGGCTCAGGGCTCCGTTCAGTAAAACGCAGCAGCACCGGCCTGCAGCTGCCACGGAAGGCGGTGACCAGAAGCGATGACCGCGTAGGAATGCTGGCCCCTCGCCCCCCCAGAGGCCAGCATCGGACGGACGTGCACCTCCACCACCACCTGCCTCAAGAAGTGCTTTCTCCACCAGCCCAGCGGCTCCCACGCCGCCGACGCCTTCTTGGCCCCGCTCCCAGGTCACTGAGCACGGACCTGAGAGCCAAGGGTTTTGTTTTCGCATCTCGTCCCGTCGGTCGCAGACCGGGGGCGGTGCCAGTCCTGCTCGTGTCAGGGGACCCAGGTGCCCCCAGCCCCGCCCACTCTTCCCAGCTTCCGGCGGGGTCTACTGGGCTCCGAGGGAGGACTGTGCTCCCTCCCAGGCAGGGGCCCCGAGGCAGAGAGGCTGTGCTGGACGACTGCACGTCCCTGGAGGCACAGGTGCCCCCAGACACCCCTGCCGCCCCTCAGTGAGGTGAGGATCGCCTCCTGCTGGCAAAGCTGACCAGGCTGTCCGCAGGCCTCGCAGACGCACACATGCAAACACGCAGACACACGTGCAAACACGCACATGCCAGCGCCTTGGAAATCCTCCTCATTTAAAAGAACCCTGAGAGCTGCAGGCGGGAGCTGTGGTCAATGCTTTCAAGGTCCCAGAGGACACTGATGCCGGTGTTGCCAGAAACAGAACCCACTCGGTCTGTCTCCCTCTCCAGTTCCAGAGCCCGTCTTCAGGAAGGTCCCTGCCACATTCCCACCCGGGCAAGGGAGCAGCCTCCTCCCGAGCAGGGCTCATTGGCTCTCTGTGGCCCCTTCAGGCACCTCTCCCTTCAAAGACACAGGTAAGTGCCCTGGCCCGTTTGCTCGGTGGTTAGAGCATTGGCCTGCAGACTGAAGGGTCCCAGGTTCAATTCCAGGCAAGAGCACATACCTCAGTTGCAGACTCAATCCCCAGCCGCAGATGATGTGTCTCTCTCACATCAATGTTTCTCTCTCTGTCTCTCCCGCTCCCTTTCACTCTCTCTAAAAATCAATGGAAAAATATGCCCGTGTGAGGATTAACAACAACAGAAAAGACACAGGTAAGGGACAGAACAGGCAGGAAGGCTTCCATCCAGACTAAACACAGGCGGACCCTAAGAACGTCCATGGCCTTCTCCCAGGAAGCGCGGGGCTGCTGGGTGTTCCAAAGCAGACTCTGTCGTAGCTGGTGAGCTACTTCAACCTTCACCGAGGAGGGGAGACCTCCCTGCATGGCCCCAGGGCCACCTGGGCTTCTCCCGGCCTGCCCCGGGCCGCTGTCTTGTCCTGGGTGCTCATCCTCTCCTCGCCCCACCCCATGGGCTCAGCAGAAACCTCCCCTCTTCACCACGTAACGCTCCCTTCAGATTTCAGCCCAAGATGCCCCCTGCGGGACGCCTGCCCTGCTGCGGTCAGAGACATGACAGTCGGACTGTCTCCTGTCTGAATGCTGACAACCAGCAAACAACAGAGAAGCCGAGGCATCAGCAGGAAGACCAGAAGGGCGGGCGGGCGGGCGGGCTCACGAGGACCCAGAAGGTAAAGCACTTCTCCCTCCTCTCCGCCTCCCTGTCTAAAGAAAACCAGCCAAGACCAATTAAAGGGACCGAGATGCTGACAGCTCCCCCTTCCCACGCCCCGACAGCTCCCGTATGGATGGGCAGGACGGGGGTGACGAGCCGCCACAGCGACTGGGTAATGAAGGGTCCAGTGGTCAATGAGCTCCTCGCAGGAGGAATGGTGCACTCCCCTCGCTGTCCTCCTAATTGGCCTCACACATCAGGGAAATGCATTCCCTAGACTTGTCGCCTGGCCAGCCTACAAGTGCTTTTGGGAAACGTCCAGGTCAGCACTGTCGGCTGCAGCCTCCGCTCCAGGTGACGGTCAGCAGTTTGGAGGCGGGGGAGCAGGCAGGCTTCAGAGCCAGCAAAACCCACCTGCCGCCCAGCCGCCCCGCCCCGCTCCTCAGCAGCCCTTCAGCCCATCAAGCTGGACTCACACTGACAGGTAGGATCACGCCCTTCTGGCCTGACTGAAACCAGGCCAGACTCGGCACAAAGGGACAGAGCGTCCCTGCCACGAGCCCGCCGGCTCCTCTAGGAAATGAGAGGCTTGTTGGCAGAGGGACTCCACCCGCAGCCCGTGCTCTGACAAGGCCCTCGCCAAAACCAAGTGCTCAGCCTGCCTCCTAACAGCCCCAGCACGAGCCCTGCCCGCACTCCCGGTGGCTTCGCTGAGCCTCTGCCTCTGGGACCTGTGAGAGCGCACTGCCCAGAGCAGGTGGCACCCACATGATGGAAATGGGAGGAGCACGCTCCGGGGCCATTAGCACCAGCTCCATTTCAAAGGCAGGTCTCTTCTGAGTAAAAATTCTACGTCTAAGAATTTACCCAACCTACCCAGCACTGCTTAGTGGAGAACTAACACCCACCGGAAACCACCGACATGGCCGGCAGGGGGCCTGAGGGGTCGCAGGGCTCACCCACACTGCAGAGCGCTTGCCAACGTAACTGTCCAGCCACGGGTGCAGCTGCCAAAATCTGGGGGAGACTAAGGGCACGCAGGGTGCAGGGCAGCATTACAGTGTGAGCCCACCTAAAGGGGTGCATAACGCTTGCAGGTGCACCCACATTCTAGAAAGATGCACCAGAATTTACCAGCATTGCCTACAAGGCTGCACGGGGTGAGAGCAGTCTTCCCTGGCTGCCGCTGCCCGTGGGCCTTGGACAAGCTCAGGGGATGGGCTCCTTCCCAGAGTGAAGGCTTTAAGCAGCACCCAGCCCGGCCGGGTGCTCAGTGGTTACGTGTCGACCTATGGCCAGGGAGCTGGGCAGCAGCACTGCTCCCCGCGGGCTGCGTGCTCCCGGGACGACGGTGCCGAGCACCTCCCCTCTCCTCACTCGCCGTTCCCAGCGTTTCTCTCGTAAACGTCTTCGTCCGCCTCTTGCCCACGGTTTACATCTGGTCCTCCTACGGGTGGGAAAGGCGCCTTCGGTCACACCACGCGGACGAGGCCTCCGTCACGCACACCTGGGAAGGTCTCTCCGGCCCGCAGCTTGCCTTTTCTTCTGAAGCCTTTTGAGAGCAAAGGCTTTAAATGTTGGTGAACTCTACCGTCGCCGTTTTTCCATTGGTGGTTCGTGTTTTGGGGTTCTAGGAACTCTGGTTTGCACCCTGAAGTCTGCGCCGGAGGGAGTGCCTCGGCTGTCGCCCTGGCCCAGCACCGGATGTTGAAAAGAGTCTCCCACCGAATTACCACCTCGCCTTCCCGAGACTCAATCACCTCCACCCTCGTGGGTGGTTCCTGAACTTCCCCGTTCCACTGAGCGCAGGTCTCTCCACACCGGGACTGCGCGGTCGTGAGGAACGCAGTCCGGTGTGTCCTGAAACCAGCCACTGAGCCCTGTACCTGTCCTTTGTCAGAACGCTGCAGCCATTCCCGTTCCGGCTCATTTCTATGGAAGTTTCAGAATCGGTTCGTCGATTTCTGTCAAAAAGCCTGCTGGGACTTTAACTGGGGGGCACGTGTGGAGCAATTTCAGCAAACTGACCTCCTGACAGCGCTGGGTGTCCAGCCCACGAAATCAATGCCTCCCTCCATTTATTTTACCGCTAGGTTATCTGTAATTTCTCTCAGCAACCGCTTCCAGTTATCAGTGTACAGATCTTACACAGACTGTGTTCACTCATCCCCGAGGATTTCGTGTTTCTGGTGTAAGCAGGATGGACTTCCACGTGCTGGCTGCCAGGACAGAAACTAAATCAATGTATGTGTGCTTCCTCGGGTCCTGTGACCCTGCTAAGTTCACATATTCAGTGGCTTTTTATCGATTCTGTGGGATTTCCTGCATCAATACCTCGTCACCTCCAAGCAAAGAAAGGCTTCTTTCTTCCTCTGCCAGCGGGTCCCCTGCCCGCTCCCCTGCCCATGGCGGCCCTGCTCGGGCCCCACCTCACACAGAAGCACGGACGCCGCGCCCAGCTCACCTGGAAGCACCTGCCCCCACCAGCGCCTCAGGCTGCCGTTTAGATGCTGCTTCTGCACCCACTGAGATGGCCGGGGGTCCCCTCCTTCCACGACAGGGTGAGTGCATTAACTCCCGAGGACAAGCACCTCACTCCGGGTGAACTGTCCTCCATTTTGCCCACCAGCCTCTCGGTTACTTCTTTCCCCAGTGCCCCAAGCATCCTGCCTAGGTTGGCACAGACACGTCGAAGGGTGCCTCCTGGTGCCCACCTTCATCCAGTGCCTTCAAGTCATTCCCCCAACAGACCACACTGCCCAGAGGCGCGGCCCAACCTTCACAGTCCACACCCCGTCCCCTCCGCACGCCGCCCTCCGCACTGCTGCCAAGGAATGGCGCAGGCACCCTTCACAGTCCTGGGATGGAACAGCCAGGACCAGACTCGCCTCCCTCCTCCCCATCAGAGCCCGCCTGACGCGGCCTGTGCCCATTCCCTCACACCCACGGCTCTGAGGCAAAGATGAGGCCCACCTGCCTGGGCCCCGGCCAGGTGCTGGAGACAGGTGTCGGCATCCCCAAGGTGGACAAGCTGCTCTGGCAGATGCGGGGCTCCCCTCCAGGTCAACAGTGGTTACCCACCAGCCAACGCGTCCACCCCCCAGTACCTCTGGGCTCCTAGGGATGTAAGAAATCCCAAAGTGGGAGGCGAGTGACCACTGTCCTGCCCTCCTGAGCCCACTTCTTCGTGGACGCCTTGGGGATTTGGGCTCACCAGGTGATCTCTGTCCCGACATGCGGCCACAGAGCCCCTGCAAACCCAGGAGAGGGGCGGTCCCGTCCAGAGGCGCTCCACGCAGAGAAGGCTCACTCCGAACGTGGGCTCCCAGACCCCAGGGGTGTAGGAACGTCAAGTGGCTGGTCAAGAACAGAGCAGGTGGCCCTGAGGAGTGGCTCAGTGGGTTGGGCATTGTCCCGTGCACCAACAGGTCACCGGTTTGATTCCCGGTCAGGGCACATACCCGAGGTGCGGGTTCGATCCCCCGTCAGGTAGGGTGCAGGAGGCAACGGATCAGTGTTTCTCTCTCTAAAATCAATGAAAACATGTTAAAAACATAAAAAGAACAGAGCAGGTGGGACAGTCAACAGTGACCGGGTGGCCACCCAAAGGCAGGCAGGACTGTCAGACCGCAGACCACCGCCACTCCCGCACAACCAAACCTGGTTTTGGCAGGAAGTCGCCTGGGGGCCGGCAGTGGGCCAGGAGGAGCCGCAGGCCTAAACTCAGGGCAGCTCGAGGGCTGGGCAGCTCCTGAGGTCACTGGGAGCCAGAATCACGGGGGCAGGGGAGGGGGACGCCACCTAGTGGTGACAGCTCTCAAAAACCCACAGAGGCACTGGACACCGACCAGAGCCTGGGCTCATGACATGCCCCAAATGAGTGGTCTCTGTCCCAAAATAATGACAGACAGCACCTTCACCTAAAAGCTAAACAGATTCAAGCCCAGCAGGCCGAGCCGAAATGCCCTCCAGCCCCTCGAATCCCTGCTTCGGGGCGTCTCCCAAACCCCAACTTGCTGCTGGCAGAGCCGCTGATCATGCTTCAGGGTAGTGGGTCCTGAACTGGCATGCAAAGTCGTGTCTACACGCGCACATGCAAACGTGTGTTGTCGTGAGGAGAAAGTCTGTGACGTCATCAAACTCTCAAGAGACCCATGAGCCCTGCTGGGAACCCAATGTTCTAGAAAAGCCTTTCCATTTACGGATGGGGGAGCAGAGGCACAGAGACCACCCCACACACGGGGGCCAATCCGGGGCCAGACAGACATCCACCCACCTTTGCAGGCTCTGAGCAGCCCTCCGCATCTCTGAGCACTGGACCCCGCAAGGGTGACAAGAGGCGACCAGCTGAGACCGTCGTGGCAGATGTACCCCCCCAGGTGGCATCACCCTCAGCACACACCTCCCAGACAGTGCCGTCTCCCCTCGGACACCCTCCTGCAGGGACCCCGCCTGCAGAGGGCCCGGCGTGTCCCTGTCCTACATCCCGCTGCCATCTCCCCCTCCACACTCAGTGCTCCCTGCTCAGCATCTCTAAGTGCCAAAAAGCAGCAAGAGATGGCCAGCCCCTCTTCACGGTGTTCAAGGTCACCCCAAGACTCAAGTCCAGCGCGTGGACGGGCTGACCGCTGGGCCGGGGTTCAGCCCAGGAGTCTGCATTTGTGCCACACTCCCAGGTGGTTCTGGTGACGGCATCCTCTCAGCACGGCTCTGAGACCACCGCCTGCTACACGGCACACGGACCCTCTCAAGTGGAGCACGCACCGCGGAGGCGAAGGCCTGCCCCCAATGCCCAGTGAGGACAGGAAAGGTGAGCAGCAGAGGTCCCCGAGGGGCCCCAGAGGCGGCCCAGACACAACCAACCACACAGCACGGGCGAGAGCACCGGGCCTCGCCGCGGGGAGGATCTCCTGCCTCCCAGCAGGCAGCCTCCCAGGTGCAGGCAGTTCTAAGTCACCGTCTTACACCCCAGAGCGCCACGAGCAAGCACTGCATTCCCTTCCCAGCGACGGGAAAATGGCCGAGGGAGCACGGAGCGGCTGCCCTTCCCTCCTGGCCATGGAGCCCCGGGCCACGGCCTGTGGGCCGGACTGACGCTGCGGCTGAGGCCCACTGGGCGCTCAGCAGGCTGGTGTCACCCGCCGCTGGGGCCTCTGATCTCCTGCACAAGAGAGAAGTCACGGAGGTTTCTCTCCTGACGAGTGTGCCTGAGGCAGGCGGGGAGCTTTCGGGTGAGTTAATAAGCCCAGAGAACAGGAGGAAGCATGAGACACGTGGGCCCTGCTGGGCCGCCCTCTGTGAGTCTGAGTTCTGCAGGTGGAGTTCAAGAGGAAACAGCAGCCCCGTCTGTCCTCTGACTCAGAGACGAAAGGAAAATGAGGAGGACCTGCGAGGCGTGGACAGCTGGAGCCCGTCATGCCAGCGGGAGCAGCTGCGGGCTGAGAGCAGCGATCCCCGCGCAATCACAGGCAGCTCTCTAACAGGGCTCCCCCCTCGGCCAGGCTCCAGGAGACACTGGGAAACTAAGGCCTCAGAACCATGCAGCAGGTGCACAGCACGAGGCTCCCTAACACCACAGACCCTACCCGGGCACCAGGACTAATCCAGATGACGAGCTTTCTGCCCCCCCGCCTCCCCACCGCCGTCAGAAGGGGGCAGCGAGGCAGACAAGGCTGCTAAGGCGGTGGTCTGGGGGTGCCAGGGGCCCGGGCAGCAGCAATGCTGGAGAAAGATGCTGGAGAAAGATGGGCAGTGCCCCTGAAGGACAGCTGGGGTAAAGATGCCCGTCCTGCCCGTCCTCCCCACCAGAGGACCAGGCCCAGCTCGGCCCCTCAGGTCTGGGCCCGGGAGGGCCGCCCGGCAGCCCCAGCAGCTGCCACTCTGCCTCCTGCCGCACTTGCTGGATGGTCCATCAGACAAGGAGGGGAAGCCGCTGCAAGGGCCTGACTAGGACAACCACCCTCTGTCACCGTGTTTTCCTTTTCACCCTAAACACAGCCCACTGCCCCTCATCACGAGCACCTAATAGGAATGAGCTCCCCAGAAACAATCACTTCCTCAGTCCGTACCAGAGAAAGTCCTTCAATCCAGCCCAACAATGCAGGCCAAACACCTGCCACTCCTGGCTGCGCGTACGCAGACTTGTTTCCAGCCTAAACCCTTCACTGCGCACTCGGGATCGCACGCTGTGAGCTTGCTGGTTCTCTCAGCAGGACCCGGCTGGGGGCCAGGGTGAGAGGGGGACTAAAGCGCAGCACGTGAGGGCAGGTGCCGAGGGCAGACGTCACACCATGGCCGCGGTGAGCAGCCTGGCCAGCTAAGCCACCTTGGGCAGGAAGAGCTGGGCCAGCCCACCCCGGTGTCCAGCCCTGCCCGCCTCGTTCCCACGTGAGGATGCTATGAAGACCGGGCAGGGAGGGGCACCGACTTCCTGAGCTGCCCGAGGAAGAAGCTCCCAGCAGCGCTGCCAGCGCCTCTGCTGGAGAGGGGGGGAGGCTGGGCCCATCTGCCAAAGGCGCTAACTGCGCCGAGAAGGGGACACCGGCGCCAGCCCCTCCGCCTACCTGATGCTCAAGCCCGTGCTCTGGTCCAGTCTCTCCCAGCTCTGCAGCTTCGCCAGCAGCCTCTGAAAGACACGGAGGGTGGAACCCAGAGCACCGTGCCCCACCATCTGCTTTGCAAGGGCTTCACAGCCCTCCTGCTCTCCCTTCACCCCCACGCCCCACCTACTGTCTCCCACCCACCGTGCGCCCACTGATTTCCACACCAATTGTCACCCCACGAAGCCGACAGTGATGCTGCAGGCTAAGTCTCCCTCCTTTAGAGCACGGTGGGAACGTCCGTCCGAGGCCGCACTCAAAGTTCAGTAAGTCTGGGAGCTTTTTCAGACCAACGTAATTTCTAAGTTGGTCAGTGGATGTGGCTGCGAGTGATGTGTAAACACCCAATGGCCCTTGGCAGAGGAAAGGGTCCCACCCCCGCTCCGGAGGACCCCGCCCTTGGCCCGAGCTAAAGCAGAAACGCGCCCCCTCTGCCCCAGAGCAGACGGGCTGCTTCCCAATCACTGAGGCTCCACTGCACGCCTCACCTCGCTCCTTCCCGCTCCCACACATCCTGTCAGAGCCTGTCAGGCCGTGAGAGGACGGGCCGGGGAACAGCCTGCTGGTGGTCCTGCAGCTGGCTGAGCCCCAAGGCCCTGCTGCCTCACTCCATCTTCCAGGGGCTCTCAGGACCCCCAGCCACAGGGCAGACGAGTTAAGCCCTAGAACCAAACCCCTCCCCTGACGTGGCGGCCAGGCCCCACGGCCCCACAGCAGGAGGGAGCCAGCCCTGAGAACAGGAGGTGGTGGCACCTCCCCTGCCCAGCACGCCCACAGGCTGGCTTGCCCTGTGTTTCACACAGCTGCTCCTCCCGAATGTAACCAATGTGAGGGCAGACCCAGGCCTCTGACCTGCCACCTGCACCTGGAGCCAAGCACAGGGCTCTGAATGCATTCACTCCATCACTCAAGTATCCCCTGAGCCCCTACTAGTGCCAGGCATGGCTTGGCTAGCACTTCCAGCCCTACAACCAACACGGTTATTGCTCATCATATAGGTGAACAGAGAGGTTAAGTAACTTGCCCAGGGTCACACAGCCAGCAAGCTTCCATGGCAGGTTTAAACTAGGCGTGTGATTCTAGAGCCAAAATCTTAACCAATTTCAAAATAAACTCTGTCCAGAGAAGAAACTGCTCAGCTCCAGGGCTGTCTTTTCAGGCTAAGTGCCTACAAGAGCCAGCATCTGAGAGAGGCGCTCTGCCCAGGCCCCGGGATGCCTCAGGCTGCCTGGACCTCCTCTGGGCTCAGGGGTCTGGGACTCTGAGAGGGAGAGCTCCACACCATTCTCACCCCTCTGGAGACTGGGCAGTGGTGGCACGGTCTGTGCCGGCAAACCGGAGAGGTGGGGCGACAGAGTGCCGCCACGGGAAGCCATGCAGGACACAACGACTGGGGCCAGGAGCCGCAGGCCTAAGTTTTGGTCCAAACTCATGAGCACTGGACAACACAGAGAGTTTCTGGGAAGCTCAGCCTCATCTGCCCACAGGTCAGGCACGTTTTCAGCACCGACAACTTCCACAAACGCCACCTGTGATCCCGACAGCGGACACAGGGAGAAGACTCAGCACAGGTGCCCTTCAAGTCCAGGAGTGGGAACAACGTTCCTTCCACGTCTCACGCCAACAACGTTCCTTCCACGCCCCACACACCAACGACGTTCCTTCCAGGCCCCACATGCCACAATGTTCCTTCCACGTCCCACACGCCAACGACGTTCCTTCCACGCCCCACACGCCAACGACGTCCCTTCCAGGCCCCACACGCCACAATGTTCCTTCCACGTCCCACACGCCAACGACGTTCCTTCCACGTCTCACACGCCAACGACGTTCCTTCCACGCCCCACATGCCAACGACGTTCCTTCCACGTCTCACACGCCACAATGTTCCTTCCACGTCTCACACGCCACAACGTTCCTTTCAGACACCATCCGTGTCAGCGTTCCTATTACTACTGTGGCTTAGAACTGCACAGATGTACGAGCTCAGAGCCCTGTGGTTCCATAGTCTGAGCACAGGGGCCTCACTAGGCTAAAATCAAGGTGGCAGCAAGAGGTTCTAAGGGAAGAATCTACTTCTTCTTTTCCAGCTCCCAGAGGTGCCCACAGTCCTTGGCTCATGGCCCCTTCCTCCATCTTCAGTGCCACCAGCAGTGGCAGGTGAAATCCTGACAATCGCACCAACCTCCTCAGCCTCCTCTTGCCCGCCAAGTCCCTGTGGCCACACTGGCCAGCTGATCAGCACCCTTAGTCCCCTCTGCCACCTATGAGAACAGACTTGCCATTCTGGAGGTCAGGATAGGACCATCTTTGAGGCCAGCAGTCTGACCACCACACCAGCACAGTGGCCTCCCTTGTTGAGGTGAAACACCCAGAGTTCTCTTGCAGCCAGGCCCCCCCCTCACCCCCAGGAAGTAGCTCACCAGCTCAGGCCCTCACCTCCTTCTCCAGCTCCAGGTCAACCAAGTTTTCCTGCATCTTCTCCTGACGGCTCAGCTTCCGCTGCAGCCCCTCCACTTCTTCCCTGAGCAACCCGTTGGTCTCTCGCATCTCCCTGAGGGGCAGAAATAAAGTCACTCACACGCCATGTGGCCTGGAGACGAGCCCAGGAGCCCAGGAGCATTGGGCTGCACACTGGAACCCCTGAGAACTAACCCATGGAGGCTACCAGCCACCACCTGCACCCGCCCCACCGCCTGCGCCTGACTCACCGCAGATAGGCATTTTCCTCCTTCAGCTGCTTCAGCTCCCGCTCCATCTTGGGCAACCGCACCAGCTCAGACTTCATGTTCTTCACAATCGCAGAATCCTGCTCCTGCAGGAACAGCTTCTGCTCCAAATCCTGGTTGAGGCCAGGGACAGAGAGGAGAAAGTCATGGACGCCATACTGCCCCAGGTCTTCAGCGACCTCCGTGACCCAGTCCCCTTCTCCGGAAAGCCTCCCTGCCTGCCCCGGGCGTGCCTCTGTGCTGGGGCTCTGCGTTCACCCCAGGGCAGTGCCCACAGTGGAGCACAGGCCAGTGCCATGCTGCTGTGCTGGGCTGTGCTGCCCTCTGAGGCAGGAGCCGAAGACACGTCGGGCCCAAGGACACTCAGCAAAGGCCCTGAACAAACACCAGTAAAACATCCGCTCCCCGTGCGGGGCCTGCTCCGCTGCTCTAACACACAGGTAACGACTGCGTCTTTTCCACGGGAGGACAGCCTTCCTTCACCATCTCGAGGTCTCTCAGGACACAACGGAGACAGCTGGCACCCATGAGGGACAAGTCACAAAACAGCTAAGAGTCTGAGACCAGGACCACATCAGTCAGCCATTCAACACACACCAACACGAACGGGGCCCTCTGTGCCAGGCACTGAGTCACACAGCGGGGCCAGGCGACGCAGATGGGATCTCTGCAAGGAAGAGCCTGGAGCCTGGCAGAAAAAACAGGCATCAGGCATGTAAACCCCGAGAAGTGGGCCAAGGGCTGCAGGAAGGAGGATGAGGGGCAGGAAAGAGGTAGTGGGGCCCTGGCCAGTCTGGCTCAGTGGATAGAGCGTCAGCCTATGGACTGAAGGGTCCCAGGTTCGATTCCAGTCAAGGGTACATGCCCAGGTTGTGGGCTTGATCCCCAGTAGGGGGCATGTAGGAGGCAGCTGATCGATGATTCTCTCTCATCATTTATATCTCTCTCTCTCTCTCTCTCTCTCTCTCTCTCTCTCTCTCTCTCTCCCTTCTTCTCTGAAATCAATCATACTAATAATAGAGGAATATGCAAATTATCCGGGACGGCGTCAGGACCGTTCACCAGGGTGGGCAGGACTGTGGGGCCAGGGGGCGGGACTTCAGGTTTCACGCGATTTCGTTCCGCTCAGGCAGACTCCCCCGCAGCCCTGCACCTTCAGGGGAACGGGGAGGCTGACAGGACGGGGAGAAGACCCAGCCTCGGGGGTAGCCGCAGCCCACACCCCCACCGTGGGCACCCACAACAATAGCATGTTGGCGACAATCCGTCAGCGCCCCCGAGGCACCGGGGCCTGTGGCCCGCTGCTGCCAGGGCCCCTCCGCTGGGGCCGGGCACGCCTCTCCTCCCTACAACTCCAGACCCAGGTGAGGCAGGCCCGAGGGCCCCCCAGGGTCAGACCCATCCTCCTCAACAGCAGCAGAAAAGCAGCGGAACCATCTCTGCAGCAGCGCAGTCTCTGTAGCAGAAGTGCACTGAACCTCGCCGGGGGCAGCAGCTAAACCCGCCCTCTTGCCCGCCTGGCCCCACCCTGGCCCAGCCCCCGCCCCGCTCCAGGAGATTGGAGCCCCGCCCTGAGCACGTACAGCTGTGAAACGGCCATGTACAATTTAAAGAATGGCGCCAAGCAGGAAGGTTTGACAGTTACTCCCCCTTCGGCCTCACCGCCCCTCTAGCACCCCCCTGGCCAGCACCTCCAGGGACGACCACCACTGCAGGGCTGCTGCTGGCCAGAGCCCTCCCCTCCCAGGCCAGCGGAACCCTCTGCAAAGCTTCCATAGCTACAGTTCCAGGAAATAATCATGCCCTCCTCCCCCAATCAGCACCTGCCACCTGTGAGGGTACCTGTGCGCTTAAAAATAACAATCCCTTCCCATATAGGTATCACTTACTTGATGAAACATTTCTAGGTTTATTAGCTCAGAACCTCCTCCTGACAACCCAGTGAGGTAGGTGGAGAAGAGATTACAAGTCCCATGGCATATGTGTATGTATTCAGAAATGAAGCTCAGAGAGGAAGAGCATCAAACCCAGTGGTTCCCAAGGTGCAGCACATGCCCCACAGGGTGGGTGGGGGGGGCAATTTGATTTTAAGTGGGGGCAATTCGAGAATGAGTTAACAGTGAATTTTTTGCATTTCTTATGGTTCTAGGGGGCCTCATCTACAGCGTATCCTACATAATAAAAGGCTAATATGCAAATGACCAAATGGTGGAATGACTGGTCACTATGATGCGCACTGACTACCAGGGGGCAGACACTCAACACAGGAGCTGCCCCCTGGTGGTCAGCGTGCTCCCACAGGGGGAGCACCGCTCAGCCAGAAGCCGGGCTCACGGCTGGCGAGCAGTGGCAATGGTGGGAGCCTCTCTGGCCTCCGTGGCAATGCTAAGGCTGTCCGACTGATGGCTTAGAGGGCCTAAGCCATCAGTCAAACATCCCCCCAAGGCTCCCGAACTGCGAGAGGGCGCAGGCCAGACTGAGGGACGCCCCCCCCCCCCACCGCCAAGTGCACGAATTTCGTGCACCAGACCTCTAATAAAAATATATTTAAAAAAAAAAAAAAGAGGTAGTGGGGATGTATGAAGTGGTGAGGGTGGGGAGAAGGCTGGGAGGAGAGACAGGTAAGCACAGTAGCCACAGAGAACAGCCTGTGAAAGACCAGAGGCGAGAGAGAGCAGGGAGGCAAAGAGCTGATGGGGTGGAACAGCTGGGGAGGGAAGCAGACAGGAAGAAGCAGGGAGGCAGCGGGAGGCAGACCAGGGGGCGGGGCACAGAGGGTGGATGTCACTGTCAAGGCGGCGGCAGCCACCCGGGGGCCTGCCGTCACTGTCGGCCTGGCAGGGCCCTCCCTCAGTGAAGCAGCACAGCCGAACGTCAGAGCCAGCGCCTGCACTGAGACCCCCACCCACGAGCCGGACGACCTCTCCCCGCGACGGATCCCTTCCCGCTCACACCACCTGACTATCCTGTGTTCCCTTGCCTCCTGTCTCCATCCTGGGAGGGAGTGTGTCTCTCTTCCCTGTGGATCCCTCCCAGCTAGCAAAGCCTGGCACACGGGAAGACGGTCAGGGTAAATGGCACCGGGCGCAGCAGCCACTGTCCCCATATGCCATGAGCACAGCCCAGCGCAGAAGCACCTACGGACGGAAAAGGAGCTGAAACCACCCCTGGGACACCTACCACGGTCCAGGGGCTGAAACGGAGCAACTCACCTTGATTTTCTGCTCCTGCTCTGCCCTGGCTTCCTGGCCAGCCTGGAGTTCCTGGATCTTCTCATTAGCTTCCTGCCATTTTCTGTGAAGAGAAAAGTGGATCCCATGCAGAATGTGGTATGTGGTGACAGGGACAGAGAGGAGAGTCACGGACCCATACTGCCCCAGGTCTTCAACAATCCCCTTACCCTAAAGCTCTCTAGTGCAGACACACATACACACACTGACACATATGCATGCACACATACTCGTATGCACATGCACTCACACACATTCACACACATACATGTACACATACACTGCCCACACTCCCCTCAGGGACAGCCCGAGTCTGGATGCTAACCCCTCTCCTCAGGACAGGCTCGGTGGGGAGCCCAGACCACCAGCCAGATCCCCTCCGGCTGCAGCACCCCGTTCTCCAGCCCCACATCTGCTCACACGGCAGCTTTGGCTGCTGGCCCTGGCACAGCCACAGTGGGGACCTACTCCTGGCGGAGCGTGACTCCACCAAGTGGCCACAACTCTCCCTCAGCAACATCTGCGAAGACAAAGGCCAAATTCTTCAGGAGTCTTCAGGCCTCTGACCTCAACTCCGCGAGTGAGTTTTCCCTCTCCGTGCCTTTGCTCAGAAAGCAGTCTTCTGGGAATGTTCTTTACCACCCGCCTCCCACCGGCTGCAGATGTCCACCGTGGCCTTTAAAACTGAGCTCCAGCCTGGCTGCTGTGGCTCCGTGGTTGAGCATCGACCTATGAACCAGGAGGTCACGGTTCGATTCCAGGTCAGGGCACATGCCCAGGTTATGGGTTTGATCCCCAGTAGGGGGCGTGCAGGAGGCAGCCCATCAATGATTCTCTCTCATCATTGATGTTTCTACCCACCTCTCTCCCTCTCCCTTCCTCTCTGAAATCAATAAAAATATATTTTTTAAAAAAACGAGCTCCAATGCAATGTCTTCTCCAAAGCTCCCTCCATGGCTACTCCCTCCTCGTTCTCAGGACATTGAAAACGACACTCTGTTCTGACACTCTATGTGGTCCTGGCCTCAGAGGCCTCAGGGTCTGTCCCCAAGAGCCCAGGGGTGGAGAGCACCTGAAGGGCACCTGTGGAGCCTCGGGGCTTTGGGACACACAACACTCGTGGAGGCTGGTTGGCACCCGCAGGGGGTGCAGGAGAAGCCTGTGTCGTCCACACAGTTCACGTCGGATACCCAGCTCAGCCCTGCCCACAGCAGCAGGTGCGCAGGCTCCACACACACTCACCTGAGCTGCAGCTCCAGCTGCTCCTGCAGCTCCTGCTTCTCGGACTCCAGGCCCTTCAGCTGCATCTCCTGGTTCATCACACTCCACTGCAGCTCCGAGACCCTGCCCTTCAACTCGCTGATGGTCTGAAGTGGGCAGAGCACACAGCGTCCCCTGAGGCCACCGGCTCGCGGGTGCATGGGAGCCTCCACAGAGAAGAGATCAAAGGCCCTCCCAGAGCCTGGCCTTCCATCCCACTCCCGAGGGCAGGGACAGAGCCATCTGCTCCTTCAGAGGAATGACCAGAAGCCCCAGAGCACCCGCCAAGCCAACCGTGAGTCTCCCAAGAGCCCACAGGAGAGGCTGGGTCACGTGACAACAGCCTCAGGAGCAAGAACTGCTGCCGGCCAAGACGGGCCCCAGCCTCACACCCCCATGACAGCCCTTTCCACGAAACACCCACACACCACATCCCATCACCTCGCACCCTCCCCAGTCCCTGGCGTGCTCTGCACAGCCCTCCCTGCACACCTTGCCCCCTCCCCCAGTCTGGAGCTCCTTCCCTAACCCAGTGAGCCACCTCCCACTGTGCTGAAGATGCCACTGGAAGCCACAGCCAGGCGCCCCCAAGACGCCGGACACGGGGGACTGAGGCTGTCCTCAGATTGACACCACAAACATCACACAGAATGGGGAGCTGCCAGAATGCCATGGTGACTGGAGCGCTCCCAGGCCAGAAGTGCCAGCTACAGCAGCCCTGGGAACCAGACATCAACCCAAGGGGTCCTACAAGCTGGGCAAGAAAGAAAAGGAACTGACAGCTCAGCACAGAGGGTGACACCTGGCAGTCCCTGGGCACCCTGCAGACAAGGAGGCCACCGCACTCATTCACCAGTCACCCGGGACCACTTACAGGATCAGCAGCACCACCCCACATCCTTCCGGGAGGCTGACGGGGGCGACACAGGCCAGCGTCCTCTGCTCCACTGACCTGCATGGTTTGCTATTACAACAGCGACTACCAATCTGGGAACCACACGGAATGAAGGCACTAAAAATACGCTCAACAAGGAGCACATCCACCGTGTGGTGTGGGTGAGCCAGGCCATCAGGAGGTGCCTGGAGAGTGGCGAGCACAGGACCCAGGGCACCGAGACAAGAGAAGGCAGTGGGTGGTGCGGGTTGTAACTCTGCATCGAGCGACTGGAAAGGCTCCTCAGAGGAGGTGAAGAGTAAGAGAAGCGACCTGCGTGGTCCTGCGTCCCAACTGGCCACGCCCTTTCCCACGGTGGGCCCCATTTGGCATCCACTTCGCACCTTCTGTGGTAAGGGTCTCCCCCTCTTGCCCTTCACTGAAGGGCATGCAGGACCTGCCTCCCCGGAGACCCCCACACCTGCCTCCAGAACCCAGCAGGAGGGGGAGGGGAGGACAGGTAAGCACAGCAAGGGGGGGAGGAGACTCTTCTTGAGGCAGATCCCCTCCCCCTCTCCTGCCAACATCCGTGTCAGAAGACAGATGTACAAACATCCTTAACATGTTCTCCGGTGTGGCCAGGGCAAGAACAGCCCGGGCTTCCAAAGCTGCCACGGGAGACAGAGCACCCGTGCTCCATGCCACCTCCCTGCCTCCTCCCCCCCCCCCCCCCCCCCAGCGTTTCCTCTCCTTCCTCGCAGCCTGTGATCCTGAGCAGCACAGCGCAGGGACGGGAAAGGTCAGAGGAGTCCAATTTCCACCAGCATCAACGCTTGGGCTGTTTCTAAAATGGAGACAGCCTTCACTTGATGGAGACGAAAGGACACTACAGTTCATTGACGCTCTGGTTTCAAAGGTGCTCTCAGATGCCAACAGAGACACACACACACACACACACACACACACACACACACGTGCTGACACACACACACAAGCACATGCTGACACACACACACACACACACACACACACACACACACATACACGCTGACAATCAAAGAAATGCAAACGCAGAGGCAACTACCTACACCTTCTGGGAGAAAACAAAACAAAACATACCAGTGTACCAGTTAATAATGCGGATTTTTTTCAATAGATGGAGTTACACATATGTTGATATACACTGAGTGGCCAGATTATTATGATCTCTGAATGCATAATAATCTGGCCAGTGTATATCCTATATAATAAAAGGCTAATATGCAAATTGTCCCCTCGACCAGGAGTTCGACCAGCAGGCAGGCCAGCCAACCACCCATGTCCCCTCCCCCTGGCCAGGCTGGCCAGACCCCACCCATGCACGAATTCATGCACCGGGCCTCTAATACACACACACACACACACACACACACAGAGTGGCCAGATTATTTATGAAGAAAAGATTATTATGGGTTCAGAGATCATAATAATCTGGCCACTCAGTGTATATGCAATTTGATATGTATGCTATTTTGTTGTATTGACAAGTTTCAAAACTTCATATGTCAAATTTTCTGAAGGTGTTAACATCATAGATACTTTTACACTTAAAAATGTCAAATTTCGTGCCCAAAAAAAGAGCATTTGCGGGAAGTTTTAATTCATTATTTTGAAGAAAAGTGCTGCTGAAAGTTATCGTATACTTCGGGAAGCTTGTGGTGAACATGCTCCATCTCAAGATACTTGTGAACGCTGGTTTAAACGCTTTAAAAGTGATGATTTCGATGTGAAAGACAAAGAACGTCCAGGTCAACCGAAAAAGTTTGAAGACCAACAATGACAAGCATTATTGGATGAAGATGCATGTCAAACTCAAAAACAACTTGCAGAAAGATTAAACGTTGCTCAGCAAATAATTTCTGATCATTTACAAACAATGGGAAAGATTTCAAAGGAAGGAAAATGGATGCCACATCAACTGAACGAAAGACAAATGGAAAACAGAAAAGTCATCAGTAAAATGTTGCTTCAACGGCATGAAAGAAAGTTTTTTTTTGCATCGAATTATGACTGGTGATGAAAGTGCATTTATTTTGAGAATCCCAAACGCACAGAATCATGGGTTGATCCAGGTCAACCATCAAGATCGACTGCAAGGCCAAATCGCTTCGGAAAAAAGACAATGCTCTGCATTTGGTGGGATCAGGAAGGTGTGGTGTATTATGCGCTTCTAAAACCAGGTGAAACCGTTAATACTGATCGCTACCGACAACAAGTAATCAATTTGAACAACGCTTTGATTGTGAAATGACCAGAATGGGCCAGAAGACACGGCAAAGTAATTTTGCTTCATGATGACGCACCATCACACACTTCAAAACCAGTTAAAGACACGTTGAAAGATCTTGCCTGGGAAGTATGAACCCACCCGCTGTCTTCACCAGACCTTGCTCCTTCAGATTACCACTTGTTCCGATCGGTGGCACACGCACTTTCTGAGCAGCACTTCAAAACATATGAAGAAGTGGAAAATTGGGTCTCTGAATGGTTTGCCTCAAAAACAAGAAAAGTTCTATTGGGACGGTACCCACCAATTACCTGAAAGATGGGGGAAATGTGTAGCTAGCGATGGACATTACTTTGAATAAAGCACTTTTGATGTTTCTCTTGAAATTATTGTTTTGATTACAAAATCCGCATTATTAACCGGTACACCTGGTACACAAGAATTTCCAGAAAACCACACCCCCATGCCAGGTGAGACCCAGCGGAACGAGAACCCGCAGCCCGGGGCAGCACGAGCGCAGGGACCACTGCGACTGGGGCCCTCAACCCCCTGCAAGGAGTGACTCCAATGAAACATTCAAGGGCAGCAAAAAGCGGCAGGCACGCAGCTCTCTACTCACACGTGTCCGTGTACAGGGTGTGCGTATAAAAAACCAAAGCATCTGAAACCGACAAGAAACAGTCCCACCAACCACTAATAATCGTGACTGCAGAGACTAAAAGGTGCTCAACGGAGTCACTGAAAACCACAGAAGGGACAACCGGCGGCTTTGCTGTGATGACAATGGAAAGAACTAGAGGCGCAGAATTAAAGCACCAAACGCGCCCCCTCACCTCGCCGGCCTCGGCCAGGCCATCCTCCTTCTCCCGCAGCCGCTTGTTGGCGGCGTCCAGGCTCTGCTTGCACTGCCGGTTGTGCTCCAGCTGCTCCTTCATCTTCTCCTCCGCCTCCGCCTCGCGGTCCTGGAGCTGCCGAATCCGGGTCAGGAGCTCCTGGTTGCGGTCCACCTCACGCTGCCAGAGGGAGGACCTGGTCAGCATGGTCAGGGCAGGGCGGCCCCACCGGCCTCCCTCGGGCCAGGCCCCCGGCCCAGAGAGCACTCAGCAGGAGCCCGGAAAAAGCGGAGTTCAGGGCTCTGGCCCAGGGGCCCCCGGGGGCTCTCAGGTGTGTCACCCAGTGTCATCGTCCAGGAGCCCATCTGCAGGGAGGAGATGAGGGTGAAACCCCACGCTCAGACTGGACCTGGGAAAGAAGCCCCCGGGCTCTGGCAGCCCCAGCTTTCACTGACTGCACACAGGCTACCGTTACAACAGCTGGCACGTGCGACCGGGCGGGACAGGTGGCCTGCAGGCAGGAGCAGCTGACCCAGGGCCTACTCTACCACCAGGGCACCTTGTCTCCCGCAAACCTGCAGAGCCACCCTGTACTCGACCCTCAGGGCAGCGTGGCCTGGGCTGGTGAGGAGTGTGCGGAACTAACACTCCTCCATCCCTGGGGTCGTAAAGGCTGACCCGGCCATGGAGGTGGTTCCTTTCAGCCTAAGAAGCCAAGGGACTAGAAAGTGGGACTAGAAAGTGGAGGAAGCCTGGTTACATGGAGCAGACACCGCGGCCTCGGACCTCTGGCCAGACAGCTGAGCTGCAGAAGGTCCTCCAGAGTCTGCCAGGTACTCCAGGGCTGCCTTCCGAGGAGGCCCTGCATCAAAGGCACCTGCCCCGTGCAGCAGCGAGGTGCTCTGGCTGCACCCCACAGGCAGGTGTGGCATCTCCACTCGGCGGCCAGCCTGAGCGCACATGGGCAGGTCCTCAGACACCAGCATCTCACCATCTAATAGCTATTTCCAGGCCGGAGGGGTGAGATTCCCACCCACCTGTTCCGCCCCAACCCCACCCCCCACCCCCCACTCACTGCCAGTAACAGTCCTGAAAAACCACTGTAGATGCCCAAGACTCAAAGGAGCAATTTAAAAGCCACGGACTCAGAGGCCCCGGGTCACCGTCAGCCCGTCTACAGCGGGAGGGAAGGCCTCTCGGGGGCCCGTGTTCAGTGTGGGCCCCAGGACGAAGCCCAGTCAGCCCTGCCCTTGGATTTCCCCAAGACGTTTGGCGACCCTGCAGCCACCCCTCACTTGTTCAAATGGTTCCTGAGCACCTTTAAGGTGCCACAGCCAGTTCTGGACACGGGGGGTCCAGGGCAGTCAGGACAGGCCCTGTCCTCACGGGACTCAGGGCCCAGAGAAACGCCAGCAGCTCCACATCCCAGTCCACTGAGAGCCAGGCGGTGCCACCACGCCCGCAGCACCCACAGTCCATGGCCCTGTGCCACCTCCCTACCCGTAAGGACACTCCAATACTTGCAAGGTTCCCACAGCTTCTCCCTCCTGCTTCCCACTGGTTCCCCAAGATGGTCCCTCCTAGGACAACCCAGAACATCACGTCCGTCCCACCCACAGAGAAACACCACTCAGAGCAGCACCTGGGCCAGTGCCAAAGCCGAGGCCGAGGTGCCCCAGCCACAGGCCACATACATCTCTGGGCTACTGAACCCACGCAGCGGACCACAGCCAGGACCTGTCCACCGGGTTCAAACGTGTCCAGTCACAGCACATCCTCAAAGACCCCAGCCATTTTTAAAGGGACAAGGAAGGCGCGCAGATGTGCCATGTATGCAAGAGCAGACCAGACATCCACCCTCAGGAAAGCACAGAGCCAGGATGCACTGCCTGAAGCTTAGCGGCATTTCCACTCCTCACAGCGCTTCCTGAAAAACCTGTTATCCAAGCCAAGGAAGCACTGGGGGAGGACCTGGCGCCTCTGGGTAAGGGAGCTATGCTTTCCCAGCCTGCCATGGGTGAGCCAGAGCAACATGCAAGAGCCCCGAGATTGGGGCTCTCTGCTCTGAGGCCCTATAACCATTTAAGCAAGACCCAGCCTGGGCCCAAGACCCCTATGCAACCTGGCGACTTTCTAAGCCAGTGTGGTGACCCCACACCACCTGGTCTTTCTGCCGGATCTTCATCCCAGTCCTTCCAGAGGGAGGGAAGCCAGGAGGCCCACGGGGAGGACGCCCGCAGCACCGGCATCTGCGCAGCCTCTTCGAGGAGGGGAGCACAGCTGATACCAGGGCCTGGAGGGCAGGCCTGGCCGCCCAGAGGCAGAGCACCTGGCTCCTGGCCGTGTGCCTCTAGTTTCCCATGGTCTCAGGAGCTGGCCACCTGCACTCACCTCATAGCTCCGGGCGCTGGTGCTAGCCGCTCGCTCCAGCTCCACACGAGCTCTCTTGTGACTCAGCTGCATCTGCATCTTCTCCCGCTCCACCTGGATGATGTGAGACTTCGACCGGATCTGCTCCGCTCGCTCTTCCAGCTGGCCAGGTCATGCCAAAGGAAAGAGAATCCTCAGTAGCCGCTGCGTCCAACAGGCCAGTGGCTCATTCAACACTCACTCCTGGAGCAGCTACTCCCAACACGACCCACACCCAGCCCCAGGGAAGAAGGAAGACACCGGATCCCGAGTTGGGTGATGGGCAAAGAAAATGAGAGAGATGAAGAGGGCGTATGTTTAAGATGACAGTTGTGGGCTCGTTTCAAAAAAGTGGGCAGCCTGGCTGGTGTGGCCCAGTAAGTGAGCATCAACCTATGGACTAGGTCACAGTTCGATTCCCGGTCAGGGCATATGCCCGGGTTGCAGGCTCGATCCAGGAGGCAGCCAATCAATGATTCTCTCTCATAATGATGTTTCCATTTATCTCTCCTTCTCCCTTCCTCTCTGAAATCAATAAAAATGTATTTTTTTTAATTTTTTTAAAAAGAGAGTATATTAAGAAAAGGGTCTCCTGTTGCCGTGTAACAAGTTACCAAACTAGCAGTATAAAACACCAGTAACGAGTATCAGTCCTGCAGGTCAGAAGGCCAGGCACACAGCTGACCACGCAGTCAGTAGGGCTGTGTGTTCATCTGGACTCGGGACCCTCTTCCACACGCACGTGGCTGTGGGACTGTCACCATGGGCTGCTGTGGCTCTGGAAGGCCACCCACAGTTCCTGCCACACGGCCTCTCCAGCTCCACAGCCATCCAGGGAGAGTCTCCCACGGGGGGATCGCTCTCCTGCTCCGCACCTCTGAGCTCTGGTCTCATCTCTCAACCACACTGTTCAGGCTCACCTGGGTTCACTGACCTGAGATCTTAATCACATTTACAAATCTCGTCGCCACAATCCTAGTTAGTGTTGGATCAAATGGGTCCACCAAGGACCACCTTAGAAGTCTGCTCCCACAGATGGCAGGTCCACAGAGGTGAGTTCAAGCCTTGAAGGGACTCAGAAGACACACCAAATGGTTTCAAAGAATCACCGACTCTAAGGGCCTCTTCTCCAGGTGGGCTGCACCTGACCACTGCAGAATGGCCTGCAGTCCAGCACACAGCACCTCCTGGACACTCAACAGCCATGCCGAGTCTTGGGTGCACCCCAGAAACACCCAGGCAGAATCGTCCTCTGGCACGCACTCTCAGGGACTCACATGCACGACAGAATTTGAGAAGCACTGGGCTAGAGCAAGTGGTTCTTATTTCAAGCAGGGACATCTGACACTGTCCAGAGACACTGCTGACTGCCACAGAGAAGGTGGTAATGTGTGTGCTACGGGCACCTAGTGGGCAGAGGCCAGAGATGTTTAGCAACAGGAAAGTCCAGCAAAACAAAAACTATCCAGCCCAAAGGGTCAGAGTGCCAAGGGTGAGAAATGTGGCCAGAGAAAGGGAATTTCCGCCCCCTCACACCCCCCCACCCCGCACTGGTGGGGGCCCAAGTCCACACTTCCTTCACCCTGTTTCTCTCACTGCACTGCCCACCTGCTGGCATATGGAGGTTCCTAACTCCACCCTCCATCAAACACGCTGGCCTTCCCAGCCTCACTCTGTGTCTGCAGGTGGCCCAGCTTCTCCAAAGATGCAGCACACAGCTCCAGGGGGCATCACCCACAGGGACCAGGAGTCCCAGAGACACGGGCTCCAGGCCTCCTCTTCCTCGAATGTGGACTGCATTTGAAGGAAAGTAACTGAAACATGCTTTTTTTTTTGAGGAAGGGAGAGGGAAACAGAAACATCGATGATGACAGTCACTGATCAGCTGCCTCCTGCACACCCCCCACTGGAGATGGAACCAGCAACCCAGGCAAGTGCCCTGACTGGGAATGAACGGTAGCCTCCCAGTTCTAGGTCAATGCTAACCACTGAGCCACCCTGGCCAGCTGAAACATTTTCATATTTACACAAACACTGATGTGTAGCAGAGCAAACTGTGAACACTTTCAACTGGAAACAGGAAACTTATTCAAAGGAGGGAGGGGCCTGGTGGGCAAGAAATACTGATGGCAAGAAATAGACCTACAGCTGGGGAGGCAGGCTGGGGAGAGAGCACTGGGGGAAAGCCTGTGGCGGGCCAGGCACCACGGCAGGTACTGCGCATCTCTAACCAGCTCCCTCTGGCTGTCACTCACTCACTGACCCTCCAGCGCTGAGTGAGTGAGAGCTGGGGGCCTCCCAGATTCTAGGTTTACAGTCCTGACAGGCCAAACATCCCCAGTCATGTGCATCAATAAAATTGTTCCTTTTTTCAACCAGTGGGCAAGGATCACAGTGTAACCTATTACCACTATTATTTCAATAAAAAGTGTTTTAACACAAGAAAACTAATTTCAAAATAAATAAGAGTCCTTGCCAAAAAATGGGAGTGAGCAACTTAGTCCACTACTAACAAATATGAAGTAATTCAATTACTCAGCAAATGAATGCATCTGAGCCTCATGGGGCTCCCAGAGCAACAGGAGCCCACAGAGGCTCAGGATACTATCACCCAATGGCCCCAGCAGCACCCACGTCTGACACAGGATACTCTCGCTGAACGGCCTCAGCAACGCGAGGGCCAACAGGAGAGGAGGGACGCAGCAGCTGGAGCAGAGCGGTGGGCCTGGGCAAGCCTGCGTGGACCCAGTGATTCTGCCCCAACTGGGACTGACCCCACAATTCCTTAGACGCTGGCGCCCTTCAGGAGACCTCACCCCTTTACAACTGTGTCTACAGGGAGCAATGCCGAGAACTTGGAACAAAGCAAAATAACACTACAATCAGAGTAAAACTGTCAAAATCGCCCCTTGGCAGACGGGAGCCAGGATCTGCAAACGGCCTCCCGCAGTCTGAGGCCATCCCATTCCCAAGCCTTCACTCACTCCCCGGCTGTCCCGCCAGGCCAACCAAGGACCTGTGTCACCGCACCGCCTCCCTTCCCGGCGTCCACCTTCGAGGGAGCCAGCTGCTGCTGGCACTGGGTGGCCACTCGCCCAGGCAGGGTGGGTTTTCCTCCGTTAAATGAACAGCCAGCGCTCCAATCCCCACCACGAGGCCTGTGAGCTCATTACCGTGAGCACACGCTGCGGACCAGGCCTGCTCTGCGCTGCTGACAGACCAGGCTGTCAACCAGGACGGGTCAGGGCCAGACCCTGCTTCCCTCCCGCTTTCTCCCCCAAACTCTGAACGCCCACGTTAGAGACCCGGGAGACGGCCAGCTGGCCTCTGAGGAGACACTGACCTGCCGCAGGGACAGGAAGTGCCCACTTAACATCAGCAGTGGCCACGGGCCCTACGACTTGCAGCCAAACGACGTGTAAGGAAACGGATTTCACCACAGGCTAACTGGCACAAACAAGAGTTAGGTTCCTATGGCGTCTCACCCACAGGAACAACGGCATGCGAGGGCCCGCTGTCTGAGGAACTGACCCAGCCTATCTAAGGGCAGTGTTTTACTTAAGAGACCCCGGTCTCGACACAGGGCACTCACCTGAACGACATGGAAGACACCTACGGACAGGTGTCTTCAGCCAGAGACGCCGTTCCCCACGACACTCACCTGCATGCTCTGCTGGTACTGCATCTGCAGGAACCCAGGGGCCGAGGCCGCAGCGTCCAGGCCCGCTCCTCCGTCCACTCGCTGAGAGATGAAGTTGTTCAAGGACCGCAGGGAGGACAGGACCGTGGTGTTTTCCCCCAGGTCCTCCATGGCCACGCCTCTCTGGAGGAAGAAAGGGAGGGGTCATGGGAGCCTTCCCCAGTAACTTCAGTCCCACGGCTGCCCCGCCCCGTGGTGCCCCGCCCCGCCGCTTGCTCTCTGAGCCCTTCAGGTAGTCCAGGGCCCACAGCCCGTTATCCAGGGTTACCTGGGAGCCCAACTGCTGATTTACCAGAAAAGTAAGAGGCACAGAAAGCCGACATGCCCCCAAGCTGCTGAACGTCAGAGACGACCTGTACAGCAGCGGGACAGACAGACAGACAGCTGGGGGTGGGGGCGGGTGCAGCAGGCAGGTGGCACCTCCCTCAGTCACACTCACAGAGAGCCCAGTTTCTGGGAATCACAAACAGAACACACAGTAATGCTGACTTGTTAACAATCCTATATAATAAAACGCTAATATGCAAATCATCCCCTTGGGAGTTCAACCACCAAGAGTTCAACCGCTTGCTATGAAGTGCACTGACCACCAGGGGGCGGCACGGAACGAAGGAAGACCCCATCCGGCAGCCGGCAGCTGGCAGCCAGAGGAAGGAGGGTCCCCAATTGGCCCTGATCGCCTGTCAGGCCTAAGGACCCTACCCATGCACAAATTTCATGCACCGGACCTCTAGTCTATAATAATAAGAGCATAATATGCTAATTAGACCAGACGTCCTTCCAGACAAAGCCGGGCCGCGAGGGAAGCCCGGGTCCCAGGTGCCTGCCGGCGGCCAGAGGGAAGCCAGCGCCAGCACCAGGGGGAAGGAGGCCTACTCTTGCACGATTTTCGTGCATGGGGCCTCCAGTGACTAATAAATTACTACTATTTTCAACCAAGTAAATACTAAAAAGAAAGATATTTGACATTTACTGGGCACCAAGACTCCTCGAGCCTCAGTTTCCTCATCTGTAAACTGACATCATAAAACCTCCTTCCAAGTGGAGGTGAGGATGACTGTCCACCAGTCTTCAAGCAGCAGAGGGACCACCGCTGCCGGACAGTCCGACGCTCATGCTGCTTGGAACCGCCATGCGGCATCTCAGGACGTGGCGACGGAGACTGAGCCTGGGCCTGCCTGGCTCTGCGGGTCCAGCGCTCCACGAGCCAGCGCACGGAGGTGAGGACAAGCAGCAGCCAAGCCCCCGCAGCCCCAAACCTCGGCTTGTTCTGGCCTCACACCAGCCGGCGGCCAGCCCAGTGAGCGAGGGAGCGAAGGGGCAGCTAACAGCCAGAAGCGTGACTTCCACAGGCGAGAACTGTTCTCCCCTTAGAAGAGCTGGCTCCGCAGGCTTCCCCTAAGAATTAGATGAAAAACACCTCCCTCCACCACCACCCCCAAAACAAACCAAAAAAAGCCAAGAAGTGACGAATCTTACTTTGATTCAGAATGTCCCACCAACAAGGACCTCGGCCTTGCACAAGCAGAGCCCTGTCTTCCCAGGCCGCCATTCCCACCCCTGCACGGGCCGGTCCGCTCCGCCTCTCCGTCAGACTATACGTGGAAAATGGGCCCACGCTCCCCCTGCCCTGAGCCTCGCAGACACAGGCCCAAGTGGCGGGAGGCAGCAGGGCTAATCCTTCCCTTTGCCGGATTAGACCAGGCCATTCCTTCCATCCACCACGGGAAACTTAGCCACTGTATCCTCTCGCAAGATGCCGTCCCTGTAAGAACTGAAGCATGTGATACACTAGAATGAAAAGAACACACACATTTTCAACTGCCTGGGACTAGGCCGCTCACACGGCCCGCGATAAGGCCGCAGCTCAACTCCATCCTCTTTATCCAAGACACCCCGGCGTCCCAGCAACCCAACCACTGGATGGGAACTGCGGTCAACGGAGCCCTGAGCTGGGCGTCCACACTCCCTGCTCTCGGCGCCCCCTCTGGTCCTGGGCAGAAGGATGACTTCTGGAACCTAACGAGACTGCAGGACGCCCGCCACCTGGCACGCCGCCTCGCACGTCCCGCCAGCCCGCCACAGGCTTTTGCTGCTGCCTGTGCACTCACACCAGGTGTGAAACGCTGTGCACTCAACACCAGGTGTGAAACGCTGTGCACTCACACCAGGTGTGAAACGCTGTACTCAACACCAGGTAGGAAACGGTGGCTCCCGGTGCCGCTGGGCCGGCCGTTGCCATCGCTCCACGGCCATCGCTCCACGGGTGTGTACAGGTGCCCACTCCTCCTTCTCCCCCCCCCCAGGAGGCGCAGCCCTCAGCCCTAAGGCCCATGGCCGCCTGGGCCTCAGCCCCCAGGACACTGGCCATGTCCAGCCGCTTCTCCCAGAAGACGCGCGGGGGCGGGGGGGGGGGGACCTGCAGGGGGCGCGGAGGGCAGCTGGGGCTTGACTGCAGGGACCAGAGGCAGTGACAGGCAGAGACCCTGGCTACAGGGGGGCGCTGGGGGCAAAGAGGGGGAAGCAGGTAGAGAGGAGAGGGGGACCCGAATGGAGGAGAGGGGACTGAGGAGGGGGAGCGGAGACTGAGGTGGGGGTGCGGGCACTGAGGAGGGGGGCTGAGGAGGGGGAGCGGGGACAGAGGAGGGGGGCTGAGGAGGGGGAGCGGGGGCTGAGGAGGGGGAGAAGGGACAGAGGAGGGGGGCTGAGGAGGGGGAGAAGGGGCTGAGGAGGGGGGCTGAGGAGGGGGAGAAGGGGCTGAGGAGGGGAGCAGGGACGGAAGGACAGAGCCGGGAGCGGGCGCCGAGGGTCGCCGGGTCAGAGCCGCGGGCCGGAGAAGGACGGAGGGGGCGGCGCCCAGCCTCGGCCTCAGCGGGCAGCCCTGCCCCGACCCGGACCCCGACCCCGGGCCGCCCCTGCACAACCCCCGCCCCGGCCCCCGGCCCGGCCCCGCACCCACCTCACTAGCCCGGTCGGCTCTCCGTCGCCGTCGCCGCTCAGATCTCCCTCCTCTGCGCCTGCGCTCTCGCGAGATCTGCGGCTGCGCTCTCGCGAGATCCGGCGGGGCTGGCCGAGAGCTGCCGGGCTGCGCGGCGGCTGGTCCGGGGCTCCGCGAGAGCTCCGGCCTCCGCTCCCCCGCGGGGGCCGCTGCGAGGGGCCGCGGGACCGTCAGGGCGCCCCCGCCCCACGCAAGACGGGCTTCGACCGGGCGGCTGGCTCGCACCGTGTTGTGTGGAATCGCCCCGCCCCGCCGCTCCCGGTACCTGGCTGCCCAGGCATCTCCCTGAATCCCCGCGGCCCTCCCTCCCCTCGGGGCCCGCTGTAAAGGAGGGTGCTGGGCCGCCGTACCGCCCTCCGGCGCCCTGTGAGCGTCCGAGGGGCTCCGCCTGGGGCTCCGTCCTCCGGGTCGCAGTCAGCGCCCCGCCCCCGCCCCCGCCGCGAGTGGCAGCAACCGGGGTCTGCCCGGGAGCATGGCCCCTCCTCCCGGCGCTGCCCACCGCAGGTGAGGCCCGGGTGTGGACGGCGTTCCCTTCTTCCAGATGAAACACGTGAACCCAAAATGGACGGGACCGGAGGGGGAGCCGGGATGGAAGTGGCACGGAGGGTTCCCCGGACTTAACGGGCCGACCACTGGAAATGAAATGAAAACCGAATTCCAGCCCAGCCTGCAGCTCCCCTCGGGCAGCTGGGCTCAGCCGAGGGCCCCCAGGGAGACCCCTGGGAGCCAGTCATCACTCCGCAGTCAGCAAACTCCTGGGGGGCGGGCACCTCCAGGAAATGGCTTTGAAGAAACCAGTAACCGGTTTTCAAAAGCAAACTTAAGCCCTGGCTGGTGTGGCTCCGTTCGATTCTAGTCAAGGGCACATGACCGGGGTGTGGGCTCCATCCCCGGTGTGGGGCGTGCAGGAGGCAGCCGATCCATGATTCTCCCTCATCACTGATGTTTCTCTCTCCCTCTCCTTCCTCTCTGAAATCAATAAAAAAAATATTTTTTTTTAAAGGCAAACTTGGATGGGGGCGGGGCAGAGAAAAAAATAAAAAGAGGCAAACTTAAAAACATGGAAATCCCTTCAGGTAATACAACCTATCGTGTTCATAAAGCGGCATCAATCCCTGGAAGAGAAAGGAAAATAACACTGTTGTTTGCTTTGGCAATTACCTTTACTGTCTAGGGAGCCCGAGTATTACAGCAATGTATTTCCAGCAAAGCCCAAAGCACACCCACCCCGCGCATAAACTCATACCAAATTCTCCCCTAATTGCTCCGGGAATTCTCGCTGCTTGAAGAGTGGATGTATCTGCAGATCATTCACCAGACGTGGAAATTAATCCCCAGACTGACATTTCAGATTTTCCTACATTATGCTGTAGAGCCAAAATCTCAGCTGGAAACCTGTGCCGTTCCCGGAGCAAAGGCGGAGCCTGTTTCTCCGTAGCTACCTGGCTTGTAAGCGAGTGCGTGGCAGGGGCCTGTCTCCCCGGCGCTGCCTCGGTGTCCATCCTTCCCTCCCCAGCCCATCTGCTCGTCCTTTCTTTCATCTTGACCCTCCCTCCCAGTAACTTCCTCTTCACAAATCACGCGACAGACCGTTTGTTATCATGGCCACTGAATACAGTTCTGTCCTCTTTTCCGTGTAAAAAGAGGTCCCCACTGTCCTGCCTGCTGCCTCCCAGGTCAAGCCCGGGCCTCCCAGCCGCACGCGGAGTGCAGCGACATGTGCAGCGACCAGGGCCGGGAACGGAGGAGAACGCTCAGGCCCGCTCAGGCCCCTTCGCGCGGCGGTACTGTGTGGCCAGCAGGTACACCTCCGAGGACTCCTTCCTGCTGGCTTCCGGCTTCAGGGTCCTCGTGCCCTGGAATTCCTCTGTCAGTCGCTTCTGTAACCGGTGGCTTTGACTTCCAGCCCAGGTCTTACAGAGAAACGTCCCCCCGGGACACAGCACGTCGGGAGCCACGTCCAGAAGCGACAGGCACAGGCCAATGAGCCGGTCGTGGTCCAGGCCCCGGATCCCGGTGGCGTTGGGGGCCATGTCACTCAGAATCACATCTGCTCTCCCGCCTGGAAGCAGTTCTCGGATTCTCTGCCAGGTCCTCGGGTCGGTCACATCCGCGGGGCACAGGAAGGTCGCTCCTCCCAGCGGTGCGATGTGAAGGAGATCCACCCCGAGCACAAAGCCCACAGGACTGCTGGGATCTAAGGAAGAAACTGAATTAGTTATCACACCCTGATTCTCCCCACAAAGTCATGAAATAGGACCAAGGGAGAGCTAATGTGCAGGCAGGCGGACACGGGCCTTCTCCCCCCTCTACATCCTGCAAGGACACACGTGGGGGCGTGGTGGTGCTTCACGCTACATCGGAGAAAGCTGGGGCCAGAGGCTCAGTGCTGTCCCAGAGTCAAAGGCAGACCTGGGGCCATACCCCAGACTCGTCTCCAGCTCTGATTTCATTTCATTTCATCCCTGAGACTGCTCACCTGATGAGCTAAAACAGAAACTGTTACACTAGCATATAAAGTGCCTCTTGGCCAGTGGTCGGCAAATTGCGGCTCACGAGCCACATGCGGCTCTTTGGCCCCTTGAGTGTGGCTCTTCCACAAAATACCACGTGCAGGCGCGCACATGTACAGTGCGATTGAAACTTCGTGGCCCATGCACAGAAGTCGGTTTTCGGCTCTCAAAAGAAATTTCAATCATTGTACTGTTGATATTTGGCTCTGTTGACTAATGAGTTTGCCGACCACTGGGTTAAACCAACAAGTCTGTCTATAGCTTCATCCAAATTCTTTCCGTTAAAAAAAAGCTGAGCTATGGGGGAAAGGGCAGATGTAAAATAAGGTCCAAAACTGGTGCCCTGCCCATATCCGATTTCCTGAGGCGCTGGTCCTGCACTGTGCTCTCTCCTGGAGCATCCCCTTCGTTACAACCTCAGGATGTCCACTCGAGGCAAATCGCTTGGGGTGCAGCTGGGCAACTTCTGGGAGAAGGAGCAAGCAAGCTGCTTTCCCCCCACACTCTGCTTCCACTTCTCCCCAAGTTCACCGTGGCCCCTGCTCCTCCACACAGCCCGTCGGGGACAGGAACCACTGCAGTGGTGCCAGGGAAGTTTCTGACCCAAGTTCAGTCACTCGGTCGACAAGCACTGGCACTGAAAACAATGTTTTTATGCCAATTCTCAAGCCCGACGGCGCCCCAGCCAGCCATGTGGCGGGGCTGCTGAATGAACCAGACAGGCCCAATGCTATACCTTCTGCGGGTCCCTCCACTCCTCTACCTCAGTTTTCTCGTGCAGAAAATGGGCACAAATGTCCCCACTCTAAGGTGCCTGGGAGAGATGCTTATGAACTGTCACAAATGTCGTATAACGCCAGCGCACGCAGGACCCTCAGACGCCATGGCTGGGATACAGGTGGCAAGAAGGCTCACTGCAGCGCAAAGACCCGATGCCCTAGATGCGGGGACGGTCCCCCAGTACCTGTTCAAAAGGATGACGTCGCTTTCTAAGTTGTATGGGTGTTGGTTTACCTGTTTATTAATCAGGGGAACCTTTTTCATATTTAAAAGAAAAACACACCTTGGACAGCCCAGGCTGGGATGGCTCAGTTGGTTGGAGCGCCATCCCATACATGGAAAGGTTGCAGGTTCGATTCCCAGTCAGGGTACATACCTATGTTGTGGGTTCGAACCCTGGTTGGGGTATGTGCAGAAGGCAGCCAATCGATGTCTCTCTCCCCCTGCGCCCCCCAATCTCTTCTCTCTAAAATCAATAAGCATAACCTTGGGTGAGGATTTAAAAAAAAAAACCTTTGACAAAACCCGAAAACATGAAAGATAAAAGCTGCACCCCTCGGGTTGAGCCTGAGTTGGATCCGGAGCCCCAGCTGTGCGAGCGGAGCAGCCCCAGCGGGACCTCGGGAAGACCAAGGGCTTCGGCAGGCAGGACCCAGAGCCCGGGTGCGGTCAGACAGCACTGCCGTTCAGCGCAAAAAGGCTCCGTCACGGCTCCTCGGCAGCGAGAGGGCCGTGGTGGAAGTGCGTTCCCAAAAGAACGTGGGAACAGCGTTAGTGTGCAAAAAACCTGAAGGAACGCACACCCACACACAAGTGCCGTGTGATCTGAGGGGATTTTATTTTATTTATTTTTTAAAATATATTTCATTGATTTTTTACAGAGAGGAAGGGAGAGGGATAGAGAGAAACATCGATCAGCTGCCTCTTGCACACCCCCTACTGGGGATTTGCCACAACCAAGGTACATGCCCTTGACCGGAATCGAACCTGGGACCCTTGAGTCCGCAGGCCGACACTCTATCCACTGAGCCAAACCGGTTAGGGTGATCTGAGGTGATTTTAATCGTCACTGTACCTTTCGTTCTAAAAATGTTAGTGTCCTATCTTTATCGTTATTATTCCCAAACCACCAACTTCAGAAATCGGCTCAACCGCTCTGTGTCCTGCGGAGACGAGACCCACCTGTGCCTGCAGCGTTGACTCTCTGCACCGCCACCTGGCTCCACGCCCCGGGGGCCGCCCCGCAGTCTAACACCCGGAGGCCGGGCCGCAGGATCCGGCGCCTCGTGTCCATCTCCAGAAGCTTGAAGGCGCTGCGGCACCGGTAACTCTCCACCCTCGCCGCCTTCACGAATGGGTCCTTCAGGTGGCGCGTCAGCCACAGGTGCTCGGCGCCGGTGCGAGCCTTGCAGTGCCTGGCCGCCGTGTGGAACCCGTGGCGCGGCAGGGACGCACACGCCAGCCTGCAGCACCTGGCGAGGGAAAGGGGCAGCCGGGTTGGCATCCCGCATCCACTAGTCCCGAGCCTGGTGGGGCCCGGTGCAGCCCGTGCAGTTAGAGAGCAGCACGGGGGCCCAAGAGGGGAGGCAATCTGACAGCCACCGTCAGAAAGCAGGTGTATGTACTGACCTGCGACCCCCACAGTTTATACTGCAGGCCCCACCCCGAGCACCTCAAAATGGACTGGTCTTTAAAGAGGGAATTAAGCTAAAATGAGGTCATAGGGGTGGGCCCGAACCCCATAGGACTGGTGTCCTTATGAGAATTAGCAGGCACAGAGGGACAGCCACGTGAGGACGAGGGAAGGAGACGCTGCCTCCGCGGAGACAGGCTCAGGAGGAACCAGCCTCTGGCACTGATTTCGGACGGCTCCTCGGCCGGCACCTAAGAATGAATTTCGTTGTTAAGCCACCTGCTCGGCGGGCCTTGCTGCGGCGGCCTGAGCACACGGACACGGCAGCGGTGGTCAAGAGGCGTTCTTCGCCCTGGCTGGGGAGCTCCGTGGGTTAGGACGTCGTCAATGTGCCAAAGTTGCGGGTTCGATCCCGTCGTGGCACATACAAGAACCAACCAATGAATGCACACATCGGTGGAATCGATGCCTCCCTCTCTCTCTCTCTCCCCCTTTCTCAAATCAGTAAGTGTTTTCTCCGTAAGGAAAACTCAGGCATCAGTGACAGCCGCCTTCGTTGTATCCACCAAATCTTCCCAGTCCCGGTTGGTAGCACTGATAAAGGCAGCGAAAGGAACATTCTTTCCCACCTGGGACAGCTGTTCGCCAGGTGGCGAGAGACGGGAGAGAGCGAGGTGAGGAAGCGTCCTTGCCTGGCTACGGGGTTCCCCGTAAGCAAGTTCAGTGGCTAGAGATCCTGACCTTCACGTTCCTTTTTTTAAAAATATATTTTATTGATTTTTTACAGAGAGGAAGAGAGAGGGATAGTTAGAAACATCGATGAGAGAGAAACATCGATCAGCTGCCTCTTGCACACCCGCTACAGGGGATGTGCCCGCAACCAAGGTACATGCCCTTGACCGGAACCGAACCTGGGACCCTTGAGTCCGCAGGCCGACGCTCTATCCATTGAGCCAAATCGGTTTTGGCCCTTTTTTTTTTTTTTTAATGTATTTTTATTGACTTCAGAGAGGGAGAGAGGGATAGAAACATCGATGATGAGAATCATCCATCAGCTGCCTCCTGTGCGCCCCCTACTGGCCCACACCCGGGCATGTGCCCTTGACCAGAATGGAAAGGTGACCTCCTGGTTCACAGGTCAAAGCTCAACCACTGAGCAATACCTGACCAGCCACATTTCTTAACAAAGCTGAATCGACTGGTGGAATCGTTTAAGGGCAAGCTCACAGTCTCTTAGGAAAAGTTAGGTTTTAACAGTTTAGCAACTGCCAAGACTCTTCATTTAACTCTACAGGTTCTATACTTTTATTGAATTTTTCTGATGATGAAAAAAAAGCTATCATTATCCCCAGGCTCCAGGCCGAAGCCTGTTCAACACCAACGCACGTGGACACGATCTGAAGACAGTAACGCAGGAATCACAGCCTCAGGGGAAGGGGGCAGAGCGGTCCTGGTGCCAGAACCAATCCCAGGAGGAGGGGCGGAGACTGCAGTGACACAAACACATCCCCGGATTTGGGCAGCTGACCTCTGACCTCCTCCAGCCCCATCCACATCCCGGATGCGGCCACAGCAGCCTTTCCTTATGAAGTATGGTAGCAACCACACTTGGGTAAAAATTGCTGTTTAATATTTTAACCTTGCTGTTTTGGGTTCTGTGCTCATTTAAAAGTTATTTTGATTTTCTGGACTTATGTACGCTATCCCAATACTCCACTGATGATGGTTTGAATGTCCCATGGATTGTGATCTCACTGGCCACCGAAGCACATTCCTGGGACCCAGGACAGTTCAATGATCCTAAATCGCCTCAGCAGCTAGAGAGTGCATTCCTGTGACTCCGTGGTCCCGGAGTCTGGACAGCCAATTATCCTAAATTGTCCCAGACAATGTGTTTCTGTTGGTTCAGTGACTGGTAGATAACTAAGCTGCTCAAATTCTGCTTCTGTAAAAAATGCTTTTTCGCGAAACGGATTCCTCCTTCCAGACCCAAAGATGTAATCGGTACTTTTGTGACATTCTGCCGATAAAAGCCAGGCGTGGCAAGCTGTTCGGGGCTGCGAGGTTTGGAGCTTTGGCCCCTCGAACGCCACCGGCCTGTAATCAATGACTCCGTAACTGGACTTTTTTGAGGCGTCCTCTGTAAGATGGGGTACATGACAACTTTCTCCGAAGCCTGTGCCACAGCCTGGAGGCCCCCTCCGCCTGCGGGGCCCCCTCGCCGGCCCCTCCTCCTCCTCAAACCCGGTACCGCTCTCGGCCCGCCCGTCGGGTCCGCAGCCCCCAGCGCCGGGCGGGCCGGGTCCGGGCCAGGACGGGGCGGAGTCGGGTCCGTCCGGACGAGGACACCGCGCGGCCCCGGCCACTCCCGCCGCCGGCGCGCAGGCAGCAGGCGCCGCACAAATGCCGCGGAGCGCAGCCCGCACGGGCCCGGCCGCCCGCAGCCCGCCTCGCCGCCCCGCGCGCCCGCCACCGCTCACCCCGCCATGGGCGCCGACCGCTCCCGCCGCCGGAAGTGCCGGCTCCGCTTCCGCCGGAGGCCCCGCCCCCGGAAGCAGCGCGCGGGCCCTGAAAGCGCGGGGAAGCCCTGGCAGGTGAGCTGGGGCGCAGGGCCCCGGTGAGCGGGCCGTGCACCGGGAGAGGGGCCGGACAGCCTGGGGCAAACTGATGCTATTTTGGCGCCGGGGCCGAGGGGCAGGACTGCCCCCCGCTTTTTTTAATGTATTTTTTATCAGAGAGGAAGGGAGGGAGGAGAGGGAGAGAGAAACATCAGTGATGGGAGAGAACCGTGGACCGGCTGCCTCCTGCACGCCCCCCGCTGGGCATGGAGCCCGCAACCCGGGCCTGTGCCCTGACCGGGAATGGAACTGTGACCTCCAGGTTCATAGGTTGATGCTCAACCACGGAGCCACACCGGTTGGATGTGCCCTCCTCGTGCGGAGGAGCCTGTGCTCAGGCCGGGCCTGGGCTGTGGGCGGGGCCTGGGCTGTGGGCGGGGCCTGGGCTGTGGGCGGGGAAGGGAAGGGAAGGGAAGGGGTGTCCCTGGCCGCTGCTGCTGCTGCCTCAGGCTCTGAAGGCCAGGCCTCGTGCTAGCCCAGACCGTCTGCTCATCGACCGGCCCTGCGGAGCTGGGAGGTCACCAGCAGGCTCCCGTCCCTGCCTTCCAGAGCACACTTCTGCCCCACCTGCCCCTGCCCCCGCAGCCCACCTGCTCCCATCCACGCCCGTGTCCGCGCCTCGCCTGCCTTCCTCCTGGAACCCACGGGACCATGGGCGCCTCCAGGCTCTACACCTTGGTGCTGGTGCTGCAGCCTCAGCGAGTGCTCCTGGGCATGAAGAAGCGGGGCTTCGGGGCCGGCCGCTGGAACGGCTTCGGGGGCAAAGTGCACGAAGGAGAGACCATCGAGGACGGGGCCAAGAGGTGAGGGAGGCGTGGGCCTGACCACAGGCCCGGCTTCGGCAGGGGATGCGGACTCCAGCTGGAGAGCCGGACCCCTGGTTTCACCCCTTTGAGCCATGCGACCTGGAGCAGGTGCTTAACCCTCGAGCCTCAATGTCTTCATCTGCAAAATGGGAATAACAACCGGCCCTGGCCAGTGCGGCTCAGTTGGCCGAGTGTCCTCCCACGCACAGGAAGGTTGCCAGTTCCGTTCCCGGTCAGGGCACATGCCCAGGTTGCAGGTTCTGACCCCCGCAGGGTGGTACTGGAGGTAACCAATTGATGTTTCTCACATCCATCTTTCTCTCTCTCTCTCCCTCCCCGCTCCCTTCCTCTCTCTAATATCAATAAAAACATTTAATAAGTTTTTTAAAATAACAGTACCTACCCCTCAGGGTGGCTGTGAAGACTCGGGCTGCACGTAAAGGGTTTGGGCTAAGCACTGAGGACCCGCTAGCGGCTCCGGGGCGGGGTGGTTGGGGACTCGATGGGGAAGCTGTTGTGCCTGTGGCCATTCTGGTAGCTGGGCTGATACCTCCCTGAGGTCTTGTTTGCTGTCCCCGCTGTCGGGTCACCCCAGGAGCCGTAGCTCTGCCGGGAGGGGGATACAGGCGTTTCTCACACTGCCCTGAACTCGGGGCAGGTTCGCCAGTCAGTCAGAATGTTGACGCAGGAGGTGAAGGTTTCAAAGACCAGACCCGCCAGCCTGCTGCCGAGAGGAGGTGGTTAATTTTCTCTAACCGTCTCAGTGAGTGCATCACAGCTGAAATAGGCTCCGGAGGTCAGGGTGATCCGTGGAGATTAGGCCATTTAACCCAATGTGTGTTTTTACGGAACCACGTGTTTTCCCGAGACCTGGGTACAGGCACAGAAAGGAACTGTGGATCGTGCCGCTGAGGCCGCCTGGGGAGCGAAGCTAAAGACCTTTTTACCTACAACCACAAGGGGCAGACATACCCAGAACATTTTTATAGAAACAAATAAACACAGGGCAGTGGGGAGGGAGATCTCTAAACGGAGGTTCAGACTCCACGTTTCAGGGTTGCAGCAGCAGCCCGAGTCCCCGGCACAGATCCAGGCCCTGGCCTGCCGGTGACTGGCCGCCCAGCCACGGAGCCCGCGCTGAGCCGTTTGTCGGGGGATCAGCGTGCGGTGTGCCCGAGCTCGGGGCGCAGGGCTCGGGCCAGGGGCTCGGTGATGAGCAGGTGGAAGCTTTGTTCCGCCGTTAACAGCAGTTGAAAAGCCGGTTGAAGTCCTCGAGGCCGAGCCGCTCTGCTGTGTGTAACGCGGGTACAAAGTGACGCGTCGCAGCTCCCTGCGGGGTGTTGGGAGGAAATGCTGACGGGGTGCAAGGCTCCTGGTGAGGAGTCCAGGGCTGCTTGCCAGGTTGTCTGCAGTCAGCAACTGGGACACTTTAAAACAGGTGCCTGCCCTGGCGGGGCCGGGCCATCCTGGCTGTGCTGGTGCTGGGCTGACCGCACCCCCTCTGAGCAGCACCCCTGAGAGCAGGCCGGAGGGCGTGAAGAGACAGGCCCAAAGCTCCACGCCCCCGAGGGTGAAGGGTCTCCTTGCTGGACCCAAGTTAAAACAGCCAGGCCCTGCCTGCCGAGGGACCCTGTGCTCTGTGCGCAGGAGGGAGGGAGGGAGGGAGGGAGGGAGGGTGATTCTTCTGGCAGAAAGGCTTCGGTTCAGGACCCAGGTTCCCGCGGCCTGCAGCCCCCGGCGAGCAGGAGCCGTGGACGGGTGGGGGTTCTCAGCTTTACCACCCTCCTCCCGTGAGACAGCCACGCAGCTGACCCATGCAGGCCTGGGCCACAAGGTCCACAGCGCATCTGCGCCCCGTCACTGCCCTGACCCCGCCCCTCAGGTGGTCCAGACGATGCGTTTCCCTTCCGTGTACACATCCTCTGGCCCTGGCTGCTGTGGCTCAGTGGACAGAGCATCTGCCTGCAGACTTAAGGGTCCCAAGTTTGAGTCTGGTCAAGGGGTTGTGAGCTCGATCCCCAGAGTGGGGTGTGCAGGAGGCAGCTGATTAGTGATTCTCTCTCATCATTGATGTTTCCCTCTCCCTTTCCCTTCCTCTCTGAAGTTAATAAAAATATGTATTTTTTGAAAGGAATTTAAATATTTAAAAAATTAATTTAAAAAAAATACTGTTGCTCTTGGTCCCCCGGCACTGTGCTGGGGGCTCTGAGGGCCGGCACCGGCTCCAGCTGTCGCCTTCCCGCCCGCCCGCCCGCAGGGAGCTGCAGGAGGAGTGCGGGGTCACCGTGGACGCGCTGCACAAGGCGGGCCACATCACGTTCGAGTTCGTGGGGGAGCCCGAGCTGATGGACGTGCACATCTTCTGCGCGGACAGCGTGCAGGGGACGCCCACGGAGAGTGAGGGTGAGTCCACGGCGCGCCGGGAGGCAGGCCCAGGGCGCCAGCACCCCCGACCCCTCCCCACTCTGACACCACAGCCCAGGATCCAACGTGATCCTGGCGCTGCTCGGCGGGCTCCGGGGGGCAGGCTCCGGGGTCGGTGCCGTCCGGGCTGGAACCCGCTCTCTCCGCCCACAGAAATGCGGCCTCAGTGGTTCCCCCTGGACCAGATCCCCTTCGCCCACATGTGGCCGGACGACAGCTACTGGTTCCCTCTCCTGCTCCAGAAGAAGAGGTTCCAGGGCTACTTCAAGTTCCAGGGCCAGGACACCATCCTGGACTACAGGCTGCGCGAGGTGGACACCGTGTAGCGGCAGGACCACGCGCCCCTCCCGCCGCGGTCACGGCCGCACCACACGTGGGCCCGCCCGGCGAACCACGCCCGGGCTTTGTGTTTGGAACCTGAGTGGATGGGAAGGAAAATAAACGTCTTTCCCCCTTTCAGTTCTCCCCAGGCCTGTGTTCGGGACGCCGGCAGGCACGCTTGGCCGTGACCGACTGCACCCGGGGGCAGACAGCAGGGAGACAAGGCCGGGGGCGGAGGGGGCAGCGCTGGGACCGGGGGGACTGCGGGGGGAGCTGGGCGCTCATCGGCTTGGTGCTGCGGCTCGTTGGGGTCGTGGAGGGGGCAGGCGGCCGGTCCTCACCACCCTCGAGACCCTTCCTTTAAGCAGGGGAACCGGGCACGGGCGGGGCCAAGGCCAAAGCCCTGGTCTAACCGGCGCAGGCTGGTCGCTCCCTTAGCCCAAGAGGAGGGGCGCCACCCACTCACAGCTCACAGCCTCGCCCGACTTTTATAAATACGTTTAATGAGTTCTCACGTTCGTTTCTTGGCGAAAACCTGGGAATGTGGGCCGTTTGTAAACAACTCCAGTTGGCTGAGGCAGTCCCTGATTCGGGGGGGCCGTAAAGTGCTTCCCTCACCGGCTGACGCGCGAGGGGGGGGGGGCTGGCTGCAGACCCGCCCTCAGCGTCAGCGAGTCCCGCACGCCTCGAGCGCTGCGTCTTGGGCCGATGGCGCCGAGTGTCTGGTTACTGCTGGGTGAGCTGGGTGCGGGGAGAGGCCCGGGCCAGGCTGAGCCAGGACAGCCCAGCGTGGCGGCCCCTCTGCAGCCGCGGTCCTCGGAGCCTTCCCTCCGGTCAGTCCCACACGCCATGAAGAAGTGAGGCTACATCAGACGGGAGACCCCGAGTCAGGCAGGTGCCCTGGAAGGCGGGCTCCCCACGATCCTGTGATGCAGCCAGAGCCTCCTCCAGCGCCTGCCCCGCGGGGTCCTGTCTGCTCCTGTTCACAGACACACAGCACGAAGCACCACTCCCACCCCAGAGCTGCCGGACACCATCCCTGGGCCCTGGGGGAGAGTGGGGGGGCACCATCCCTGGGCCCTGGGGGAGGGCGGGGGGCACCATCCCTGGGCCCTGGGAGAGGGTGGGGGGCACCATCCCTGGGCCCTGGGGGAGGGCGGGGGGCACCATCCCTGAGCCGTGGGGGAGGGCGGGGGGGGCACCATCCCTGGGCCCTGGGGGAGGGCGGGGGGCACCATCCCTGGGCCCTGGGGGAGGGCGGGGGGCACCATCCCTGGGCCCTGGGGGAGGGCGGGGGGGCACCATCCCTGGGCCCTGGGAGAGAGTGGGGGGGCACCATCC
Source organism: Eptesicus fuscus (assembly GCF_027574615.1). Taxonomy (NCBI): domain Eukaryota; kingdom Metazoa; phylum Chordata; class Mammalia; order Chiroptera; family Vespertilionidae; genus Eptesicus; species Eptesicus fuscus. The sequence goes on along the minus strand of NC_072478.1, from coordinate 107,683,463 downwards.
CTGGGCCCTGGGGGAGGGCGGGGGGACAAAGGCAGGAGAGGCTGGGAGGAGGGTTCTAGTCCCCAAAGCAGTGAGGTGGTTTGAAGGGTCAACCACAGCAACAGACCCCTGGTCCACCGCCTCCACCACAACAGCACCCGCCTCCCGCCTCGCTCCTCCACCCCAAGCACCAAAAAAGGGGCACCGACCCCCAAAAAGGACAGAGCAGCTCCCGGCACTGAGCAGACAGCACCGGCCTTTCACCCCGACCCCAGCACAGCAGTCAGTGGCGTGGGCGTGGGCACGCGCTTGTGCAGGGGGGACCAGGACACTGCCCTGCAGGCCAGCCCCAGACCAGGCCCCGCGCTGGGGCTTGTCCAGCGACCCCGGTGCCACCTCCTTTCTGGCTCCGGCTGCAGCTCAAACGCTCTCACGCGCCACCCGCCCAGGCTGCCGGCTGACCACAGGGCGTGCGGGCTGCAGGACCGGGCCTGCCCTCTGTGGGGTACCACCTCCCCCCGCTCAGCTAATGCAGCCCACCATCCCAGTCCCTGCACACGGGGTCCCAGCACACACCCAGGCACCACCTGCTGGGAGGACATCCTGGCCGCCCTGCCCTCTGGTGTCGGGAGAAAACCACTCCAGGGCATCTTAACGCTTCCCACCCCCAGACCGACAGGCCCAGTGCCGGGCCGGGACACATGCGCGTGACCCCCCAGCAAGCAGACCCCTCGTGCCTCGGCTTCAGCGGACGCTCAGACCTGGGGTCTGTCCCGGCCCTGCTCCCACGAGGGGAGGTGGGAGCCACGGCCGCCATCGGGACGGAATTAAACAGAACACACCGTTTGGACAGAGGTTTTAGTGGGGGCGCCGGGTCCTCTCGGCACTAGTGAGGAGACAGGCCGTCCCGCGGGGACCGAGGCGGGGTCAGGGCGCTGGCGGGTCCCACGAACAGGCAGTGCAGCTTGGGCTTCAGGTCGTTCCACACCTTACTCATCTGCGGGGGGGGCACGGGGTCAGCCGGCACCGCCCAGCGCCCAGCTCTTCACAGGGGTCGGGGGAGGGGACATGCCACCACTGGGCGTCACCTGCCCCAGGGCTGCCCGCCCCACTCCCTGCGCCGCCCCTTCCCCCACAGACAAAGCCCACGTGAGGGGTGGCCCGAAACCAGAGGTGCCGGATGGCCAGTCCCTGTCCCCCGCACACAGGACTGAGGGCACAAGTCTGCTGGTCACGGGGTTTTAGGAAACACCGTGTCCTCTCCGGCGCTCTCTCAGCCGACACGGGCACAGCCTCCTCCAGGGACCACCAAGCGGATGAGACGTGGTAGGAAGAGGGTCTGGGCCTGCCCACCGAGCCCTGCAGCACCCAGGCGGAGGCAGGGACGCGAGTCCAGCTGCGCCCAGCACGGCCGCAGGCCCAGCCCCGAGTGCCCGCCGCTGTAGCTCATGCCCTCGTTCGGGTAGGAACTCCGCACCACAGGAGGTATTGGCCCACCATGGCCGTGAGCACTCCGTGGTGGGACGGGGATCAGGGTCAGGGTCTCAGCAATCCCGAGCCTCAGACCCCATACCGAGCCAAGGAGCTGGGGGTGGCCTGGCAGATGCACCCGCTTAGGAGGAGGCTGTGCCCCCAGGGCTAACAAGGGGCATGGAAGGACCCAGGACAGAAGCAGGGCTGTGGACTGCACAGGGCCAGCTCCTCAGGGTTTCCCCAGCCCTGGCCAGGCAGGGACCCGGGCCGCCGAGAGGAGGGGCGCCGCAGGCAGACGGAGCGAAGGCTGGTGGCTCTAGGTCATTGGGACCAGCAGGTGTGGCCGCAGCCTCCACGCCCCAGGGCACCGCGTCTCCCACCGGCTCAGGGGCCCCACCTGGGGATGGCCAAGCGCTGGGATGGCCCACTCGGGTGCCCCTCCTCACCCTCACGCCCGCCTCAGTCTGGGACCTGCACTTATGGCTCCTGGAGTCCCCCAGGAGGTAGGACTGTTCCTCCTCGCCCTTCCCCCGGAGTCAGCACGGCCTCACCAGCACCCGCTGCCCACGAGGCCGGAGATGTGCCCCCGTCTAAGGCCCCGGCTCTCCCACGAACGTTCCTAAGAAACTGCAGGGTCAGCGGGCCGAGCCGGGCGGCGCGGGAGCCCACCTCCTTGTGGCCCTGGATCTGGGAGCTGACAAAGGCCCCGAGGATGTGGGAGGTGAGGGGCAGGTAGGCGTGGACCAGCTGCGTCTCCTGGTGCAGGCAGAACAGCGAGAAGTGGTTCCGCAGCTCCATCGTCTGGATGGCGTTCTCCTGCTGCAGACAAAGAGCCGCCTCGCTCCGGCCCCGCGGGGGGTCCGCCAGCGCTGCCTCCCGGGCCGCCCCGCCCAGCCAGGCGTCAGAGGTGCCAGAGCCACCACGGAGGCCCCAAGTGTGGCTCTGGGTCCAGCAGAGGAGGTCCAGGCCTCTCCTCCCGCCTCCCCCCCCCCCCGATTCCTGTGCAGAGCACCTCCACGATGCCCCCCAGGACCGGAACCCCCCCCACGATGCCCCCCCACGCCCCCGCACCCGAGCACCTCCATGATGCGCGACTCCAGCTGCTCCACGGACTCGGGCTCGTGGCTGTGCACGGCGGCACTCATCTGCCGCTTCATGAGGCTGTACTTGTGCAGGGCCCGCTGGTGCTTGTGCAGCACGCCCTTCTCGTGCCGCTCACACAGGTCCTGGGGGGAGCGAGAGCTGGAGCCCACCCACAGGAGGACCCCACGGGGAGGACGGAGGGCGTGCGGGCTCGGACCGTCACTGCTGTGACCGTCCTGTGTGAGGGCTTCCCGGAATCACTCTTCCTCCTGCCAACAGCTCACGCACCCACTCACTCACGCTCTGAAGGTGCTGGTGGCACACAGCAGCTCAGGTGGGCCCGGGGGGGCCACAAACCACACCCCGTGAAACACCGCGTGGCCAGCGCAGGGGTGGGCGTCTGGGCCGGACCGGCATGCTGCCCGTCCGCCGGCAGCAGGGAGGTGCACGGGGCTCTCCCGGGGCCCTGCCCGCCTCCCCGCAGAAGTCTGGGGGAACCAGCCTCACAGGCACCGGGCTGAGCGCCCAAGGCCACCTGCCACCCGCCCTCTCGGAGGAGGAGCCCTTTCTGGAACATTCCCACAGCACTGGCCAGCTCCGAGCTCAGCACAAAGGGCTCTCCGTCACGGTAAGACATTCCGTCAGGAAGCCACACAGGCAGAACCGCCGCGCGGGGCTGAGGCCGGCACCCCGGGCGCTCCACCCCCGACAGGCGAGCTCCCCTGCGCAGGGCAGCCCTCGCCTGCTCACAGAGCCGGCCATCCCCGCAAGGCACACGTGCACTCACACACATGCACTCACACACACACAGATGTGAACATGCACGCATTCATACACACACATACACACACAAACACACTCTCACGGAGACATATACACAGACATACACACAAAATGCACGCACTCACACACATTCAAACACAGACATATACATGCATACACAGAGACATACACACAAACATGCATGCACTCACACACACATTCAAACACAGACATATACATGCATACACAGAGACATACACACAAACACACATGCACTCATACACACATGCACACTCACGCAGAGACACAAACACATACACATGCACGCACTCACACAGACACACACACATGAACACAGGCACACAGACACATACACACGTGAACACAGACATGCACACGCTCACGCAGAGACGTACACACGTGTCCACGCGCAAACACGCATGCAGGCGCAGCCGAGCCTCACCTTGTAGGCCTGGAGCAGGTCCAGGAAGAGGTTCAGCTTCTCCACCACGGCGTCCTCCTCCTGTTTGCCCTGGGGACCAGGCTGCTTAGCCGGCGCCGAGCACAGGGCCCGGGCCCTGCCCCGAGCACGTGTCCGCAGGCCCGCAGGCCCTTCCCCGGGCCCAGCCAGTGCCCCACGGCAGTCCCAGCACCAGGCAGAGGAGCCACGGAGCCAGCAGTTCAAGGAGAACAGGGGGTCTCACCCCCCCCGCCCACATGTGCTCACCGTCCAGCACTGTGTGTCCCTCCCGCGCTCCAAAGCCCACGTCGCCCACGCACACCAGGAGAGCCGGCCCCGCGACGCCCTCCCAGCAGCTCCCCCAGGAGTTAGCCAGCCCTCCCCCCTCCCCGTTAGACAAGCCCCTCCCCCAGGTGTTAGCCAGCCCTCCCCCCTCCCCGTTAGACAAGCCCCTCCCCCAGGTGTTAGGAGCAGCTCCCCCAGGTGGAACACGCTCGGGGGAAACAGGGTTCCTACTCCAACACCGAGAGCTCGTGTGGCCGACAGTGGAAAGTCACCCCACAACCCACAGGGGGCGCAGCCAGGAGGCCGACAAGAAGAAGTGAGGAGGGCAAGTCCAATGGGGACACGAGCAGTGGCCTGGGAGCCTGGGGCTCCTGCCAGGCTGGGCACCAACTTGGGGGCCCGGAGTCCCTCGGGTCCCACGCATTCCTGGGCTCAGGGCTCAGGGGTTCCAGGCCCCTGCAGCCCACCCCACAGCCACGTGCTCATCAGTGACCCCAGACCCCGGCACCCTCCTGACCGGGAGGAGCCGGAATGGAGCAGGGCACTCGGGGCTCCCACCAACCGTGTCACCTGCCAACGCCCCAGCTGCACACGACCCCACACCCCGCCCCTGCGCGTCCCCAAAGGCACACACCCTGCACACAAGCACCCACGGAGCGTCCCCTCTCGGCTGGGCGGTTCCCAGGCCCCCAGCGGCCTGGGAGAATAACCGGGACCCATCCGCAGGGTTGGGACCACCAGCCCAGACATCTCCACGCTCAGCCGAGTCGGAGCAAGCCCTGATGGGCGGTGGTCTCACTTCCACGTGGAAACCACCAAGGTCAGCGAGACTGCGGGAAACGACACCCTCCCAACGTCACTTCAAAGCAGAGCCTGGAGCCGGAGGGCCCACTCCGCGCTCCACGTCAGGGCGCCCTCCGCCCGCTCCAGGCGGGAACAGCCCCAAGGCCGAATCAGAAAAGACGCTAAAAATGACCCAGAGAGGGACTTCCATCCTGCACCGGGGCTCCAGGGGGACCCCAAGCCCACGCCGAGGCCCCCTGGGAGGAGGGGCGCTCTGGGGCGGGCGGGCGGCGCCATCCCTCACCTGCTGCGCAGCCTTGTCTGCGAGCACAGCGAACTCCACGGACAGGCCTTTCAGCGCCTGCTTCAGGGACCCCCACGTGCTGCTGCTCAGCGCGGCCCAGGAGGGGAGCGGGGTCGTGTCGGACCCCAAAGCACTGAAGGAAGACGCGACAGGAGACACTCAGGGCTCGGAGCTGCCGGCCGTCCAAGCTGACACCGGCCTCCGCCCAACTCCGCCCATCACGGCACGGGGGTCCCCGCACGTCTCCGACCGGGACCCTGGCTGCTCAGGGCCACGGGGACGCCTGGGGGCTGCGGGAAAGGAGGGTCTCAGCCCAGAACTGCTCTCCCGCGGCCTCTGCGGGCGCAGGGCGGCCTGGGAGCCAGCTCCTCTGTGGAGGAGGGCGGAGTCCGGGGAAGGCCGCTCCTGGGGGGGGACAGCCACAGCCGCCATGTCCTTCCCAAAGTCAAACCAATCTGAGGTCTAATCCTGACGGCAGGGAGATGGCCTACGAGGTGCCGGCACGCGCCGTGGTGGGAACCCACGTTTCTGCCTGAATTCTCACCTCTCCTCTGGGTATGAGCCCCAGGTGCCCCCCCCCCCGCCCCCCGCTTCAGGAGCGACAGGTCAGAACAGGGTGATGATGGGGAGGCCTAAGCCCCGCCGCCCCACCCCCCCCCCCCGCCCCCCCGGGCCCCGCGGAGCCTCCGGGCCGCCTGCCTCAGCTCCTTCCCGAAGATGAGGAGGTCGGCGGCGTTGTCGATGGCCCTGGCCGCCATGCGCTCGGCCCGGTCGCGGAGCTTGTAGAAGCTGTTGTAGATGCTCCGGATCAGCTCCCGGCTGACGGCGAACTGGGTCTGGATGTCGGCGGGGAGGAAGTCCTGGCGGGAGGGGAGGAGAGCTGTGACCACGAATCCCCACACGTGTACGCCTTTCAGCCACGGAGACCCAGAGGACACGGCTCCCAAATCCAGGTCGCACAGAGAGCGGCCCGGGGCCTGCACCCCAGCGTGTGTAAGGGAAACAAACATCGCCGCACACATGGCACACACAGCACACACAACACACACAGTACACATGGCACACACAGCACACACAACACACACAGTACACATGGCACACACAGCACACGTCACACACAGCACACGGCACACACAGTACACATGGTGCACATAGCACACACAACACACACAGTACACATGGCACACACAGCACACGGCACCCGGCATACACAGTACACATGGTGCACACGGCACACACAGTACACATGGCACACACAGCACACGGCACACACAGCACACATGGTGCACACAGCACACACAGCACACGGCACACACAACACACACAGTACACACGGCACACACGGCACACACGGCTGAACGACGGGCGAGGCTACGACTCCAGAGTCCCTGAAACTGATCAAACCACAGGTCCTGCAGAAACCCTCGAGGACCACCTTCGAAGGGGACGGGCCGTCCAGGGGGCAGGCTCTGCAGCCGCGATCCCGGCCTGGACGCTGACTCACACTGGCTGCGTCACGCTCACAAAGCAGGGGCTCAGGGCGAAGCGGAGGTCTAGGCGCGTCCACACGGAGAAGCAGCGTAAGCAGGAAAAGCTTCCAACCGCCGCCTCCGTCCGCCCGTGCCGGGAAAGCCCGGGCGAGCTACAGTTAACGTGAGCCAAGGCGACCACCAGCCCCCGGAACCCGGGAGGCTGGCCACCGAGCACGTGTCCGAGTCAGGACGAGCTCGGGACCCAGGATGCGAGCCCGGCGTCCGGCCGCACGGCTCAGACGTCGGACCTCCGAGGTGGCCCCTGGCCTGGCCCCTCCCTGCGCCGTGCGTGCGGCCCGGCCACGAAGTGGGCGCAATGCGAGGCATGGGCGCGTCTGTGTCCCCTGCACGCCGTCCATGTGGGGGACGCCTGGTCACGGGGAGGCCGACCCCGCCGGACGAGTACCTTGGCCCGCGTCGCCAGCTTACAGTTCAGGAACTCGTCTCCCACACACTGCGCCGACTCCTTTAACTTGCTCTGCACGTCCTGGGAAGGAGAGGGAAACCGCTGACCTCCGGCACCCACGGCCGTCGGAGCCCGATCCGTCCACGCAGGGCTCAGCCCGCCCACGTCCGCCTGGACGTGAGGACGTGAGAACACGCACCCTCCCGCCGCCTCCTGGTCCGCGCTCCCGTTGCTCTCCAGCTCAGGGCTGCTCCCAGCACTGCAGACCCCGCTCCAGGGCGGGCCCTCCACCCACACCCGGGATGACCTCACCGGGGACAGCATTAGGAGGGAAGCTGCCCCGGCTTCTGACTGAACGCGTCCACCGCCGCCCGCCGGGTCCGACGGCGCGGCGCCACGCGTGACCTTCCTTTAAAGTGCCCACAGCCGGCCGGCGCGGCTCCGTGGTGAGCGTCGACCCATGAGCCAGCAGGGCCCAGGCCCAGGCTGCGGGCTCCATCCCCAGGAGGGGGCGTGCAGGAGGCAGCCGGTCCATGATTCTCTCATCACTGATGTTTCCATCTCTCTCTCCCTCTCCCTCCCTCTCTGCAATCAATAAAAGTATTTTTAAAACATAAACACTTCACACCGGAGTCTCCACTGCATCCGTGAGCCTCCAACGCCCGCCCCTGCACCAGCTGCAGGTCCCACATGCACAGGGAACCCCGCTCCCCGCAGGCACCCCAAACCCCGCCAAGTCAAGATGGAGGAGCCTTCAACACCCCCCAGCCCGCGGCCCTATCTCGGGGCACAGGGCAAGGGGCAGCGGACGCACGGCTGAGGGCGGGTACTCACGGGGCCACCGAAGGACAGGAACAGCCTGAGGACCTCGTCCTCCGCGAAGGGGGGGTGCCGGGCCACCAGGTTGATGAAGCGCTTCAGCGCCCTCCTCCGCGCTTCGATGAACTCCCTGTCGGCTGCAGGCAGAGCACGGTCACACACGGGGCCCCGCGCCCTCCCGAGCACACCACGCGGCGGCCCAGGGCGGGGCACACCCCACGGAGGCTGCGGGAGGAGGAGCAGAGCCCCCTCAGCCCCCCACAAACACGGGGTGGGGGCGGGGCGGGGCGGCCGAGGGAGACCGGGAGCCTGTCCTTCCGGTCCCGTGTCTGCGGCACACGGCAGACGTCCGCCACCTCCTAAGGGAAGCCGTGCCACACGCACAGAGCCACCAGCTTTCCCGTTCACGGCACTCGTCGCCACCCTGGAGTGGCACCGACGGACAGGTCTCATCGGGCTGACGTTTCCCTTCAGAAAGAAAAGCCGCCCGTGGAACCCTAGTGCAGAGGCCGCTGTCACACACGCGGAACCAGAACCGCGCAACTGGGCTGTGCCTGCCGCTCCCAGGCTCGAAACTCCCACCTGCTCGCCGCCTCTGGCGCGAGGGTCTCAGCGAGCATCCCCTCCATCCTCCCCGGGACCGGCTGCCGCCCCGCCTCCGCCCCGAGGCCCTGTGAGCCATTGTCCTGCGGGCTCCCGCGGGCAGTCAGAAAGCCCCTGCTCTAGACTCTGGGACAGTCGGCGGCCGGGGCCGGGGGACAAGTGGGAAGGAACAGTGTTGGTCTGAGAACGCTGGAAACTGTATCCAATCTCAACCTCGTTCCCCATTCGAGGACGTCGTTACTGGACAATCTCCGCGCGTCGGCCTTGGGCAGGCGCCCTCTCCAGTGTATTCCGAGTCGGGGACCGGCCGTGGGACCGAGGGTCACCAAGACAGGACAGGAGGCAGCCGCCCGTCCCTGCACCCGCCCCGGGAGAAACGGGCCACGCGGAAGGGCAGGGGCCTGGCCCTCACCTGGCCCCGGGAAAGGGCAGATGCAGCCATGAAGACGGGCCTTTCTCATCTCCTCTCAGACGCGGGTCGGATTAGCGGCCCCTGCGTGCTCCCCGCTCTGAGAATCCACCCACTCACGGCCGCGCGGCCGCTGAGGCCGCTGCTTCTCGGGAGCAGGCAGAGCAGGCAGCTCGGGGCCTCCCGCAGGAGCTCCCGCACGTGCCAGCCGCGGCCAGGAAGCAGCTCGGGGTCCGCTCCTTCCCCCCGCAGAGGCCAAGGGTCCAGGTGCCGTCCCACTCGCCTGCCCGGCCCGGGCGCTGAGGCCCGTGAACGGATTACTGAGGGGCAAGTACTGTGCCAGGGAAGACGGCCCAGAGCGGAGGGCGGACCCAGCACCTGAGGCAGCCCCCTCCTGACACCCCCTCCCCGCCAGGCCCAGCTGTACCTCCCAGCATCCTCTTGGGCGGCAGGGCAGGCACCATGCGGTAGGGGAACTTCTGCAGCAGCAGCGCGTGGAAGACCACGAAGTCGTTGTACCGTCTGTACACGGAGGCCCGGAAGCGCTGCAAGGCCAGGTCCGCCTCAGCCGTGGCACCAGCAGGTCCACCTCCCAGCAGGACCCGCGGAGTGACACCTCCTCCCTCAGGTGCCCACCCACCCCCGGCCTCCCCTGAAGGCAGACCCCACTCCCTTGTCTGGTAACGCAGCCCCTACGCTGCAGTCCGATGTCACTGAACTACATCATCGGGATCCGAGAGACCAGACTCCTGAGAGGGGTCTTCGTCCCGAAACGGGGCGTGGGAGAACAGCGCGTTCTGTGTGTTTTAATCCTCACCCGAGGATATTTTTCTGTTGATTTTCAGAGAGAGTGGAAGGGAAAGGGAGAGACGCAGAGAAACACCGATGTGAGAGACACATCGATCGGTTGCCTCCTGCACGCCCCAGGCCAGGGCCCGGAGCCTGCAACCGAAGTACGTGCCCTTGACCGGAATCGAACCCAGGTCCCTTCAGTCCGCAGGCCGACGCTGTACCCACTGAGCCCCACCGGCCAGGGCGAATAGTGCATTCGTTAGTTCACTAGGGGGTGTCCTCAACACACATCTGCAAATAACGCCAAGGCGGCAGCTCCGCCCCCAGCGTCAGAGCAGACACGGAACGTGGACTGAAATGGGGCGCACAGCGGGCTGTGGACCGGTGGGCCCAGAGCTGGGAGGCTGCCGGCTGCAGGACAGTGTCCTCGTCACCAAGGAAGCCCGGCCTGGGTCCGTGTAATCAGAGCTCGCACGAGAAAGGTGCGTGCACAGCTGTGTCTAAAGCTCAACATGCACCCTGGCTGGTGTGGCTCAGTGGATAGAGCGTCGGCGTGCAGACTGAAGGGTCCCAGGTTCGATTCCAGTCGAGGGCACATGCCCAGGTTGTGGGCTCGATCCCCAATAGAGGGCGTGCAGGAGGCAGCCGATCAATGATTCTCTCTCACTGATGTTTCTCTCTCTCTCCCTTCCTCTCGGAAATTAGTAAAAAAATAAAGTTCAGCCGAAACCGGTATGGCTCAGTGGATAGAGCGTCGGCCCGTGGACTGAAAGGTCCCAGGTTCGATTCCGGTCAAGGGCATGTACCTTGGTTGCGGGCACATCCCCAGTAGGGAGTGTGCAGGAGGCAGCTGATCGATGTTTCTCTCTCATCGATGTTTCTAGCTCTCTATCCCTCTCTCTTCCTCTCTCTGTAAAAAAATCAATAAAATATATATTTTTAAAAAATAAATAAATAAATAAAAATAAAGTTCAACATGCTACACTGATCGCTGATAACATTACTCAGCAGAAAAACCGGTCTGAGGCGCTACACACAGAGTGATTCCGAGTCTGTGACGCTCTGGAAAAGGCAAAACTGAGGACAGGGATGGTCAGTGGTTGCCAGGGGTCACGGGGACGAGGAGAGGGGTGAACAGGCGGAGCCCCGGACACCAGGGCAGTGAAACTGCCTGCAGGACACGGCACTGTCATGGGGCACGTCAGACGCATTTGCCCAGACCCACAGCCCGTCAGCCCCAAGGGCCGTGGGCTGCAGCAGGGAGACGGTGAGGGGCAGTGCTGCTCTGAGGCTAGCAAGAGCACCACGCGGGCGGGACGTCCCGAGGAGGCCGCGCACGGGGTCAGCCATGGAGAGCGCCGTACCTGCTGCCTCACTTTGCTGTGACCTAAAACCTCCCCAACCAGAACGTCTATAAAAAGCATTGGGTACATAAATGGGAAAAAAACAAGAATGTGGGGGTGTCCACTCTACTTTGGGATCCTGCCGAAGAGACTGCTAGGAAGCAGCGCAGGGATGCAGGGGGGCTAGGCCACAACCAGAGAGCGGGCCTGCCCTGGCCGGCGGCTCACTGGTCAGAGCACCGGCCCCTGCACGGAAGAGTCGCAAATTCAATGCCCAGTCACGGGCGTGTACCTGGGTGGCAATCCACTCCCCGCCCCTGGCCCAGGTGGGTGTGGGAGGCAACCAGTCAGTGTCTCCTCACATCAATGTCTCTCTCTCTCTCTCTCTCTCTCTTCCCCTCCCTTCCTCTCTCTCTGAAAAGCAATGGAGAGAGTATCCTCAGGTGAGGATTAACCAAAACAAAAAAGGACGCAGGGACTCGCCCCGGCAAGGCCCACGGGCAGCCTGGCTCCCTGCCACCCCCCGGGCCGCCCGCCCCGCGGGTACCTGGCTGGACACCTCGTACTCCACATGCTTGAGGAAGAGGCCCTTCTTCTCGGGGATGAGCTCCACCTGCACGGAGTCGCGGGCCAGCAGCTCCTGCAGCGTGTGCGAGAGCAGCAGCGGGTTGCCCGGCGGCACCTGCATTCGCCTGGGGTCCGGGTCCCTGCGCTCGCTGGCCGGGGGCGGGGGCAGGCCTGCAGGAGAGAAGGCGACGCCAGGTAGGACCGGCCACTCAGAAAGGGGGGCTCCCGCCGCTCTCGGTCCCCCACCGGCAGGGAGCCCAGCACAGACACCCGCAAACCCCACGCCCACCTGGGTCACACCCATTCATCCACGCGCGCGTGGCACTCAGGGCCAGGCCCTGCTCCGAGGGCCCACCTGCACGCAAACCAGCAAATACACCCACGTTCCAGGACCCCCCGTCTCGTTTCAACGCGGGGACGGAGAGGGAAGTGAGCGGGGCGGGCTGTGTGCGGAGGCCCATTTCTCCAGAGGAGACAGGCGGAGACAAGAGCTGGCCGCGTGGCGTCTGCGTGTCCGTTTCTACAACACGCACCACCTTGCGCTGTGAAACAGTCATTCACGTGTCAAACCCCGCGCGTGCGTGGGGCTCGGTCCCCGATCCTGCAAATCAGAGAACGAAGCCCAACGTCCGCTCCTCGCAGAGCAGGCCGCACGCCCCTCGCCAGCGGCGGGCAGCTCACACCCGGCCCACGCACGCCGGGTCGTCAGGGCAGGCAGCTCGGATTCCGTAGAGTCCGAGAGAGAAGAGGCCTCTCAATAGAGGACCAAGTCCAGGGACCCCCCGGAAGCACAGCGGAGAGGAGGGTCCTTCTCCCAATTCCCACGGAGCGGCCGTACCGCCTCCTGGGCTGACTTCTCGCAGCCACAGCCGGCGCGCAGAGCCGGTGCCGCCTCACTTCCACCCGTGGAGCCGCTCGGCGTGGGAGGCAAAACGCAGCGCCTTTCACCACCGCGAGCTTAAGAAAGCGGAGAAGCCAGGCCGCGCCGTTCCTGGGGAGCCCGGCGCCGCGGAAACCACGGACACTCAGCGGCGAGCGCCGAAGCCTGAGCGCCCAGGGCAGCACCTGGGCAGCGTCCGCCCGGGACTGAGAAGCCACGGGGACGTGGCCCTTCCAGCTGCACGTCCTCCCCCTCTCCACTCCTGTGCTGCGGCCTTCCACCAAGCACCCCACGAAGCAGCAGAGGAGCACGTGTGCAACTTGTGAAAACGTGTGTGCACGAGGAGTGTGTGCATGTGTGTGAGCATGTGTATGAGGGGTGTGCGTATATGTGTGTATGAGAGTGTGATGAGTGTATGTGTTTGTGAATGCATGTGTATATAAGCATGCATGTCTGTGTGTAGAAGTGTGCGTGCATGGTGTGCACGTGTGTGGTGTAGGTCTATGTGTACATGTATGCATGTGTGTGCACGAGTGTAGGGTATCTATGAGCCTGTATGTCTTGCGTGTGCATGTGTGTGTACATGTGTGTGCATGAGTGTGCACAGTCCTGCTCCGCCAGGGCGGCCATCCACAGATGTAATGGTGCACAGGGCTGTCAGGAACAGGGCTGCCGTCAGGTGCACAGGGCTGCCGGCCCGCTCACACTCATCGGACCCTCCGGCAGTCCCCGTCAGGTCTGCACCGCATGGTCCAGCTCCAGGGCCCGTCGGCAGTGACATCTGGGACCTGCTCATCAGAGTCCAAAGGGCCAGGAAACACGCAGGTTTGCCCAGTGAGCCGTGCCGTCACGCATGCCCTCACTTCATCTACGCCAAAGCCACTCACTCAGCAAATGCTGACAGGGCAGAGGTCACAGGCGGGGGTGGGGGAGGGCTCTCTGCCCAGCGGGCACAGGCCGGCCACTCACAGGCAGCCCTGCCCAAGTGGGGGGCGGCACTGCGCACTGGGGTCCCCTAACGCTGATGGGCAGGCACTCCCTGGGCACTCCCCGCTGGCAGAGCCCCTCTGTGTGATGAGGGGTCACTGGGCGCCACAGGCCGCAGTGAGGAAGGTCCTGCCCCGTCCAGAGGCCGGAGACGTGTCTCTGAAAACAAACGTGTCTCCCCTCTCTTTTATTTTTTTTAATTGATTTCAGAGAGGAAGGGAGAGGGAGAGGGAGAGAGAAACATCAATGATGAGAGAATCATTGACCGGCTGCCTCCTGCACGCCCCCTGCTGGGGACCGAGCCAGCAACCCAGGCGCGTGCCCTGACCGGGAATCGAACCCTGACCTCCTGGTTCATAGGTCGACGCTCAGCCACTGAGCCACACCGGCCGGGCAGGAATCCAAGTTCCTAACGAGTTCCCAGGTGAGGCTGCTGGTCCAGGGGCACAGCTGAGTCGCTGCCACAGGGCGAGCGGAGGGAAGGGACTCAATGCCCAATCTACCGGAGCGGGCGCTGGGAACGCGGGGCGCTGGGAACGCGGGGCGCTGGGGACGCGGGGCGCTGGGGACGCGGGGCGCTGGGAACGCGGGGCGCTGGGAACGCGGGGCGCTGGGAACGCGGGGCGCTGGGGACGCGGGGCGCTGGGGACGCCGGGCGCTGGGAACGCGGGGCGCTGGGAACGCCGGGCACTCGGTAACGCCGGGCGCTGGGAACGCTGGGCGCTGGCACTCACTCCAGGTGGGAATGAGGTGGCACGTCGGACGCAGCGCTCCCCAACAACACGCGGGGCAGCCCTGTCCTTCAGCGTGAATGAAGGTTCCCTCCAGGCTCACGAGGCCGCTTCCTCCTCGGGTTAGGACGTCTCCAAGGACTGTTGTTCTGAGCTGACATGACACACTGTTCTCAGGAAGTGGAAGCAGAAGTTTCCTCGTCCTTATCGCAGCTCCGCCTCAGAATCGAGGGCTCAGCAGCTCAGAAGGGGGGAGGGGAGGATCGCGGACACCCCGGCGCCGCACGGCGGGAAGTACAGCGGGAAGCAGGCGGCTGTCCCTGAGAAATCCCCGCCAGTCCCTGCAGGACCCTGAACTCCGGGCTCAGTTAAACAGACTTCTCTCGGCCTCGCCTGGCCGCTGACTTCCTTTCCTTGTAGGAACTCATGGTGTGTGACGCTACCGGTTCCTGGGACTCGGGCCGCCATCTGTGTCCGCCGCGGGCCTGGGGCCGTCACATGTGCTTCCAACACCCAGCGTGTCCGCACGACCACGTTTCTCTTCCCACTTTTCCCGCAACAGCAAGCCCTCCCGCGAGCCGCTCGGACGGGCAGAGCCAACGTGTTGCTTCCGTGGACCCTGCTTCCAATGCACGTCCAAGTCCAGTTCATCCAGAAACGAGAAAGGAAACGTCTCCGTCGCCCACGCGGTGTGTCTTACCCGGAAACACGGCACGACTAAGCCACCGCTCACGGCCCCTCCCCGCCTTCCCCGGGGTCGGCTGAGAACTTCAGCCCCGACACAGGCACACGGCACCGCGCTCTCCCACGGGCTCCGTCGGTCACCGGGAGAACTGAGCGCAGCGCCAAACACCGCGGACACCCACCGGAGCCCGTGCCGACGAAGCGCCTTGGCGTCCGGAACCTTCCGGGTGCTTTAGCCAACGCTCTCTAACCCAGGGCGGGGCCTTCCTTCTGCCGGGGCCGTTCGGGTGTTTGTAACGTCACTCGCTTCATACCCTTCACTTCGTGTGAACGCATGCTGCTGAGAAAGAGCTCCTAGACTGAAGGAATCTCAAGTCTCGCCTGCAGGTGCCCTGGCAGGGCCGGACCCAAGGATTTCTCGGGCCTCACACAGCCCGCGGGCCGGACGTTCCCCACCCCCACCCCGCGCCCCCGCCCCCCGCCAACCCTACAGCACTCCAAGCAGCTACCGTGATCCATTTCACAGACATGAAGCCCGAGTTCCACTGGTCAGAGACGGTGGATCGGTCGTCCTGGGACCTGGGACACGTGTGACCACACACATACACACACGCACACTCATGCACACTCGCGAGCACACTCATGCACACTTACACACTCACGCACACAAGCACTCACACACGTACACTCATGCACACTCACACACACACACACACACACACACACACAACATTTTCAGGTTGAGAGTGGCTGTTCCTCCCTGAGGGAGAGGCAAGGGCCCAGACCACAAAGGGGAAAAATCACTGGTTTGTTGCTTCAGACGTCAGGAAACTAAGTCAAAGCCGACTCCGTCACCTGCCAGGGGATCTCTGACCCACCTGGAGCGCAAGGAGCCGGCAGTGGGCCTTGAGCACGGCTCCCCCGGCGTCTCCCTGCATTGTTACCTGGGGAGGCAGTGCCTTCCTGCGAAGCTTAGGGGAGACTCCTTTAGCTAATTTGGGGATCTTGGAATAACTTACACTGTAGGAGTTCAAAGTTCAAAACAAAAAAATTCCTTGTCTCTAAGTTCAACCGTTTTTGGGTTTTGTTCTTTCTTAAACCCTCATCCGGGGTCTGGCTGGTGCAGTCTGAAAGTGGCTCGGGTTTTCTAGAATCTTCTGACATGAAAGGGGAAATATTCCAAACCCCCTGACGGGACCGTGTGGATCCCAGGCAGAGCTCATGCGGACCCTGGGCGCCCAACCACATCCGGGCCCTGCCCGAGCCCCAGGCACCCCACAGAGCCCCTTCACCACCATTCGCTGACCACGCAGGGATCCCCGGACCGGAGCGGGGACAGGACCCTGCCTCCAGCCGCCCGCCGAGTTCACACCCCGAGTGCAGTTCACCAACCGGAAAGCCTCGCCGGGGAGCTGGCGTGGGCAGACTGGGAACCGGGCAAACGTTCCAGTAAGACCCCTAGTCGCCAGCGTTTCCCGCCACGGCTCCTGCGCTGACCTGGAGCCTCGTCCTCGTTCTCGGTGCAAAGAAGGCTCCCTTGCCCGGCCGGCGTGGCTCAGTGGTTGGAGTCGACCCATGAACCAGGAGGTGGCTGGTTTGATTCCCGGTCAGGGCACATGCCGGGTTTCGGGCGCCATCCCCAGTGTGGGAGGCAGCCAATCGATGTTTCTCTCTCTCTCTATCCTCCTCCCTTCCTCTCTCTAAAAAAAAAAAAAAAATCGAAAAAACACATTTAAAAAGAAAAGAGAGAAGGCTCGCCTCTCCTCCGAGTGCCAGAGCTGCAGACTCCCTGCAGGAAACCTGAGGCCTGCCCTGCACCGACGAGCAACGGGCTGCGCGGACTCAGCGGCGGCCTCACCCGGACACCAGCGCGGGAGTCCCAGCTCCCGCCGCCCTGCGCACTGAACCCAAACTCTGCCTCAATGGTTCCTCCGCAAACCGCCTCCTGCAGCCGCAAACCGCCTCCTGCAGCCGCACAGGGTCACGTGACTCTCCTGCCCCGCGTCACTGTTCACACGCACTCCCTTCCCGAAAAGAACGGCGCCTCCCAGGGCCCTCGGGGGTCTGTGTCGGGGCGCCCGCCGTCTGTCAGGGAAGCCGCCGGGAGGGGGGCAGTCCGCCGGGAGGGGGCCAGCGGGTGCCTGAGGGAGGCAGCCCCCGTGGACTGGCCCGGAGCTAACATCGACCCCGTCCTGACTGCAGCCGCCGCCGGGCTGGGCCCCAGCTCCACCTTTACCAGCTGTGTGACCCCGGGCAAGGGACGGGCCTGCTGCTTGCCTCGGTTTCCCCATCTGTAATGTAAGGGTGACGGGACGGCTCCAGCCACACGTACCACACAGGTGTCTGGAAGGCGTGGCTGCCACCGTTCCCTGCAAAGCTCGCCCCCCACGGGCTCTCCTACCGAGACGGCCGCCCATCACACAGTCCACCCCGGAGAAGCGTGTCCACGCCCCATGACACAGCTCAACTTTAACTCCCGCAGGACTTCCCGAGACTCCGTTCACCGGACCCCAGGAGGCAGAGGGCGGTGCACACACCGTCACACACGGACCCTCCTCGATTCCCGCGAGCTGAGACAGCGGCGCTCCGCCCTCGTGCACGGCACCAGCAGAGTGGCCAGTTCGGGGACAGCCGACCACCGCAGCCGGCGCTGCAATTTCTCAGGAGTCGGGGTGCAATGATGTCCCACGGTAAGTGCTCGGTCATGAGCCACCTGACCCTCCACCACAGCACAGGCCTCTGCTTCGCGCGGCAGGTGAGGTTCCCAGACACCCCTCCTGCTGCACCAGGTGCCAGGGCCCCGGAAGCCGCTGGACGCACCGGCGCCCGGGCCGGGCCAACACGCCCAGACAGACCTCGGGCGGAGCGGGCCCTCCTGCTGACTAGCGGCAGGACTCTGCCGGGAGGGATGTCGAGACGATACACCCTCTTCCACTCTAATCGCCCCTCCAACGCTAACTGGACAGTGGAAACAGGGAGCCCAAACTCCCTACAAAACTATTCTCCTGCCCTAACCTGTTTGGCTCAGTGGATAGAGCGTCGGCCTGCGGACTGAAAGTCCTGGGTTCGATTCCAATCAAGGGCATGTACCTTGGTTGTGGGCACATCCCTAGTAGGAGGTGTGCAGGAGGCAGCTGATCGATCGATGTTTCTAACTCTCTATCCCTCTCCCTTCCTCTCTGTAAAAATTCAATAAAATATATTTAATAAAAAAAAAAAAAAAACTATTCTCGTGCCCAGCTGGCGGGGCTCAGTGGTTGAGCATCAACCCATGAACCAGGAGGTCACGGTTCGATTCCCGTCAGGGCACATGGCGGACTGTGGGCTTGGTCCCCACTGTGGGGCGTGCAGGGGGCAGCCGATCAGTGATCCTCTCTCATCACTGATGTGTCTCTCTCTCTTCCTCCCTTCCATCCGAGATCAATAAGGCCCTGTTTTTACACATAGCTGGGCCAGGCTGTGTTGTTGGCAAGTCCTCTCAATGTGCCAGGACCTCGGTTCCCCCATCAGCGTCTGCTGTGAAATAGACAGCATGGATCTTAGCCCGGAGGTGTCCACACAGAACGCCTGCCCCGAGTCTGGCTGGGATGTCTTACTAATTCATGCAAAGGCCCCAACACTACGGCGCCTCAGAGCGGGGCGGGAGCACCACACGCCTGGGGTCGCCCCACCTGCGCTCCGAGCCTTTCACCACGGGTGACACAGCAGGTCCCGCCCCCGGCCACCCGGCGAGCGCGTGGCCAGCAGCTCCTCGGGGAGGCGTTTCTCGGGAAGGGAGATGCACACCAAACAGAATTCCCCCGCCGCGCACATCTCCCTCTTGCTAACCACAAACTCTGCCAAAATCTGTTCTGCACAATCGTGCCTCCGCTACTTCCTCTTTCTCCGAATGGACACGTTTTACCTTGCAAATCGTGTGTGTGTGTGTGTGTGAGTGTGTGTGTGTGTGTGTGTGAGAGAGTGAGAGAGAGAGAGTGACAGAGAGAGAGAGAGAGTGACAGAGAGAGAGAGACAGAGTGAGAGAGAGAGAGTGACAGAGAGAGAGAGAGAGTGACAGAGAGAGACAGCATGTACAGATCACCGACACAGACTTAAAAAACATTCACAGAACCACCGCACCAAAACGCGACCCCATCCTAAAGCAGGCTGCGACAAGCTCGCAGTCCTCCTCAAACACTGCGCCCTTTCTGCGCAGCAGATACGCTCGGCCCCGGGACTGGGAGAGCCATCAGCTCCGCCCGGAGGAGCCGGCGTGGGAGCGTGTGGGAGGCGGGGAGGAGACCGCCGAGCCGAGTTCATCACAGGCCAGTGCGACGTCTTCAGTGCAGCTCAGTGGTTTCAACAAATGTGTGCAGGCAGGAGCGGCGAGGGCGGCGGCGCGGAGGGCAGGGAATCGCCCGGGCGGGCGGCTGTGGGCGGCCAGGGTGCCCGTCAGAGCTCTGACCTTACCCCACAGACCACCAGGAGGCAGCCCGAGGTTCTGCAAAGACAAATGGCTCCAGGGAGCTTCCTCGGTGGAATGAATGGAATGCCGCGGGATGCGCTGCTCGAGTGGGGAGGGAAGCCATGCGCCGGTTCTGAAGACCCGGCTCGCCGAGCAGGGTTGCGGAGAGCAGAGACAGATGCGCGGTGCGGCCCGTGCAAGTTTCTGTCGCGTGTGGTGCGATCGGACAGGACAGCGTGCGCACATCGCATCCGCCCTCTGCCATTCTTGTTCTACGTCGCAGTCGCCGAGTTCATCGCTTCAAAGAGGCCCCGGGGAAGCACGCATCCCGCCCGGCCGGGGACAGAACGTTCTGCTCCACCGGCTACTTCGATCGTTATAACTTCAATAAAAACCCACAAAGGGCTCCTGTCCAAACACAGAGAGAACTGCCCTATAAGTCACTAAGGAAAAGGCTGTCCCCAGGCAAAGGACACGAACAGTCAGTCCAGGACCATCCAAGGTGAAATTATTACAAGAAACTAAACTTCAAGGGGCTAATTAATAGTCAAGGAAATGCCAATCAAAACAAAAATGAAACCCCTTCTTCACTTTTCTAAGTCTGAAGGAAGTTTAGAAAACAGGATGCCGTGTTGATGAGCTTAGGAGAAAGGATGCGTTTAATCCGTTCCCATTACTGTATTGCTGTATACACCGGTCACTGCCACCCAGCGGGTGATGGGTCAGTATCCACGAAAACGAAGAGTGTGCAGCCCGGCCGGTGGGGCTCGGTGGTTGAGCGTTGACCTATGAACCAGGAGGTCATGGTTCGATTCCTGGGCAGGGCACATGCCCGGGTTGAGGCTCGATCCCCAGTGAGGGGCCTGTAGGAGGCAGCTGATCAATGATTCTCTCTCATCACTGATGTTTCTCTCTCTCTCTCTCCCTTCCTCTCTGAAATCAAAGTGTGCAAACTCTACAACCCTGCAATCCACTCTTAGAGCGTCTAAAGAGTTGGCAGGATAATGGACCCCAAGGCGTCCACGGGCTCACCCCCAGAACCTGGGGCTCTGTTAGGTTACATAGTGAAGGGCCCAGTGGAACCCCAGGGCCCAGTCACATGGAACAGGGGGCACGACAGGGAGCACCAGAGTGACACATGAGGACGCTGTGGCCACAGCCACAGGAGAAAGGGCGCCGTCCACAGGCCATGCAGAGGCCTCTGGGAGCTGCCGACGGCCAGGAAACGGATCGCCCCGGGCCTCCCGGCGGAACGCAGCGGGGCCGCACCTGCGGTTTAGCCCAGGAAAACCTGCTCTCAACTATCGACCACCAGACCTGTGAGGTGACGCACGTGTGCGGCTTGATCGGCTGAAGGTGTGGTAACTTGTTACCGAAGCTGCAGGAAACTAATACCCGCCCCTGGGGAACTCGGGCGGGCGAGGAGGCGTGTGCTGAGTCCACAGCACAGACATAAAAAACACACAAACGGGCCTGAAAGGGGCCACCCCACACGGAGAGGGGACTGCAGTGGGGGCGGGACTTTAACTTGGATAATGGTCTTCCTTTCAAAGAAAATGTGTTTGTCCATGCATCTCACACTTAAATGCTAAATTCTTAGGGAGTTACATTCACAAGTTAAACGTCCAAGAATCACAGGGTAAGAAGTGCTGAAAACCACAGGGAACACAGTAATTTTTTTTTTCTGACAATCCCCACGGCACCTCAGAGATGTGGACCTCACGGTCCCACCATTCATGCTGAGGATGGTGCTGGCCCTGCGGACACCCCACCAGAGAAGGGGAATCGGCTGTGAATCCGTAAACCACGGCTCCCACGTCTTCAGCAGTGAACACCAACCTCTTCCCCAGGGCGAGACACACGTCACCCCTGGACCCCGGTCACGCTCAAAGGCCCGGGTTCTCACACTCCAGCCACCCGACCTCGACCCCCACCCGACACGCCCCTTAACCGTGCCCACGCGGGCACTTGCCTCTGGGTTTGGTTTTCCGAGGGTGAGAAAGGTTTGCCCACCACTGCCCCGGCCTCACAGGACGGGCAGAGGTTTGGGATGGAAGGAAATGACAGGCCACGTCCGCGGTCCGCGGCCCCCCTCTGAGACCCTCCCTGCTGCGGGAAAGGCTCTGGGAGTTGGGAAAGCTGCCCTGTCCCCACCAGGAGCCGCCCAATGAAGCCACCGGCCTCAAGGCGGGCCAGCTGCCCGGGAAGCCCCAGGAAGTCCCAGGGGACGGTCCGGCGGTAAATGACACCCCAACGGCAGCCCTGGGTGAGCCCTGCATGAAGCCCCCAGCGCAGTCCCTACCCCCTCAAGGAGGACACCCCTGGGCGCCACCACACTCAGGGCCTCTGGACTGCCTTACCATGAGGGCCAAGGGCATCCCCACCCCATCACCCACTTCCGAGCGTGACCCGGCCAAGGGGTCCAGTCTGGGCTCAATGGTGTGACGTCATGAACACAATGTTCTAACCAGCGGAGCCATCACATGCTCCCCGCCCCCCCGCAGAGCTCCGAGTGGAGGAGAAAGACAGCGGGGCGGGGGAGAGGGGACTGCTGTCCAGACTCTGACTCACCCAGGGTCTTCCTGTCACTTGGGCGGGCCCAGGGCAACGCCCCCCTCAGCACCGGGCAGCTTCGGCCTGCCTTTCCCCCTCATGAGTACACTGGAGCCTCCAGAACGCAGGGACCCCTCGTCAGGCTCCCCAGGCGGAGTCCCCCAACTTTGTGCCCCTCTGACAAGAAGGAACAGCAAGTCACACCAACACCCACCTACAGGTGTCCCCCGTTGGGGGGGCACTCCGCAGGGGCAGCCTGGGGAAGCCAAGCCGCCTGCATGCTTGCAGGGCTCACGCCCACCATTCAGGAGGGCACTGAGGGGCGAACGTGACGGTTCACACTGGAGGGCGGTTCACACAGGAGGGCGGTTCACACAGGAGGGCGCACAAGCCCTGCGCCACCAGTTACTGCCGAGGCCCCGCGGGTCCGGGCGCTGAGCCCACGCGGCCGGGCAGGCGGCACCGCGGACAGCGTGGGGCGGGCAGACCGCTGCCCCAGGGTCGGGACAGCCCCGGGAAGACGCGGGCAGGAGTGCGCGGCGAGGTGCAAACCTGGACAGGTGCTCGGGTCCCAGGACCCGCGGCCACAGACCGAGAGCCCGGAGCCACGCGCGCCCCTGGGAGTGGGCGAACCGACCCGGCGGGGCGGCCGGGAGGTAAGGGAGCCGAGGGCCGCGGGGTCCCCGGGGTCGCGGGCCCAGGTGCGCCGCCAGCCCGCCCGGCCGACCGCCTCACCTGCCGCCGGTAGATCTGCCTCTTCGTCCGCCTCCACCTCCGCCGCTGCCGGGACTGCCGCCGCGGGCAGCGGGTCCATCGCACCGCCAGTCATGTGAGCGTGCGCCACGTGACTTCCTCCACGCCGCCCGCCGCGCCCGGCCCGGCCTCGCCCCGCCCACTCCCGGCTCGCCCCGCCCACTCCTCACCAGCTCCCGGCCTGGCCCCGCCCACTCCCGCCGGCTCTCAGGCTGGCCCCGCCCATGCCACGCTTTCGCCACGCCCACTCCCGCCTCGGCCCGCCAACTCCGGGACTGGCCCCGCCCACGCCCCGCCCACGCCTGGGCCCCTCGGCCCCGCCCCGGCCACGCGGCCTGGGCCGGACCGCCGGCGCTCACGGCCCGCGCTCCCGCCTCCGGCGTGCTTCGCTCCTCCCCGCGGGCTCGCCGCGGGGCTGCTTCCCGCCTGCCCTCACCCAGCCACCCACCCACCCACCCACTCATCACTCGCTCAGCCCCTTGCCAGCTCCCTCGCCATTTCCTTAGTCGCCTACCCACGCGCGCACCTGTCACGCACTCGCTCGCTCATCCACCCACGCGCACTCCGTCCTGCCGGCTCATTCACCCTCATCCATTCATGCGCTCACCCACTCATTCATGCGCTCACCTTCCGCCCCCCGCTCACTCCAGTCTCCGGGCTGCCGCCTAGAGGTCTGGCCACCCGAGCTGGTGCTCCGACCACAGAGATGCACCAGGTGCCTTCCGGGTGTTGAGGACGGACAGAGGGACCGGGCACCGGAATGGAAGAGGTGCTCCGGCTGTTCCCTAACGGGGCTGCGGGATCACCGCAGATGAGGGTCCCGCCCTGAGGGTGAGGGAGCCCTGATGGGGTGGAGCCTGAGCTGGTCCTGGAGGGGGGGGTGGAGGAAGGAGGGGAGGAGCAAAGGCTCGGAGGCACCCGAGAGCTGCAAAAGCTGTGGACCTGGAGCTAAGGCCGGGCGGGCGGGCGGGGGAGGGCAGGCGGGAAGAAGAGGGAGCTGGAGAGGTTGGGAGTGCTCCCTCAGGGAGGGCCTTCTTTCCGAAGTCATCACCTGGACCCTCCAATACTGATGCCTGCCAAGGCCAAGGCCAGGGGAGTTCTCGCAGTCAAGAGCCCACACCCCGTCTGGGCCCTAGGAAGGGTCCCCAAGAAGCGAGTCCCTTGCTCTAGCTCCGGGACCCTGCGGCGCTCACAGGCCGCCACACCCAGGACACTGGTCCCCGCGCACTGCTCTCCGTGTGAGCTGCGCAGTCAGTGCTGCCTCCACACACCATAACCCAGGAAGCGCTGCCCCCTCCTCCGGACGGGCCAAGAGCAGCTCTCCCTGTCGCCTGGCACACTGCGGGGTCCTGTGACACCTTATCTCAAGCGCTTCCTCCTCCTCCCCCACCCGGGGCTTCCTTTCAGCTGCAGATCCATCAAACCGCAGGCTCAGCACTTTCCCCAACTCACACACACACACACACACACACACACACACACACACACACAGCTACCACAGGCTCAGCACTTTCCCCAACTCCACACACACCGCTCCCCTCCCCAGACATACACACACACACACACACACACACACACACAGCTACCACAGGCTCAGCACTTTCCCCAACTCCACACACACCGCTCCCCTCCCCAGACATACACACACACACACACTCACACACACACACAGCTACCACAGGCTCAGCACTTTCCCCAACTCCACACACACCGCTCCCTTCCCCAGACACACACATACACACACACACACACACACACACACACACACACACACACAGCTACCACAGGCTCAGCACTTTCCCCAACTCCACACACACCGCTCCCCTCCCCAGACACACACACACACACACACACACACAGCTACCACAGGCTCAGCACTTTCCCCAACTCCACACACACCGCTCCCCTCCCCAAACACACACACACACTCACACACACACACACACACTCACAGCTACCACAGGCTCAGCACTTTCCCCAACTCCACACCCGCTCCCCTCCCCAGACACACACACTCACACACACACACACACACACACACACACACACAGCTACCACAGGCTCAGCACTTTCCCCAACTCCACACACACCGCTCCCCTCCCCAGACACACACACACACACACACACAGCTAACTTCCTCTATTTGCTACATATCCCTGTCCCACAGTAGATTATAAGATCTCTATTAAATGTTTAAAAGTTCATTGCACTTTGAAAACTGTAAAGCATTATACGAGTATAACTTAGACATTATTCAGGAACAGCAGCGTATAAATGTGTTGTTCTATTTGAACACCCCTGACCGACAGTCACAGCCTCGAGGTCCGGGGCTCTGTGTCCTGGCTGCACGGCCTTCTCGCCTGGGGTGTGTTCAGATAAACTGCCCGGAGCCCCCCCAGGCTCTGATGAGCCCCCCCAGGCTCTGATGGAATCGGTCTGTGGCCTGGTGGCGGATGCTTTAAAGCTCCCCAGGTGATTCTAACGCGCAGGCCAGGTGGAGATCTGTCAAGGCGGAGGTTTGTGCCTCTGAGCTCCTGACCAAACTGGATGGAGGAACTGCACCGCGGGGCCCTCCCTCCTCACAGAGCCAGGCAGGGTCCGAGGCGGAGCGTGGTGTTGCGGCAGGGAAGGCGCAGGAGCCACCCGTCCTGAGCGCCCAGCAGGGGACTCCAGGGGCCTGCCGTGGGCAGAGGCCCCGGGGACACGCGCTGAACACGGTGCCTGCAGCTCCTGGGGCTCCTCGCACAGAAGCCGGGTTCTTAGCTACCTCCGGGTCCCTCCCTCGGTGAGGAAACGGGAAGCGGGATTTCTGGTTTTTAAGACTTTCAGAGTAATGGCAAGAATCCAGTTCTGTGGAGACTGTTCACCCGTCTTCTGTGCCGCATGTATTACATGCTTTCCACTCAGGAACCTGACGGCTGTCTCTGCTCAGGGACAGAACCGAGTGCAGAACACGGAATCCGGACCTCCCTGCGTGGGGCGGGGCGGGGGGGCAGAGAGGGGGGAATAAGCACACTCAGGGAGACGGATAGCAGAAATACAAATAGCGCCATTTGCCAACGGTTAGGTCGAGGCAGGGGGGAAGTCCAGAGCCAAGTCCAGAGCCGATGCAAGCATCTGCAAGGTAGATGGTGACAAAGATAACTGGCGCCTTCCCAGACCCTTGCCCGAGGCAGGAATTCCACCTCTCATGCCCTCCACCCCCCCCTCACTAAACAGCTGTATAAAAGAAGTACCTATGCCCCTTTTTTGGCACAAACTTCCCTGGCCCACTCTTGGACCAGTGCCCAGGAGCGCAAGATTAACACACACACACACACACACACACACACACACACACACACACACGCACGCACGCTTTTCATCGCCTGGACTCTTGTGTCTTGTTTCCTGCGTCGCAAACCTCTCACCAACCACTCCAAGGACAGGTGAAGTTCAGAGATGAAACCTCATTTGGGTACATCAGCATAAAGCTGATGAATATTCTACTGATCCCTCCCTGAACGCCCAGCTTTTTCTTTTTAAGGTTAACTATGTAAGCATTTATCATTTTAAATATGTTTTATTGATTTATTTTGGAGAGAGAGGAAGGGAGAAGGATAGAGAAAGAGAAACATCATCAATGGGCTGCCTCCTGCCCCTACTGGGGATTGAGCTCCCAACCGAGGCCTGTGCTCTGACCGGGAATCGAACCAGTGACCTCCGGGTTCATGGGTCAACACTCAACCACTGAGCCACCTGGCCAGGCAACGCCCAGCTTTTAAAACCCCTCAAACCCTGGCCGGTTTGGCTCAGTGGATAGAGCATTGGCCTGCGGAATCAAGGGACCCGGATTTGATTCCGGTCAGGGGCATGTACCTTGGTTGCGGGCACATCCCCAGCAGGAGGCGGCTGATCAATGTTTCTCTCTCATCAATGTTTCTAACTTTCTCTCCCTATCCCTTCCTCTCTGTAAAAAATCAATAAAATATTTTTTAAAAAAATAAAACCCCTCAAAACAAAGGTCCCCAGCTCTTGCTCTCTCCCTCCCAGGAGCAGGCCCATGCCCCCCACCCTTACTTCCCCCACGGCCAGGCATCTCCTAAGCTCTAAGGGACCCCACAGCCTTGCAACCAGGGCAGCAGTGGGCCTGGCATTGCGTCCCAGGCAAACCCCCTGAGCCTGTCCCCAAGGCCCCTTTCCCCTGACTTCTTACTGAGCCGAAGCTGACCAGCCTGGGATTGCCCAGCCCTTCCTTGTCTCACTGCCCCAGCTTTAACAAATATAACGAGACACCTCCCCCGCGCCCCCCCCCCCCCCCAACAATTCCACTTCTGGGCTGACACGCTAACCACCTGAGCTCAGCCAGGGAGGGAGCACCCAGGGAGGAGCCATGGCCCAGAGGCAGGCCCTTCAGCCACAGAGGACAGCCCCTGGGCTAGGAAACCTTTGCTCCTTGGATCTCAAAGTTGCTGAGACCAGGAATCAAACCCTGACCTCCTGGTTCATAGGTCAACGCTCAACCACAGAGCCACACCGCTGGCCAGGCCACTTTCTCCCTTTTTGCCGGGGAATGTCTATCCCGTTGCACCCACCGGTGTATTTGGGGATTAGAGGGTTGGCTCGCTCTGCACTGAAGGAAAGGAATTTTGCCTCGGGTGGATCTACGAGGAGCCTCGCCCAGGCCTGATTTACGTTGTGTAGATGCTGAGATTAGGGACTTTGGAGCTTTAGGCCAGATTTTGGACTTTGAATTGATGCCCTTGAGCAGTGGTTCTCAACCTTTCTAATGCGGTGACCCTTTAATACAGTTCCTCATGTTGTGGTGAGAGACCATCGGAAAACACAGATATTTACATTACGATTCATAACAGTAGCAAAATTACAGTTATGAAGTAGCAACGAAAATAATTCTATGGTTGCGGGTCACCACAACATGAGGAACTGTATTAAAGGGCCGCGGCATTAGAAAGGTTGAGAACCACTGCCCTTGAGACTTTGGGGGATGTTGGGATAGGACCCATGTATTTTGCAAACTGGATGAATGTGACTCTTTGGGGGCCGGAGGGCGGGCTGCGGTAGACAGAATAACGCCGTTTTCTTATAGGGACACCAGTGGCAATGGATTAGGGCCCACCTAATGACCTCATCTTAACTTGATTGCATCTGCAAAGACCCTATTTCCAAATAGTCACATTCCTCAGAACTGAGGGCCTGGACCTCAACATATTGTGGGGACAGGGGATACAGTTCAACCCCTACCACCAGACGGACAGACAAAGCAGAAAACCCGTGTGATCATCTCAGTGGGTGCATAAAAAGCACGAGAGAAACATCAGCGCCCATTCACGAGCGAGCCCTCGGGCCAGGACGATGCCACACAACGCCTGGGCAGATGCCCACGGGCACACCCACTGCTCACTCAGCTTGCTCGGGGGTGTTGCCAGTGCAAAAAAAAGCTGCTCATGAAAAATACCACAATGCACATAGCAAGTTCTATAGAGTCCGGAAAGGCTATTCGAACGAGTAACTAGCCCTGGCCGGTTTGGCTCAGTGGCTGGAGGGTCGGCCTGTGGGCTCAAGGATTCTCAGGTTCAATTCCGCTCAAGGGCATGTACTTCTACCTCTACCAATCGATGTGTTTCTCTCTCTGCGTCTCTCCCCCTCCCCTCCACTCTCGCTAAAAATCCATGGAAAAATATCCTCGGGTGAGGATTAAAAGTCAAATAAATAAAATAAAACCCCTGCTTTAAAAACAAAACTAGTAACTAAGTTTAGCAAGGTTGCAAGGCACAACATCAAATCCAAATCTCTTTCGTATGTCTGTACGCTAATGTGGACGAAAGGAGCCACATGCTAACCTGACAAGCTCAGGGGAGGCCTGTGTGGCAGTCTTGCAAACTCAGAGACCTAAAATAACCACAAAAGATGGTCTGAAAATTAAATATTTAACTACAAACAGGTTATAGTGGGCAGTCATGTCCTAGGCCGATATTTTCCCTGACAAAGATCAACTTAGATCTTTCCCGAGCCCATTGGCCTTTTTGCCTCTAAGATAACGTATCTGTGAGATGTCTGGGTAACCTGTAACTTCCCTTTTTTCTGGAGCCCCTGGGGCACAACCAAATGTGGTGGGCGCCAGGACAGATACCACAAATTCCTTCCTTATCATGTTAATTGTTCCTGCCCTCACCTAAGTATGTGTCCATCATTTTACTTTTTATCCAATCCCAGGGGTTTCCCACCGCTTTGCTTTATCCCACTGCCTTAATCCATCACCAATGGATTTCATGTATCCCACCTATGTCCCTCCTTTGATGGCAATGTATAAATACAGATGTAACCCGCCATTCTCCAGAGCATTATCTCAATTCCTTGAGGTTCTGTTTCCCGGCAACTGTCAACAGTTTGGCTCAAATAAACTCACAAAAATTCTTTACAGGTTTCAATGTTTTTTTTTACTTTAACAAGTACTTAATGATGTGGGCGAAGCCTCTAGAATGAAAACTACGAAACATTGCTGAGGGCAATGAAAGACTATTCATATTAACATGCATGTGGTCAGGGTGTGAGGTCCTGCCAGGTTAACCTGCAGCCGCGAGGCACTGCTAATCAGAGTGCTGGTGCGCTTTTGTCCTGGACATGTTTATGCAAATCATCAGATGCCTGTGGAACAGCCAAGCATTTAGCATAATTACCACAATCTCGAGAAAGAGCGATGTCAGTGGACGCTCGCTACCTGATTTCAGGACTTCTGAGAGCCAGGCACTAGGCAAGGGGGTGCTCATTCGGAAGCACGAACCGGTCTGCGGAGCAGAACAGAGAGCCCAGAGGTCAGCGCCTTCCTGCCCGGCCAATGCTTTGCAGTACAGCTTCCCGGGAATTCCATGGGGACAGGACACGCCTGGGTTGCAGGCTCAGTCCCCAGTCGGGGGTGTGCAGGAGGCCGCCGATGGATGATTCTCTCATATGGATGTTTCTATCTCTCCCTATCCCTTCCTCTCTTTGAAGTCATTTAAATAATTTTAAAAATGGGCCAAAGACTTAAACGGAAACGTCACAAAAGGAGACACACAAATCCCCCGTGAGCACATGAAGAGTGCATGGCACCACTAGGAGGGAAGTGCTCACTGGAACCGCATGCTGACCAGAATCGTGGGAATTAAGGGCCGACAAAACCAGATGTGGACATGGACACGAACCAACCAGAGCTCTTACGTGCAGTTGGCAGGAGCGCAAACCCGCGCGTCGCTCTGCGGGGAGCGTGGTGGTGACGTTATACTTACTCCATGAACCCACGATTCTCCTCTCACGTGCTTGACGCGCAGGAGGAATGGACAGGCGCTCGCACAAAAAGACCTGTGCGCTAGGCACAGAGCGGCTGCCTGACAGTCAGCAGGGCTGGAGACAGCCGAGATGTTCCGGAAAAGCACAGCGGAGAAGCCACCTGCCAGGGATCACACGATGAAGCCCCTCAGCGATGGGAAGGAATGAACTGCCGAACCCCAGCAACACGGGCCGTCTCAGGGACACTGACCCGAGGGAGAGGAGCCAGGCACAGGGCAAATCTGTTTTCCTTTCATATAAGACTAGAGGCCCGTTGCATGAAGATTCATGCAATAGGCCTTCCTTCCCCTGGCTGCCGGCACCGGTTTTCCTCGGGCACCTGGGACCCAGGCCTTCGCTCCGGCCGCAGCGGAGAAGCCAAGCCTCTTCAGTCTTCAGTCATCTTCAGTCTTCAGTCTTCGCCCCGTGCCTGCGTATGCAAATTAACCCGGCATCTTTGTTGGGTTAATTTGCATACTCACTCCTGATTGGCTGGTGGGCATCATGGAGGTACGGTCAATTTGCATCTTTCTCTTTTATTAGTGTAGATTCCACAGCAAGCAGAGCAGTGATGATCGGAAGAGGGGAAGCTGCACTTGGGAAGGAAGTCGGGGGTGGCTGCCCGGGCTGGGAAAGGGGACTCTGATAGAAGAGTCCCATCTCCTGACCAGGCCTCGGGGATGCTGGTCTGTGCCTTTGCCCAGACCCTTTGGTCTCTAATTCAGGAGACGTGCGCACCTCCCTCGTGCAAACTGCGCCTCCATAAACATCCCCACAGACTGCTAGCCAAAACCTCCCACGAGTGTGGAAGTGGGAGAGCATTCCCACGCAGCAGAGAGGCCTGGGGTGGGGACAGTGGAAGAAGCGGACGGCAATGTTGGAAGGAAAACCTACCATCTCATGTGCACATAGGAGAAAACATGAGAGAGACTGAAAATTAATTAGCCAGGGGTCACAGCTAGATGTTTGCTGAACAGAGTAAACCTCTTTTTTAAAAAATAAATAAATAAATATGTTTTTATTGATTTTTAGAGAGAGGGGAGGGGAGAGGGATCAATAGAAACATCAATGAGAGAGGAACATTGATCGGCTGCCTGGCCCTGCACACACCCCTCCTGGAGACCGAGCCTGCAAGCCCGGCAGATGCCCAGCCTCAGAATAGAACCAGCTGCCTCCTGGTGCCTGGGTTCATGCTCAACCACTGAGCCACACTGGCCGGGCTAGAGTAAACCTCTTTATTACTTGAAAAAATATCTGTGTTTGCTTCTCCTAGGTGCTCAGGCAAACTACCGGTCTGAGACCACTTTGCTCTTGATGCTTGAGTTTTTGGGGTCTCCAATTTGGGGGGCTGGTTCTGGTCATGGCTTCCCAGAGAGAAGCCTCCCTCCTCCCCCCCCCCCACCGCCCTCCAGGGCTGCGCTGTCAGGGCAGCTTCCCTTACGTTGTTCCTGTTGTGGTCGGGAAGGGCAGGGTTGCTCTCACTTCACTCTTACCATGAGGACACACACATATATATGGCCTTGCGGGGGGAGGGGGGGTCCCAGTTTTAAGGACAGTATGTTTTCTTTAAATATATTCTTATTGATTTCAGAGAGGAAGGGAGAGGGAGAGAGAGAGAAACATCAATGATGAGAGAGAATCTGATTGGCTGCCTCCTGCACGCCTCCCACTGGGGATGGATCCTGCAATCTGGGCGTGCGCCCTGATGGGGAATCGAACGTGACCCTCTGGTTCACAGGTCGACGCTCACCTGCTGAGCCACACCAACCGGGCATTCCGAGGAGAACTGTGGGTCACGTGGGCGTTCTATGTTTAATTTTCTGAGGACCCGCCATCCTGTTTTCCGCAATGGCCCACTCCATTGTGCATTTCCCCCCGCTGAGCACTCAGGCTCCCGTCCCCCCACGTCCTCACCAGCACGCGTTCTTGTCTGATTTTGCTCTTAATATAAATTCTTTTCTCATGGGTGTGAAGTGGCGTTTCATCATGGTCCTGACTTGCATCTCCCTGGCAACTAGTGATGCTGAGTATCTTCTCAGATGCTGATTGGCTGTCTGTGTGTGTCTGTTCAGGGTCCTTGGCCCTTCCCTTCCTTGAGCTGGGTGTCCTTGGTTGCTGTTGATTTATGAGAGTTCTTTATTCTAGACACAGGATCCCCGACGGCACGACGTTCCCCCGCTCCCTGGGTTAAAGTTGGACGAAGTCCCATTGACCTGTGTCTTCTTGTTGTTGCCTGCGCATTGGGGGTCCCATCAGAGCCATTTTATTTTGTTTTTCCTCCACGTGATTGACGCCTTATGTCCTTAAAGGTTGCCCTTGGGTGGGGGTCTTCCGTCTCAGGCACATCAGCCCATCAGTTTCCGGATGCATTTGCAACTTCTGTGTCCTGGGGGAAGGGCCACGGTGCACGGACACACAGCGTGCACAGCCTTCACCACGTGGGGTACACGGCGTGCACAGCCTTCACCATGTGGGGTACACGGCGTGCACAGCCTTCACCACGTGGGGCTGCTGAGTTCCGCCTCGCTGAAGTGCGCTGCATCCTCTGTGTCACGTGCGTGGCCTACGATAGGCGACCCGGCAAGCACCGGGTTTAAACAGAGCGTGAGAGATGGTTCCATCTGGGACATGTGTGTCTGCATATGGGGCGTGCAGTCCCGGTTCCTGTGTCGCTGGGAGCCCGGGTAACTGGGCTGCAGCGTGGACAGAGCAGCCAGGTCCTCCTTGAAGGAGGTCCAAGGGCGGGGAGCTGTGTGTCCCCTGCTGCTCGGCCGCCCCGGGAGCTCAGTGAACACAGATAGCTCTCCGTATGCACACGGATTTCCAACAGTCTTTTTTTTTTCTTGATAGAATTGAGAGAAACTACCTCCTTAGAAAGCAAATCTCCTCCGAAAACCTTGGAGGACGGTGGGTGACGTGCTCATGGCGTGAGTCCCGCTGCCGGTGGCATGCCCGTCTTTCCTAAACAGGCGCTCCGGAGCGCAGGCGTGCGAGCAAGGCCATCCCACCACAGGCAGGCTCGGCACTGCCAGGTGCCATGCCTCCGTGGCCGGGGCAGCAGCCGCTTCCTTCCTGGTGAAACAGGCCCCGGTCTGACTTGTGTTGACTGACGTCCACGCCCTGCCCTCCCACAGAAGCGCGCCTTCCATCTTTACCTTCTTCTGTCGTCCGTCCACCCTCATCACGTGGCGGACCACCTTTCTGAGCTGTGGTGGTCTGAGCCCCTGCAGCTCCTCCCAGACCCCCTCGGAGACCCTCTACCACAGCTCCCGTCCCACGTGGCCCTCGAGGCACCCAGGCCTCAGCCCCTGCCTCTGCCCATCAGGTGGCAAACTGGTAGGAAGGAAGCCGATGCCCTCCATCACAGCAGCAAGTGCAAGTCCACCTTCTCACCCATCGCTGAGCCTGGCCTGGTCAAGGCCACTGACTGCCCGCCACAGGCCAGCTCGGCCCTGAGCCAGAACTTCCTGTTTGCTTTTCGGCCCACCCTGGAGGGAGGAGCTCCGCTCAGTCGATGCCCAGCTGGCCACCCACCCCAGGAAGCGCTTTCCAGGTGCAATGCCGGGGGCTGGTGGGCTGAGGCCCATCAGCAACCCCCCAACGGCTTTGCCTTCAGCGGGGGCCTGGCTGCCGACCTCAGTGTGCAAGGCTCAGTGATGGTGCTCTCTCTCCCACAAGGCCCCTGAGGCGGCCAGCCTGGGCGGCCCATGAGCTTTTCCGCCTGGGTTGACACCCAGCCGCTGAGCCACACCAGGCTGGGCAGACGGTATGTTTCCATCAGACGCCAAGGTTGTAGAGACTCTGGTCTCTAACTTCTTCCACGAGTGATGAGGTCATTAGCTGAAACTCAAGGTCAAGCTCAAGGTCACCAGGTTGGCCAATGCCCTTCCACTCCCTTGGACTTCAGCAGCTTGTGTGTCACAGTGATCATTCTTCATGGCGGGTACTTCCTGGCCAGCTCATCGGCGATGTTAATCGGGTGGAGTTCACATTGTGTCCAGCGCGTTAGTGTTTCACCGACAGCCCACCTCCCAGCCACGTCCTCACGCCAGGAGGCGCAGAGAGCACGGGCCGTGGAGAAACGTGCTGGCGATGTTCAGGGCCAGCCCGACCAGCTCTGGTGAGGACCGACGCCAGGGACCGGGCAAAGGCAAGGCAAGGCTGCGGGGCTGCTTAACGTGCAGAGCAGCGTTCCGTGGAGACGCACCTTAGGAAGGACTCACCCTCCAGTGCGAAAAGGACGAGCCACCCAAAGAGGCCGAGGAGGGGGACAGGAATTCGCTGAACAGCACGTCTGAGCGTGAACGTGTAAAAGACGTTCCCCCTGCCCGGCGGCGTGGCTCAGGGGCTGAGCGGCGACCTGTGAACCAGGAGGTCGCGGTTCGATTCCCAGTCAGGGCACATGCCTGTGTTGCAGGCTTGATCCCCAGTGTGGGGCGTGCAGGAGGCAGCCGATCCATCATTCTCTCTCATCATGGAAGTTTCTCTCTCTCCCTCCCCCTTCCTCTCTGAATCAATATACACCGAGTGGCCAGATGATGATGATCTCTGAACACATAATAATCTGGCCACTCAGTATATATATATATATTAGAGGCCCAGTGCATGAATTCGTGCATGGGTGGGGTCTGGCCAACCTGGCCAGGGGGAGGGGACGTGGGCGGTTGGCCGGCCTGCCTGCTGGTTGAACTCCTGGTCGAGGGGACAATTTGCATATTGGCCTTTTATTATATAGGATATACACTGAGTGGCCAGATGATTATGCGTTCAGAGATCATAATAATCTGGCCACGCAGTGTATATTCACCCGCACTGAGTGACTGTTGTTATTTCTTGCCCACGCAGCCCCTGAACCTTTCTGTCTGTGTGGCAGGACCCGCCTCCGCGGAGAAAGTCTGTCCACATAGAATGTGGGATGTGGCTGCACCAGCCAGGCTTGCCCTGGACAGGAGCCGGGTCACGGGTCCCCGGGTGGAGGCGCCTGCATCTCTCAGGGCGGCAGGGGCTGCGGGCTCCGGTCGGGCCAGGACTGCTGTCCATGGTGCCGCTGGGCTCGCGGGGCGGCCTCGGAGGGGAGCAGCCAGCTCTGTGCGCTGCACTCTGTGGGGACTCTGAGCCGGCGGCCAGCCCTCCGGAGACTCACGTGAGGCCTTCCCCTTTCTGCTGAAGCCGGAAACCTTCTTACTCCAAGGAAAGCAGGTCCGAACAGCGCCACAGACCTGGAGACACGCACATCCCTGCGCTGCTGGAGGGAGTGGGAATTGGCTGGCCCTGAAGGGCAAACTGTTAACGTCTGGTGAGTCAGAAAGCAGGCACCTGATGACCAGAAATCCCACTTATGCTCATGCTCGAAGCGATGGCTCCTGGAGACACCTCAAGGCTCCTCATTGTAGTGCCGCCCGTGCCGCCAGCCCCACCCAGCCCCCTTCGCGTCCCTGTGCAATGAAAGATAGATGGCAGCACGTCCACGCACACGCGTGAGCTGGCACGGCCCGCGCCGCGATGGGCGAGCTCTGTGGGAGGAAGGACGTGGCAGAAGGCTGTGCATGATGTGTTGTTCGCGCACATTTGAAGACATACCGTGCAAGCAGACGTGGACGGGGACCGGAGGAAAGCTCCGTGGTCGTGGCCATGCCCCCGGCGTCCTGGCCGGGACGTGACACCGCCGCTTCGTACCAGGAGGGAAACCGGGCCGTTCTTTCTCACACCCGCACGTGAATCCACAACCGGATCAGTACAAATTCCATTAAGAATGCCAAACATGCCGAAACCGGTTTGGCTCAGTGGATAGAGCGTCGGCCTGCGGACTGAAAGGTCCCGGGTTCGATTCCGGTCAGGGGCATGTACCTTGGTTGCGGGCACATCCCCAGTGGGAGGTGTGCAGGAGGCAGCTGATCAATGTTTCTCTCTCATCCATGTTTCTATCTCTGTCCCTCTCTCTTCCTCTCTGTAAAAAATCAATAAAATGTTAAAAAAAAAAAAAAAGAATGCCAAACAGGACATACATGTTCCTGGAACACGCATGACGGCTTCTTCTGAGGCGGGGGAGGAAGTGGAATTCAGGGGCCTTCGGAGGCTTGTTTTCCCTTAGAAAGAACATCAGCGACAAATGTGATCGAACGGAAGCATTTAGACACCTGGACGCAGGGAAATGAGTGAACGCTACTCCGTGCTTTTCTTCATGTTGAAAAATGCCGAGAAGACCTGGCAGGCAGCTCGGTTGGTTAGAGTGCCGTCTCCCTACGGCAAGGTCACGGGTTCAATTCCTGGTCAGGGCACACGCAGGAATCCGCCAATGAATGCACGAATAAGTGGAACCACAAATGAATGTTTCCCTCCCCCCCCCCCCCTCCGTCTCCACAAAATCAATGAGACAAAATAAGGTGCCAAGATGAAGTGAGGTGATGTTTGTAAAGTATTTAAGGCGGTGCCTGGCTTGGCGTGGGAGCTCAGTAAGGCTTAGCACCCCTGGCAATTACTGATGCTCTCTGCGGGGGGGGAGGGGAGGGAGGGGGCGCGGGGGGCGCGTGCAGAGGTTGGCTGGTGCCTGGCGTAGCTCCACACAGCGGCATTCTCTGTTGCTGCTGCTGTTAAGCCTCAACTCAGGATATTATTTATTTTTTTATTTTTATTTAGTGGAAGGGAGGGAGGGAGGGAGGGAAACATGGGTGTGAGAGACACATGGACTGGTTGCCTCCCCCACACACCCTGACCCACTGTGGCCAGGGATGGAACCTGCAACCCAGGTATGTGCCCTTGACTGGGAATCAACCCGACAACTATTCGGTGCTGGGCCAGTGCTCTAACCACTGAGCCGCAGCTGGAAACCGGCTCAGAGGAGGAAAGGGCGTGCGGGGGGGCGGGGGGGACGGGGAGGGTCCCCAGGGGGGCGGCCAGGACGGTCTGGTTCCTGCCCTGCCCCACCTGAAGGCCGTCCCAGGAGGCTGCCCAGCCAGCCTTGCTGAAGGCAGGGGCGCGTGGGTCCGGCAGGGAAGGGGATTCAGGCGCCTGGGTGACACTGGGCCCTCTGAGTCCACCTGTCCTTCCTCTCCCTGCTCTGTGACCGCAGACAGCCCGTTCCGTGCCATTTCCTGGAGAAACGATGGAGAAACCAGAGCTCCCCGCCCGTTAGGGGTGTGAAGGGGAAGGAGCGGCCCAGAGCACCATCTGCAGGCGAGCTGTCTCTCCTGCCGACTCATTAATTCTTGGGGGATCCTCACACCCAAAGAGGAAGATTCACCCAGAGAAGACCAAGGCCCTGTCCACTCAGCACCCTTCTCGAGGTCACCCAGCCAGCGGGCAGGACAAGCC
The DNA here is from genome assembly GCF_027574615.1 of Eptesicus fuscus. Lineage (NCBI taxonomy): Eukaryota > Metazoa > Chordata > Mammalia > Chiroptera > Vespertilionidae > Eptesicus > Eptesicus fuscus. The sequence continues at coordinate 107,646,215 of NC_072478.1, read as the reverse complement.
TGCGACACGGTAAAGACACTGGGCTGTGGACAGTGTGCACAGGTAAAGCTGCCATTTGACCACGCGCACTCACACTGCTGTGCAGCCGTCCCACCACCATCCCCACAACTTCCCGTCTTCCCAAACTGAGACTCGGTCCCCATTAAACACTCACCCCACCCCACCCCCACCCGGCCCCACCCTTCTGCTCCCACCCTGTGAACCTGCCTCCTCAGCCCCTCGGAGTGGAGTCAGTGTGTGTGCCTGTGTGTCTGGCTGATCTCACCCAGCTGTCCGCCAGGCCCACCCACCTGTAGCAGGTGTCAACAGGCCCTTCCTGGTTACGACGGAACAACATTCCATCGCCGGGGGGTGCGGGTGGGGGGCGTGCTGTTCACCATTTGCCGGGCGGACATGGAGCGCGTCCACCCTTTGGTTGCTGTGAGTAATGCTGCTGTGAACATGGGGGTGCGACATTTGCTCGAGTCTCAATACTTTGGGACAAGCTTTTTATTTTGGATGATTTCAAATTTACAGAAGTTGCAAAGGTAGCTCAGAGAGTTCCCGTGACCCTGATGTTAGCACTGTACGTGCCACAGCCGTGACAACCTCACCCGCACACGCTGTTAACACAATGCCAGGCATCACTTAGGTTCCGTTCCAGCTGTTTCCCACGAACGTCCTGTTTCTTTTTTTTGTTTTTTAAATATATTTTTATTGATTTCAGAGAGGAAGGGAGAGGCAGAGAGAGAGATAGAAAGAAACATCAACGATGAGAGAGAATCATTGATCGGCTGCCTGCAACCTGGGCATGTGCCCTGCCCGGGGAATCGAACCATGACTGTTGAAGTGTACTCCCATCTTACAAAGGACGCCTCAAGAAGTCGGATTATGGAGTCATTTATTAAAGGCCGGCGTCACACGAGGGAGCCATTCAGCACTCCAAACCTCGCAGCCCCGAACAGCTTGCCACCTCTGGCTTATATCGGCAGAATATCACAAAAGTATCGATTACATCTTTGGGTCTGGAATGAGGAACCTGTTTCTCGAAAAGCATTTTTACAGAAGCGAAATTGAGCAAGTTAGTTATCTAAAGTATCTACGAATCACTGAATCAACAGAAACACGTTATCTGGGACCACCGGGGCCATTTAGAATAATTGTGCTGTCCAGATTCCGGGACCACTGAGTCAACTGAAACTCGTTATCTGTAGCTACTGAGACAATTGAGGATAATTGGTTCCCAGAAGAATGTGCTTCGATGACCAGTGAGATCACAATCAATGGGACATTCAAACCATCATCAGTGGAGTATTGGGATAGCGTACATAAGTTCAGAAAATCAAAATAACTTTCTATTGTTTTAGCAAACAAACAAGTACAGAAGCCAAACAGCAGTTTCTACCGGAGTTGATTGCTACCGTACTTCACGACCTCCTTCCTGGTTCATAGGTGGACGCTCAACCCCTGAGCCACGCTGGCTGGGCATGAAAGTCTTGTTTCTGTTTCAGGATCCAACCCAGACGGCCACACCGCATGTGGCCAGTGAGCTTTTCCAATGGCAATGACAAACACCACGTAGAATGTGGGATAAAATATTGATGGGAGTGCTGAGTGAAAAGAGTAAACTGGAGGGGGGGGGGGTTAGAGAGCAACCAAAGGACTTGTATGCACGCATGTTAGCATAACCAATGGACACAGCCCTGGGCGGTGGGGGCTTGCCCGGGGTGGGAATGGCGGGTGGGGGGTCAATTGGGGAAAAAGGAGACATATGTAAAACTTTAGACAATAAATAAATTTAAAAAAAGAGTAAATGAGCGCGGAGGGGCATGACTGAAACGTGCTGTACGGAATGTGTTGGGACAATCTGGGGAGGCAGGAGCAGTCCCCTCCCTTTTACAGATGGCGGAAGCCAGACTGACGCAGCCTGGAGCCTGGGGCAGCTCCGTGGTCCTTTTCTCTGGAAAACTGCTCCCGTCCATATCCACCCTGGAGCTGCCCGGATGGGTGCGCTCTGGCCCCTTTACCTCCAGGTGCTGTTCCTGCTTCGGGCTCCCAGGACCCCTCGCCCTGCCCGCACCCCTTGCCTTTCCTCAAGATCACGCCCTCGTCCCCTAGAGAAGCTGCAGATGAAAGGAGAAATGAGGACTGTGACCTCCAGGACAAATTAGTTCGCCTTTCTGAAACGGGTCCACAGGCCACACACGGAATAGGGCTCCTCCTCAGGTTACAGACGGGTAAACGCAGGCACAGAGGCCAGTGGCCTGCCCCAAGCCAGAGTCACACTTGGTATCAGGCAACCCAAGGACTGGGTTCCTTTCCCTTCTCCCGCTCCATGGAGGGAAGAGATGCGAAGGGTGTTACGTTGACCATTGAGCTATTTTCACGGCGCCGGCCTGGGTGTGGGCCACACTCACACTCTAACACCCCACCATCACCTCGGGGACGTTCCGTCCCCCCAGACGGAGGCTCAGGCCCCGCTAAACACCAACCCCCGTCTCCCAGCCACACCCCCTCCACCCAGTTCCCCTCTAGGACGGTTCAAACGCTGCAGCCAGCAGTGGCCCTCACTCCTGGCCATCGCCAAGCACAAATACAAGACACAAGCTCAGCACCTGGCTCAGTGGGTGGAACGTCCTCCGTCCACCTAGAGATCGCTGCTTCCATTCGGGCCAAGGCACGTGCCCAGGTGGCGAGCTCCGCCCGCAGGAGGCAGCGGTCCATGATCCTCTCATCATTGATGTTTCCCTCTCCCTCCCCCTTCCTCTCTGAAATCAATAAAAATATCAATTTTTAAAAAAAAAGATACAAGTACAAGATACTCTTCCCCAAGGGTCCAAACCCGAGCCAGACACGTCCAGCACCTGGTCCCCTGCACCTTCCAGAGCAGCCCCGCCCTCGCGCAGGCCCCGCCCCCGCACAGGCCCCGCCCCACGCCGGGCCCGTCCACCCACGTGACCCACGCTCGCGCACGCGTCGGGGGGCGGGGCTTCCCCGCCCGCCCACCGTGACCCTCAGAATGGGGAGAGCGGGGTTCCCCACGCCGCGGGGTGCCCGGGCGTGCTCGGTGAGAGCCGCTCTCGCTTTTCAGTTGCACGGGGAAGCCGATGTGCTGGCCGGCTCGGCTCGCCGGGACTCCCTCTCCTCTTTCGGAGCCGTCCCTTCTAGTGCCCCGTCAGTAGACGAGTCTAAACACGGACACGTGAAGGGGGAGCTTAGAAACATGTGAGCGAACCTGTGTGTCCGGCGGAAGGCGCACACCCCCCAGCCAGAGCAGGGTGTTGGACTTACGGGTTTCCCTAGGATTGCTTTCCGAGTTAGGTTTTCGCCCAGCTCTGAATCCCAGGCTGACTTCTGGGACTTCCCTGCGGCGTCACAAATGGTTTAGGCCGCCGCCGCGGTGCCCGACGGGAGGAGGAGAGCGTGGCCGCCATGTTGGGCGAAACCATCCTTTCCCTTCCCCGAGGGGGGGACCTGCAGTAACAGTGAGTTTGCAGAGGGGCCCGCGGGGCTGTGGTGATGGCAGTTGGGCGCGCACTCGCAGGGGAGTCCCGTCCTGACGACGGGTAGGCACTCCGCTGCCCCCTGAGGCTCCCGGCCGCTCAGGGAGGCGTCAGGGCGTGGAGCCCCCCCCCGGGCCCTCGTGGGACGGCCCGCCGCCCGCACATGGCCCGGCCGTCGGCGCGGGGCGGCCTGGGAGAGTCGGAAGCGCGGCGAGGCGGCAGCGGCGGGCCCATGCAGGACGCGGAGAACGTGGCGGCGCCCGAGGCGGCCGAGGAGCGGGCCGAGCCCGGACAGCAGCAGCCGGCCGCCGAGCCGCCGGGGGAGGAGCCGGCGCGGCCCGAGGGGCCCGGCGCGCAGGAGGCGGCGGACGGCGAGGACGAGGAGGCGGAGGCCGGGCCAGGCCCTGAAGTGCCCGCCGAGCCCGCGGCCGACGGGGAGGAGGCGGCCGGCGCGACCCCCGGCCCGTCCCCGCCGCCGCCCGAGGAGCCCCCCGCCGCCGCCCCGGCCGAGGACGAGGCCCCGGGGGAGCAGGCCCGGGACGCGGCGGCCGAAGCCCGGTCCGATGGGGCGGGCGGGGTGCAGGGCGGTCCCGCTGAGGACGCCGGCGTGGCCGAGAATGGGGACGCGGACGAGCCCTCCTTCAGCGACCCCGAGGACTTCGTGGACGACGTGAGCGAGGAAGGTGAGGCGCCGGGGTCCCGAACGCGGGAGTCAGGGGGGCGTGGGGTCCCCACTCTCCACCCGGCGGCCCGCACGGAGGGGAGGTTCGCTGTGAGATCCCGGACTCCCTCCTTTTCCCCAGTAAGAGAGGGTGCGGGGTGGAGACAGCCCGGGGACCCGGCCATTCCCACCGCCAGGGCTCGGGAGGGTGGAGGCGGCCGGCGGCGGCCGGGGCGCAGTGAGGGTCGAGCGGCGCGGGACACCACGGGCCGCGCGGTCTCCGGGCACAGCCTCGCCTGCAGGTGGGGTGCCGAGTGTCCAGCGACACCTGTCCAAGCTGAAGCCGACTCGGCGCGGACCCCTCGCGGTGGGAGGGACGCTGTTCTCGGAACCCGCGGCGGCAGGGCCACCGCAGAGGGCTCCTCGCCGCACCGCCCCGAGCCTGCTGGGCGGCCCTGCGGCCGGGAGGCAGGCCCCGCCAGGGTGTGGGTTACCGCTGGCTCTGCCTCCTTCCTACCCGGTCCAGCCTGCGGGCCCCGCGGCTGCATCCGCCTGCGAGCCCCGCTCCTAACGTGCCTGTCGGGCTGCTCCGCGCACGGCTCGGCTTGCTTGTTCTGTTCCAGCCGTGGGAACGGCGCGGCCTGGAGCGCATCGGGGGGCTCCCTGTGCACAGTGGGGAGACGCAAACAACGCACTGAGGCGGCAGTGCTGCCCCGAGAGAGGGAGATGCTGCCGCGCCAAGATGGACTGGTGTTGACAGAAGTTTTTAGCTGTTGTGTCTGCTCACACGGAGGTGGAGACAGAATCATAAAGAACCTCAAGTAACACGGAAAAGGAGTTTAGGAAACGGACATAGAGCGGTCGACTCTAAACACGCTTAAAAGGCTTGCCTGTTGTCACTTGCTGTGTCGCACTGGACAGATAGAACATGTCCGCGTGAGAAGCAGGAAGGGCTCGTGCTGGGAGCTGGGAGGGAAATGTGTGTGACCGCCCGGCAGGTCGCTGGGAATTCGGGAATTCGCCGGGAGAAGTGCTGCGGCGACTCTGCTGCCCGGGCCGCCTGCTTTCTGCCACGCCGGTGGTAGTGCTGACTTATCGGTGCTCAATTGAGCTTTTGATCCGTTATAAATCGTGTCGATTTCAGGGCCTATTTTGAGCCCTTCGGTACTTACTCCAAGTCAAAGCACTTTTGGAGCACACCTAATTCACACGATACTTTAACATGTGAGTTATTTCCAGAATTGTGATGTGACGCGGGGATGTGACCTGAGCACAAGGCTAGGTGACGGCTGGGCAGGCCTTTTGGAGCGCAGGGCATGGTGGGTTGTAGCCAGCGTGACCTGGGAGCCAGCACTGAGCGAGCCTCCCTTTTCTGAAGGCCCCTGGTTGTGGTCGGTTGCTCGTGTGTGTTTTGTACTTTGTGGAAGACCTGTCCTGTCTGTGGGGAGCAGAGAGGGACACCTGGGTGCCCCTTCTCTGGGAAATGCAGTCCTTGCCCCTCAGGCTGGGACTGCACAGCTGCGTCTTCTCGCCAGTCGCCCTGTAGCGTCAGTTCTCTGCTGCTGGCGGGCTCAGCCAGACGTGGTGAAAGTTTTCCCTCTAAATGTCTTCCTTTTGGGCTCATTAAGTACTATTTATGCTTTTGTTTGCTACTTAGTTTTGAGAGTTGCTTCTTTCTATTTCTCCTGGAGCCAGATTGGGAATCCAGCACCAAGAACCAGATGTGCAGGCTGGTGACGAAGGAGGAGATGTGTTTGTGTGGTTACTGACCTCCGTGCAGTGCATGGACAGACTCTTATAAAGGACACTCCTTCCCATAAAGACCTTGAGCACGGGGAAGGAGTGCACCGTGTGCGTCCACGCTGGCGTGTTTATTGTGACCCTTGTAAACTCAGAGCAGGCTTAACAGGCCACGTAATTGTGTGGTGCGTGAGCTTTAAAGAGCCCCGGATTGGGCTCCCGTCCCGTGGGGGAGCCGTCCGCCAGGTGTGGTTCTGACCTGCCTCTTTATTTCTCTTTGGTCTTAGTTTTTGTTTTTTATTTGAAATCTAAGTGGCAGTTCTTTTTTTTTTTTTTTTGAGGTAACATTTTCAATATTTATAAAGGGTTGAAATGACTTAGAAATCCTATATAATAAAAGGCTAATATGCAAATTGACCGAACAGCGGAATAACTGGCCTCTATGATGTGCACTGACCAGCAGGGGGCAAACACTCAATGCAGGAGCTGCCCCCTGGTGGTCAGTGCGCTCCCACAAGGGGTGTGCCGCTCAGCCAGAAGCCTCTCCCACCTCTGCAGCTCCGCTAAGCCATCAGTCGGACATACCCTGAAGGCTCCTGGACTGAGAGGGCCGGGCTGAGGGGACCCCCCTCCGCCCAGCACACGAATTTCACGCACCGAGCCTCTAGTAGTTTACAATAGGGCATGCCTCTTGAAATTAAGACTCCTTTTTGAAAGGCCTTTGAACTTATTGAACGTGTCAAACACAAAAGTGAAGAGAATCCATCTTAAATTTTGAGAATGAAATGCAGCAAAGAATTTTTCTGACATGTTCTTTTGGCATGTTGAAATTCTTTTTTAACAACCCTCACTTGAGGACATAATTTTCATTGATTCTAGAGAGAGGAAGGGAGGGAGAGAAACATCGATTGGTTGCCTCCTGTCTTTCGGATCTAATCCGCAACCTGGGTGTGTGCCCTGACCCGGAATCAAACACACCACCTTTCCTTGTACGGGGTACTCTGCCTCAGCCACCTGGTCCACACCAGGCGGCTGGTATGTTGAAATTCTTAAATGTGATAAAGAAGGTAGAGTGGTCCTGGCTGGTTTGGCTCAGTGGATAGAGCATTGGCTTGTGGACTGAAGGGTCCCAGGTTCGATTCTGGCCAGGGGCACATGCCCAGGTTTTGGGCTTGATCCCCAGTGGGGGGCGTGCAGGAGGCAGCTGACCAATGGTTCTCTCATCATTGATGTTACTATCTCTCTCTCCCTCTCCCTTCCTCTCTGACATCAGTAAAAAAAGAACAAGAGTGGCCCGCGGGTTCCAGAGCACACCTGTGGTTGAGATGACCCGGGCTGACACTGGCTCGCTGACTCTCACTGTCGGTCTGGCTGAGATGGACGCGGTTTTGGTGTGTGCTGTGATGGCGGCTCTGCGGGTGTCTGTTCTAACCCAGTGCTTTGCCATTTCACAGCTTCCTAGACAAGCTAACGAGTTTGTACAGAATTATTCAGAAAGAGAGCATTCGGTCCATCTCAGCCCCATGTCCTCAGACAGAAAGGCTGTTGGGTAGCGAGCTGTTTTGTCTCAGACTGACTGGGAGGAACTGCCTGGTGGCCGGTGTCCAGCGGCGGGGGGGGGTTGGGGAAGGCCTGGGGGCCGTCCCCGCCCACTCCAGGTTTTCTGATTCCCGGGAAAGGCCTTCCTCTCGTTTGCATTCTCATTACTGAAAGTCTTTTTTATTTAAATTCACTTGAAATCTTCCCTTATTGCCAGGAACCTATGGACATGTCCGACTGTCCAGGGGAGTGTGAAGAGTTAAAACCTTCCTCCTCCTCTCACGTGTAAATGGAAGGCGAGCCAGGGCCAGGCTTCCTCTGCAGGTGCCGCGGCAGAGTCCTCTCCCTGCTTGCTGGGAGTTGGTCCGAGTGCGAGCTCACGGTCAGTAAGTCACCGGACACCTCTCTCTCGCAGAGTTACTGGGGGATGTGCTCAAAGACCGGCCTCAGGAGGCGGACGGGATCGACTCGGTGATCGTGGTCGACAATGTTCCTCAGGTGGGACCTGACCGGCTGGACAAGCTCAAAAATGTCATCCACAAGATCTTCTCCAAGTTCGGGAAGATCACCAACGACTTCTACCCAGAGGAGGAGGGCAAGACGAAAGGGTGAGTGGGACGCAGGGTTGCTAAGTGTCCTTCCTACTTCTGGTGTCAGGCCCTCCCGCCCCTCCCCCACCTCCCCACCCCCCTCGGCGATCACCACGTGGCCCGAGTTCTCTGGCCTCCGCCTCATTCCGGTGGGTGCTCACCGCCTTCAGCTGAAGCTCCGCCGAGCAGCGCGTGGTCCTGGGCCGGTGCTTCTTCACTAGGGACAGGCCTTGGGGCTGCTGAATGCCCACGAAATCAGCCGGGGTTTCAACCTGTCAGAACAGCATAAAGGGGCCCACAGATCCGGAAGCTGGCAGGGTTTCAGGGAAATTTTACATGTGGTATTTTATTCCAAGACGCTTTATTTTTCATGTTTTAACATCACAAATGGGTGTATTTTTTACAGTCTAGGTGAAAGCACTGTGTCATTGCTTAATCAACTTTTTCTTTTCTGGTGTTACCTAGAATAGTGCCTCTTAGAAATGGTAGCTCATGGGCAGTCTTGCACTTTGCTTTTGAAATCCCATAGTAGGTCTTCTGTGTCAATAACATTTTAAATGCTGTGGCGTTCTGTCCCATCTCGGGACAGGCCATCTGTTTCCTAGCAGTTGGCATCAGTGTCTCCCAGGTACAGAGCCTCGCAGGTGTCCCCTTTGAGCAAGTGTGTGTGTTTCCTTGATCTGGACCTAGGAGTGGGGTTGGGGTTGCCGCTGGGCGGTGTCGGCTCGTGACCAGGTGGTCACCAGAGGAAGGAGTGTCTAGTCAGACACTGTTTGCATTTCATGTAAATGTCAGTCTTTGAGAGGACGGGGAGGTGATCGAGTTTGTTTAGTTCAGATTTTGGAAACTACCTAGCATAGTTTAATTTATAAAAACGTGGTCAAACACAGATGCTCCTACTGTTTTCTACGTGGAAACAGGTGGAAGGATACCTGTTATGTTTTGTTTATAACGAAACACCCTTGAGAACCTTTGTGACTTTGCCTGTAATACAACCTGATACATAATATTCATGATTTTATTTTATTTTTTCAAGCATTCCAAATTCAGGGGGTGTTTTCGTTTTAAATTTTTATTGATTTTTAGTGAGAGAAGAAGGGAGAGGGAGAGAGAGAAACATCAGTGTGAGAGTTACACATCAATCAGCTGCCTCCTGCATGCCCTCTACTGGGGATTGAGCCTGCAACGCGGCGTGTGCCCTGACCAGGAATGGAACCAGCAACTCTGGTGCATGGGATGGCACTCAGCAGACTGAGCCACCCTGGCCAGGGCCATATCTTTATGACTTTAGGTTTTGTAACAACTTTATGAAATAGTTGACATACAATAAACATGCCATTTTTAAAGTGTATGCTTTCGCACATTTTGACACACATTTTGGTCCATGAAACCATTACCACAGTCAAGCTACTGGATGTTTTGATGAATGAGGAGCTTCATTCGTGTCCTGTTAGGACTTCATTCATGCTCAGGGAACTGCTCTGCCCGAGATTTGACTGCCTCGGACACGGCAGGGGCACGGTCCCGGGTGCATGCCGTGTTTGCAGCTGTGGAAGGTCTCGTGTGTGTTGAGCATGAGCACGCTAATCTTCATGTCCACGCATCGCCTCCTTCTCGCTGCAGCTACATTTTCCTGGAGTACGCGTCTCCTGCCCATGCCCTGGATGCCGTGAAGAATGCCGACGGCTACAAGCTCGACAAGCAGCACACCTTCAGAGTCAACCTCTTCACCGACTTTGACAAGTGAGCTCAGGCTCTGGCCGTGCGAACCTGGACGTTCACCCCGCGGATGGCCCGCTTCATGGGGAGGGCTCTTGCCTTCTGGGTGGTCCCACCCTCTGTCAGACCATGCAGGACCATTTCACATCCCTGGCCCCTCACTCACACTGGCCAGTAGCACTCCTCACACCAGCACCCTCACCGGTATTACCAGTAAAGCTCATCCTTTCCCCTGCGCTGGGGTGGACAGCAGGTCCTCGAACGTGGCGTTTCCTTACAGTGTTGATGAGCTGCCGTAGAAACTTGCCATCAGTTATGTCACTTAGTGGATGTTAACTGAGGGCTGGCTGTACTGCCCAGGGCGGGGGTGGGGGAGCCAGGGGGTAGCTGCCATTGTGACTGCTATTGGACCATTTCTCTTTCTCTTCCAGGTACATGACGATCAGTGATGAATGGGATATTCCAGAGAAACAGCCTTTCAAAGACTTGGTATGTGGATGAAATCGGTGTCGAAGTAGGTGAAGCAATGCTGGCTAGCCTCTTGGCTTGAGTGGGTGGGTGAGTTCCTGGGGAGCTGGAGGTGCTGCCAGAATGTCCACCTCCGAGAGCAGTGTTAGAAGTAAGTGCGTTCCAGGACAGTGCCCGCCAGCTGAGCCACTCTGGCCAGGGCTGTTCAGAAGGATTGTAAAGGCAGCATAGAACATAAAGGAACATGTGGGGTAGATCTGTGGTTTGTGAAGAATTTGTATTTTAGTGTTGTGGCAAAAAGTCTCTAGCCTGAGTGTGTATGGGGGAGCTCTTTGGTAGGCTATATAGACTTTTTTAAATCTTTTCTTTTTTAGGGAGGGGGTCTAACTGGCTTTAATCACAGTAGCTTATTTTTACCCTCTTCTCCTGACTTGAGCAGTGTTTGAACAAAATCAAGTGATGTTGTGTTGGCACAATTGAACACAACAAAGTCATTTTTTATAAGACTTTGTGGCTTTAATTTAATATATCTGATTGCATCATTAATGCTCCAAATTCATTATCTCTTTATAGGAACTTTAGTTCCTTTGAACACTGGATAACAACCTAAAATGCTTAGAAAATGACCCTCCCAAAAAGACTTCAGGCCACTCTCTTACCAAATGGTAGAGTACTGACATTGTTTTTAGAATTAAAAATAGTTTCACTGTCAAAAGGAACATCTGAGATCAATTAACATGAGCAAATTTTGGAAGTTTTTATTGTTTTGTTTGTTTTTAGTATATTTTATTGATTTTTTACAGAGAGGAAGAGAGAGGGATAGAGAGTTAGAAACATCGATGAGAGAGAAACATCGATCAGCTGCCTCCTGCACACCCACTTCCGGGGATGTGCCCGCAACCAAGGTACATGCCCTTGCCCGGAATCGAACCCTGGACCCTTGAGTCCGCAGGCCGACGCTCTATCCACTGAGCCAAACCGGTTTCGGCAAATTTTGGAAGTTTTTAAAGTTTGATTTATTTCAGAGAAAAATGAAACAGTGTTAGAAGGTTATTTAAAATGATGTTAAATGAAGGAGTGTGCGCTTGGCTGTGCTGTTAATGGTGGCCTTGTTTTCTCCGCAAACAAAGCGGTGAAAATACAAATGTAGAGAGGGAAACATTTCTCAATTCATTTTCCATATAATGGTCACTAAATTGTCCCATGATCCCATGGCTAAGGACAATTTGTGGGACCTCTACTATTTATGCTGAGTCATTGTGAATAATATAATATTAATCTAATTTTATTCTTTAGAAACTTAATGTATTGGTAACATTAATAACATCAATATCTGCTATCACTTATCTTTAAAAACTAACCAAAAATATCGCAAGTTCAGAAACATTTACTTCACACTAGCAGTAAGAATATGGTTTTAATTTTCTTTTGAGTGAAAAAGATAGAAAATAAAATTATTTTGCATTGTTAATTTGTAAACCGAATTGGAGCCAATTTGAATTTAGCTTCTCATTAATTTAGTCTTTCTGGGGACTCATTCCCTTTGTATCTACCAAACCTAGACTCTTTGGCCAAACACGTTGCTGTAAAGACCTCAAATGCTCTTTTTATTTAACGCGCTCACCCTGAGCGAAGCTCCTTGTGTGTTCTGATTTGATGCCACTTGTTAACTGTGTCCCAGTGACCCAGTCCCACTTGACTTGCTTAACTGCTCATCCATTTCTTTGTTTTCTATCCAAACAAATTTAAGAGTTATTATCAACTTCTTAGTGTTACAAAGAAGAATCCGTTAACCTAGGGTGGTAAAATATTTGTGATTTTTTTTTTTTAAAACCTAAAATCCTGTCTTACATTTCAGACCTAAACCAGCATTCATGAAAAGGACAGAGCCACTTTTATTTTAAATAGAGAAGCTAATACTTAACTCATTATCATTTTCATGATTAGGTTACTAACCAGCAGGAGAGGTGATGAGCTTCTGTTTTTAGGATTTTTAAAAAGTGAAATACCTTTTATTTCTATATAACATGTTTTTATTTTAGAGTTCAATAGCTATTTCTGTATCTCAGTTTTCATATCTTGTTACTGAATCATTAAAAACCTCTTTAAAATTCATACTGTTTCAATCTATCTTTTATAAGTGTTAAATGTATTATAAAAGTAACTTATTTTAAGTTGTTTTCAGTTCCTGGATTTAGCTGCAATAAAAGCACCAATTTGTGGGTATTTAAGAAAACCTGGACAATAAACTCATACTTTAAAATAAAAAAATAAGTGCGTTTCTCTGTAAAAACTGACATGTTGCCTCCGCCCTCGGCCTTCCTCCAGGGGAATCTACGCTACTGGCTGGAGGAGGCGGAGTGCAGGGATCAGTACAGTGTGATCTTCGAGAGTGGAGACCGCACCTCCATATTCTGGAATGACGTGAAGGATCCCGTATCGATCGAAGAGAGAGCGGTGGGTGTTTGCTGCCACATGGGGAGGGAGCTGGGCACGAGAGCAGGTGAGGGGTCTTGGTCTCCAGGGTCCGTCTAGGAGTGTGCCCTTGGCTGTGCTGTTAATGGCGGCCTTGTTTTCTCCGCAGCGGTGGACAGAGACGTACGTGCGCTGGTCTCCCAAGGGCACCTACCTGGCGACCTTCCATCAGCGCGGCATTGCTCTCTGGGGGGGAGAGAAATTCAAACAGATTCAGAGATTCAGCCACCCGGGGGTCCAGCTCATTGACTTCTCACCTTGCGAGAGGTAAGCCCTTGGGACAGTGCAGTTGGCATCGGTTCCCTTCCGCTCTCGCCGGCCTCCTGCAGACAGTTCTTACTTTGCAGCAGTTTCCCCCTTAGAAACGGCTGGAGGTCTGAGAACTCCTGTGTGCTCTGTGCCGAGCGCTCCAGTTCCCGTGTGGCTTCGTCGCTTTGTCCTTTTCTTTCCAAATAGAGGAGCGGATGTTTCCATGAGACTTGGGGAGTAAGTGGAAGGATCAGGTCCTTCTCCCCGAGTGCGTTTGCTGGGAATGGGAATTGTACACGCCGCGTGCACAGTGAACGGCGGGAGGTTTAACACCGGTCACTCTTAAAACTTCGCCACTTGATCCAGTGATGTCCTTTGTAAAATTTCCCCCTTCGGTTCAGGATCTAGTCCAAAATCATGTATTTTGCAGATTATTTTCTTGTGAACGAACATCTCTCCTGTGTGTGATAGTCCGTGTAGCTTTGTGGGGGGAGTGGGTGGAACATGAGGACCTTGGAAGCCATGGCCCACAGCCACCCAGCATCCTCCTGGGTTGCAGGCTCGATCCCTAGTAGGGGGCGTGCAGGAGGCAGACGATGGAAGGTTCTCACTCATCAATGTTTCTTTCTCTCCTCCTCTCAAATAAAAAAAAAACTTACTTTAAGTAAATAAAACGTGTCCCCCTGTTACAGATACCTGGTGACCTTCAGCCCCCTGATGGACACACAGGATGACCCTCAGGCCATCATCATCTGGGACATCCTCACCGGGCAGAAGAAGAGAGGCTTCCACTGTGAAAGCTCCGCTCATTGGCCGATTTTCAAGTAGGTGGATTGGGGGGGGGGCGGGGGGGGCTGGCGCCCTCGGGGCTGCTCGGGGGCAGAGCCTGCACTGGTCTCCTTCTCGTCTCAGGTGGAGCCATGATGGCAAGTTCTTTGCGCGGATGACCCTCGACACCCTCAGCATCTACGAAACCCCTGTGAGTGATCGCTTCCCTTATCGCGGGGCGAGCTGGGCCGGCTCGAGGGGCTTTCCCTGGACCCGTGCGCGGTGGAGCCGTGTGTCCTGGGTCTGGTCGTGCTGGGCCAGCCCGTGTTGTGCTCAGAGGGTGGGGGCGGAGAGGTGGCTGGGAAACGTGGACGGTTTTCAGGGTTTGTCACCCTCTGCTCATGCACGCTCACGTCGGAACCTCTGGTTGCCTTTTTGTAAAACATCGTGTGATTGAGACATTGGCCTGTTCAGAGTCACTGTGAGCCTCGTTTTCCTGCAGTCTATGGGCCTCCTGGACAAGAAGAGCTTGAAGATCTCCGGCATCAAGTAAGCGGGGCTCCTCCAGCTGCTCCTCGCTCTGTGGCTCATGCCACCTGGGCTCCGGGTCCCTTCCCCGCACAGGTGGCTCCTGAGGGCCACACGGTGGCGCAGGGGTTCCACGGAGTGACAGGGCTCCGTGCTACATGGTGTGGGGGGCGTTGGGTGAGTCCAGCTCCTCTGTCAGAGCGGCCCTTTCCTCGGAAGCCTCTGGTGGGGCAGTGTCTGCCTGAAGTGCTGCCGTGCAAGGCCACGTTTTTTATTCCTTCCCTGCCTTCTTTTTTATGTAGATACATATTTTATTGACTTCAGAGAGGAAGGGAGAGGGATAGAGTAGAAACGTCAGTGATGAGAGAGACTCATTGACTGCCTCCTGCACACCCCCTACTGGGGATCAAGCCTGCAACCCAGGCATGTGCCCTGACCGTGAATTGAACTGTGACCTCCTGGTTCATAGGTTGATGCTCAACCACTGAGCCACGCTAGCCGGGCCCTTCTTATATTTTTGGGCAAAATTATGGCTTATGTTAAAAAGTCAGGACTTGGTTCTCATAAACGCAGAAGTAAAGATGCTGCTCACGGCACGAACTCACAGTCTGCCTCCAGCCGCTCCCCCTCCCTTGTTGCTGTGCGTTTCCCTCAGCTCTACTGGGTCCTCGGAAGTCACAGCCCAGCCCGCCAGCCTCAAAGGGATGGAAGCTGCTGGCAGCGCAGGGAGTGGTCGGGTGGGTGTGCGTCCTGGCGGAGGGGCCGTGGGCGTGGGCGGCGCTGTCCGCACCTCCTCCCTGGCGGAGAGTCTAGGGTCGGGGCTGCCACAGGATGAAGTGACTGGCGGTCCTCGGGCAGCACCAGGCAGTGCGCTCCCACGAAGGGTTGCTGCTGGGCCTCTGGACGGCCAGCGCGCTCTGCCGTTGCCCCTGGTGACGGCCTCCTGGTGACGGTGGTCTCCTTGCTCGCAGAGACTTTTCTTGGTCCCCTGGTGGTAACATCATAGCCTTTTGGGTGCCCGAAGACAAAGATATTCCCGCACGGGTGACCCTGATGCAGCTGCCCAGCCGGCAGGAGATCCGAGTCAGGAACCTCTTCAACGTGGTGGACTGCAAGCTGCACTGGCAGAAGAACGGGGACTACCTGTGTGTGAAGGTGGACAGGACTCCCAAGGGCACCCAGGTGAGCGGGCCGGCGCCGCGCCGCTCGGGTGTGGAGGTGCTGGTGGAGGCGTGGCCTGAATTTGTGGGTTATGGCCAGGCCCACCTGATACCGGGAGGAGGGAGCGGGCAGGTCGTAGAGAGAGCTCGGCCGTATCTAGCCAAGGAGTGTCCTCCATCCGTAACATTGAGTGGGTGAGACGCTCACGTGGCTTAGAGTTCATGGGAACACAGCTGACCCTGAACAGCACGGGGTGGGTCGCGTGGCCCGCTTACACGTGGGCTTTTCCCAGCCGATACCCAGTCGCCTCCGTCCCCGGGCTTCACACCTGCAATCCCCAACCGCAGATCAGAAGCGGCGTTGGGAGGGCTTGTGCGCAGGTCCTCACCCTCGCCCTCGGGCTCGAGCAGCCGGAGGGCCCTGCAACAGGCCCTGTGGGCACTAAGGGGCGGCCAGTCTGTTTGGGGGAGTCAAGTGATGGTGGGTTTTTGACTGCGTGAGATTGGTGCCGCTCACCCCCGCCTTGTTCACGGGCCAGCTGTTCATGCAGGCTCCCGGCTCCCGCCCTCTTCTCTGGAGGCAAAGGGAATATGTTGTTTCTCAATGTTTTTAAGCACAAAGAAGGGCCTGCTTGACTCAGTTCTGCTCTTGGTTTGCATCATGTGATATTGAACTTCCCTAAGAAATTGCCTGCTTTTCCCTTCAAACGGAAGTATTGCCCTTCCCTTACGGAACTTTTTCATTGAGGGACAATCCACATCCCATAAAACTCGGCCTTCCAGGGGACGGCTCAGTAGCCTTCACCAACTTGCGTGATGCAATCCCCACTCTCAATTCCAGAACATTTTCATCGCCCCAGACAGGAAGTCCACCCCGTTAGCAGCCCCCCACTCCTCACTCTTCACTCCCTTCCTGACACCCTGTTTTGCCCTCTCCCCCCACCCCACCCCCATCCGGATCTTGGGATGGGTGCACTGCAAGGGAGTGGGCGCACAGTGTGGCCACCTTCCCTCTGCGTGTGGAGTCTTGCAGATGGGCTGCGGGGCAGATCCGTGGACTGTTTGCGTGTGACGTGACCTTTAGAGCAGTTGTTTATAGTAGAGTCTGGGCCAGTGTGTGTGTGTGTGTGTGTGTGTGTGTGTGTGTCCAGTTCCCCCGAGAGTCCCGTCCTGTGCCCATCAGCCCCTAGGGCCCTGTGTCATGAAGAGGGTGTTGGATCGCTCCACTTGTCCTTTACGTCTTCCTCACACTGAGGTCTCCACATTGTCACCCCCCCCCCCCCCCCCCGCCTTTTCTTTAACAGGGTGTTGTCACGAACTTTGAAATTTTCCGAATGAGGGAAAAGCAGGTCCCTGTCGATGTGGTGGAAATGAAAGGCAAGTTCATTGAGCCTCCGTGCTGAGTGTCCTTGGGTGGGGCTCACAGTGGCCGTGGGACCTGGTGTGAATGCCTGGCTGGGGCGGGACTCCAGGACAGGCTGCGGCAGTGACCTGAGGGCGTGGGGCTCAGCTACGGAGCGTGGCTGTAAGGTCAGGAGTTTTGTCCTTTCCAACTTCACTCTCGTAACCTTTCCAGTGGCCAAGGGAAGCTGCCCCGCTTTTCTCCCCACGGTGCCCGCTCGCCGAGCACTGGAGCGGGGGTTCTGGCCGAGGATGTGGGGAGGCGCGTCTCATGCTGCGTGCGGCTGCGGCACAGCTAGCTGCAGCCTTCATCGCACCTGTGTTTCTGTGAGGACCTTCGGGCCCTCGGGACCTGCCCAGGCCGTGTCTCTGCCTTCCGGTGGCAGTTCGCCTGCGTCCTGTTCCGTGTCTGTTTTGCTGGAGAGAGAAACAGGAAGGGAGGGGGAAGCACAGAGAGGAGAATGTGTAAGGCCCAGCCTCCTGCCCTGGGAGGCGGGCAGCCCTTCACGAGGCCCTGGGACCCTGCGTGCCATGGAGTGTAGGGAAGGACACGGCCACAGGCCGCACAGCCCACGGCAGGCAGGCCTTTCCACCCGGCCAGGAGAGGCGCGCGGGCCACCGTGCCGCTGTGGACTTTGTGCCGGTGGCCTTCGTTCCTCTGCTGCTCGGGGTCCTTTTAGTGAGTGAGAACCGGCTGCAACTGACCGGTGCTGTCTCCTCACAGAGCCCATCATCGCCTTCGCCTGGGAGCCGAACGGGAGCAAGTTCGCGGTGCTGCACGGAGAGGCCCCCCGCATATCCGTGTCCTTCTACCACGTGAAGAGCAACGGGAAGATCGAGCTCATCAGTAGGTGGCCTTGCCTGTCTTGTGTCTTGTAGGGGTGGGGCAGTCGCCGTGTGGGGGACCTGCCTGGGCTTGTGGTTCCGTGGGCGCGTCACTTCCATGGACAGGCGGGGCCTGTGGGGCTCCCTCACACGTCAGTGTCTGCACTTCAGCTTCCTGCCTTGGCGTTGAGAGGATAAGGCTGCTTTCTCTGAGTGTTGGGCACGTGCCAGGCCTTAGCCCCTCAGTCCTGGCTGCACACCAGCCCTGGCGCCTGCACCACGACTTCTCACAGCCCCTTCCTTCCTTTCAGAAATGTTTGACAAGCAGCAGGCCAACACCATCTTCTGGAGCCCCCAAGGACAGTTCGTGGTGCTGGCCGGTCTCAGGAGGTGGGTGTCCGCTGATCCCCGAGCAGCGCTCTGGGCCGCTGCACAGACCCCAACCCCAACCCCAACCCCAGTCCACGCCTCCTGCGCGGGTTCCGATTGGTGACGGCTGAATCCTCGAGATCTTGAGTTCTCGTGTGCAAGGGCCATCCAGCCTCGGTGCGTGGGCGGACGGTGCGCAGTGTTGGTGCTCCCTCCGGACTTGGGCCCAGGCGTGACCGTGCTCTCATGGCGGCCCTCTCAGTCCCCTGCCCCTGCTTAGCTGCTCCCCCAGCAGACCGTGGGGCGAGACCCTCAGCGCGCTACCTGTGCGCGCAGGCGCTCCAGCGGCTGTCCCCACTGTGGTTCCGGAGGCTCGGGCACACAGCTGGCCTGCTCCATGAAATGTGCTGCAGACACACAGGCTGGTGCTTGGCCTGACAGCCTTCAGCAGCGTCCTTGTCTCTGCTCAATGTCCACGCTAACAGCAAGGCAGCGGTTAGGGGACGCCCTGGACCCTCCCCTGGGGCCTCCCCGGGCCCTGGAGCACGGGGAACTGTGCGTGGGAGGCTCCTGGTGAGGACGTCTGTCTGTGTGTCTCTCCAGCATGAACGGCGCCCTGGCGTTTGTGGACACGTCGGACTGCACCGTCATGAACATTGCAGAGCACTACATGGCCTCCGACGTGGAGTGGGACCCGACTGGGCGCTACGTAGTCACCTCTGTGTCCTGGTGGAGCCACAAGGTATGGGGACCGAGCCGCCTCAATGAGATTAAGTGGTGCTGGGCTGGTGGCTGACTCCTCGGGTGGGCGGGCATTGCTACTGATGCCACGGTTCATTGATCCTTTGGGCCCAGCGCCAGCTGCCTCAGTGTAGAAGCTTATCGACTCACGAGGGGCGTGTTCCAGTCAGTACCATAGTGGGCAGTGCCCAGCAAACAGCATGGCTCAGCCTCGCCCACCTGCACGTGCGGGGAGCACTCGCGTGGCCTGCAGCGGGCAGTCGCGCCGCTGTCCAGCCGTGGACGTCAGAGAGGAGCACGCCGGGCGCACTAGCCCTGGGAGGGTCCAGAGCTTGGAACTCGGTTTTCCCCCGAGTGCGGATCACTCCCGCACCGTGACGCTCGGGCCGTCTGTCCCTGACCAGAGCGCCTGAGGCATCGGCCTTTTCGGTAAAAGGTGGGCGGTCCCTGGCCGTGCTCTCCCGAATCAGGCCCCGTCTTCCCTGCACCAGCCGGGTCTCTGTGGGCTCGGGTGTACAGCCTTCCGGTCTGCAGCCTCCCCTGTGGTTCGGAACTCACCCGGGCCGCTCGCTGTGGTGCGCGGGGAGGGGTGTGTCCCGGTGCCGTGTGCTCCCAGCCGCTGCTTCTCCCGAGCAGTTCTTGGTTTGGACCGTCGTCTGGTCGCCCCGCCCATGGTCACATCCAGGTGATCCGGTTGAGTGAAGTGATGAACTCTCAGGAACGCGGGCTTGGTGAACACGCTGCAAAGCGGGTCCTTACATCCTGACCAGGACCTCAGCTCTGCCCACTCACCTCAGCAGGCCGCCTCGGCGCGCGGTTACATTGGACGTGCTCCCCAGCGCTGCCTGGCAGGGTTGCAGCAGAGTGAGGCAGGCATGGCACCAGGGACCGTGTCCCCGGCTACCGCCAGCAAAGGCACCATCTGCCTGCAGACAAGTGTGGAGTGAGGCTTTTTAAAAAAAATACATACTTTTGTTGGTTTCAGACAGAAGGGGGAGAGAGAGAGAGAATCATGGATCCGCTGCCTCCTGCACACCCCCCACTGGGGATCGAGCCCGTAACCCAGGCCTGTGCCCTGACTGGGAATCAAACCGTGACGTCCTGGTTCGTGAGTTGACGCTCAACCACTGAGCCACAGCGGCCGGGCCTGGAGTGAGGTGGGCTTGCTGCTCCGGCGCCTGCGGACCCGCCCTGGGGCTGCAGGACCGCCTGTCCTCTTGCAGGTGGACAATGCGTACTGGCTGTGGACCTTCCAGGGCCGCCTCCTGCAGAAGAACAACAAGGACCGCTTCTGCCAGCTGCTGTGGAGGCCGCGGCCCCCCACGCTCCTGAGCCAGGACCAGATCAAGGTCTCTCTCCAGCGGGTGGAGGCGGGCCAGGGGGGCAGTGAGGAGTAGCAAGGTGACATCTGGGGACCCTGGGAAGGGATGCCCGAGCAGGAACCACCGAGCAGGGAGAGCAGTTTAGGGCAGTCGCTGGGCCTCAGGTCCAGCAGCACCACTCTAGGACGTGGGCGTGAACTGGGGCGGGGGGCTGTGCATGGGGTTCACGTCGCATGGGGAGCTCTGCTGATGGGAGGGGTGTGAGGACGAGGCTGAGAGGACGGAGCCCGGGAAGGGAGGACGGTCCCGCAGCTGCGAGACCTGAGAGCCAACGCCCGGCCACGCTGAGTGCCGTGGACTCTGTGCCCATCGTCGCTGGGGTGTCATTCCATGTTGGCAGCGTGGACGATGCATTAGTGGGTCTTGCTTTGCGTGTGTAATCCTGAGGGGCCTGTCTTTGTTTCAGCAAATTAGAAAAGATCTGAAGAAATACTCCAAGATCTTCGAACAGAAGGATCGTCTGAGCCAGTCCAAAGCCTCGAAGGTCAGCGTGGTCCTCGGGCTGGTAGAGGCCGCAGATGGCTGCCGCCCCTCACGGCAGAACGGGGCCAGCGTCAGCTGTGGGGAGGGAGGGGTTCCCTGGGCAGTCACTTCTCCATGGAGGGTGCTCCCTGTGCCGCCTGCAGGTGGGGGAGGAGAGGGAGAAGGAGCATCCCACCGCTCCTGTCCTGGCGGTCCCTTTAAGGGCAGTGTCCCTGTGTCGTCCGGCAGCTGCTGCTGACACGGCCCTCCTGGTCCAGCAAGGTTGGGAGGGTGCTGGGTGCAGTGCCAGCCTTAACCCCGCCCCGCCCCGCACCTAGGAACTGGTGGAGAGGCGGCGCACCATGATGGAGGACTTCCGGAAGTACCGGAAAATGGCCCAGGAGCTCTACATGGAGCAGAAGAACGAGCGTCTGGAGTTGCGAGGAGGTAACTGAGCGAGGATCTGCTTCTAAAGCTTGTTTGTTCAGCCGCTTTCCTCCTTGGTGTCTGACGTTCCTTCACGGTTCTCGTCAGCAAAGGCAGGTCCGCGCTGCCTTCCCACCCGCTCGTGCCCGCAGCCCCGGGAGGGCTGTGGTCCCCCCGCGCCTACT
Source organism: Eptesicus fuscus (assembly GCF_027574615.1). Taxonomy (NCBI): domain Eukaryota; kingdom Metazoa; phylum Chordata; class Mammalia; order Chiroptera; family Vespertilionidae; genus Eptesicus; species Eptesicus fuscus. The sequence goes on along the minus strand of NC_072478.1, from coordinate 107,625,045 downwards.
GCTTATGCGCGTGCTCCCTGAGGCTGCGGCCGGCACCGCCTGCCCCGCTGTCACTCTCCTGTTCTCCTCTAGGCGTGGACACCGACGAGCTGGACAGCAACGTGGATGACTGGGAGGAGGAGACCATCGAGTTCTTTGTCACGGAAGAGATCATCCCCCTGGGGAGTCAGGAGTGACCACCGCACTGTGGTAAGACCTCGCGCGGGCAGCTGCCTCCTGTCGGCCCGCAGGTTAGCCAGTGCCTCGGTCACGGTGACGCAGGAAAGTCCATTTCATGGGCTTAGGGATGTCCTCGCGTGTGCACTGTGACGGTGAGGTGCAGCTGGAGCTCCAGGGCGGGCTGGCCCTCGGGTGCCCCGTGCCCATCCCCGGTGGGTCTGACACGAGAGTCTTCGGAGCCCCATCGTCGGGTGTGGCAGGGACTCGGGTGCTGCTGTGAGGAAGGGCCCAGAGGCCTTGCAGCTGGAGCCGTGGGTCAGGGGCGGGGCTTGGGGTGCAGGCAGTGCTGCCCCAGGCGGAGGAGTGACTGGTCATCCTCCAATGGCTCCACCGGCCAGACTGCTGCTCACAGCCCGGCGCCAGGCCAGGGCTGGGGCTGCCTCCTCCTGCTGCCCCTGACACGGGCCTGTGCATGGAGGACAGAGAGTAAGCCGTGTCCCCTCCTTGCAGCGCCACCTCGTGCCGGAGCCAGGCGTCCCTGCAGCCTGCTTGGTGCCTGCGTCCCTGTGCTTCCGCTCTGACCGCGCCCCGGGAGCCGTCTCCAGAGCTGTGCCTTTACCTGGGGTCCAGCGGGCGCCTGAGGCACTGCTTCCAGCCTTTTCCTGTGGGTTTCCGAGTCACCGCGTTTGTCACAGAGACTCCCGTGCGGAGCTGCGCTGGGCCTCCTGCTGCAGCACCACCCAGGCGGCTGTCCCCTCGGCCTCCCTGCGGGGACTCTGCCTGGGGCGTGGGCAGCAGCTGGGAGCAGTGCGCCCTGTCCCTGTGCTCGGGCACCGCGTCGTCTGGTCCCGCATCCAGGCTGTGGCAGGTCTCGATGGAAATAAAGCAAACCTGTAGGAACAAGTCGTCTGTCTTTGTCTTTAAACATAGGTAGCGACCGCGCTCTGGTGCCCCTCCCTGCCCGTGGGGCTCGGCCCCTCGGTCACGTGCTCGCCCCTCGGTCACGTGCTCGCCCCTCGGTCACGTGCTCGCCCCTCGGTCACGTGCTCTCGCGGGCGTGGCAGGCTGGGATGCACCCCGTGGTTGTGTCCTGTGCAGCTGAGCGCTGGGTCGGAGTGCCCTGCCCAGCCGTCCGGAAGCAGTGTCTCCGAGTTCTCCATGCTTGTCATTTCCCGGACGTGAGGGGACCTTCCACCTTCCCTGGGAGGCGTGGCGAGTTGTCGCTTTAGCTGCTATTCTATGGTCCTCTGATGACGGGGCCTTTCCCCACTGGAGGGGAGTGAGCAAAGCCGTGTGGCTTCGGCCCGTTGCGTGGGCTGGCCTGCTGCCCAGCGTGGCCTGTCCGACCACAGGCGCTTGTGTGTGTTCGCAGAGCCTCACCCAGGCGTACGCTCTCGGCTGCAGTGCGGTCATTCTTGTTCCTCCTGGTCTTCAGGGAGCCGACGGTGCCGCCTTCCTGCCGGAGCAGGAAAAGGCACAGAAGTTAACGGATTCCAACGCTCTCGAAGGACTGACTTCATGCCTTGAGCTCACTAGTTGTCATTGTTTTCCATAAGTTGTCAATAAAGACGTCCTGAAACACTGCTTGCTCTAATCCTCTGCTGCAGACATGTTTTCCCAGCTGCCCTGTGGGGAGTTCCTGGCCCATCGGTGGGGTGGGGTGGGTGGGACGGCCCCTGGCCCAGAACCTGGACACCTGGGCTCCAGCAGCGTCCTGACCGGTCAGGCTGGTGCTTCGTGGCAGGGGACAGGGATCCTGGAGCCCAATGAAGGAACCGTGGATGTGCCCCACACCACTCTGCCCAAGACCACGTCTGGTCTGCTGCCAGGCCTGCGGCTGGAGCACGTGGTGCCCTTGAGCAGTCGACCTGAGGCCCAGCCCCTGGAGGAGCCTCTGTGGCCCCGAGGCCCTGTGGTTGGGGTTTCTGACCTGAACTTGACGGTCTAGGTCTCTGGTTCACAGCAAGTGCAGGAGTGACGGGCGGTTCGCACCAGCGCGGGCTGCCTGTGGCCAGGGACCTGCGAGTCTGCCATGCCGTCAGGGCCTGACCTGCAGGCAGCGGCATCCCTGGAGGCGCCGTGGGAGAGGAGCAGGCGTTGGTGCACTCAGGCCACAGCCGGACAGGGCGGGCCACGGGCAGCCACCACATCCTCCCCTAGCCCGAGGGCACTGCAGGTGGCTTTAGAAACCCGGGGGAAGCGCTCACAGCTGGGAGCATTTCACTGCATGTCAGTGGGTGGCATCCGTCTCCCTTGCCCTGGGAAAGCTGCAAGCCCACGCTGGGGCAGGGCCAGGCAGGCTCACCGTGGAGCAGGTGCCATGGGGGCAGAGGAGCCTGGGTTGCCATGGCATCAGATTAGTGCATAGTCAAAGGCTGGCGCTGTAACCGTGTGCCTGGCGGGCAGCCAGCCTGTACCCACCGGGCCTGGGCCACCTGGCTGCTTGGGGCCCACCTGCAGCACGTGGGCAGCCCAGCATCCCCGAGGGGCCCCTGGGGCACTGATGTCACCAGGGCCACCAGGGCGGGGCCGGTGACGCACTGCAGGTCTGTGCAGCCCAGGGAATAGGGAGCAGTCACCACTGCTGTGTGCCCTCTCACCCCACTGCAGGTCTGTGCAGCCGGACAGCAGGGAGCAGACACCGCCGGCTCTGTGCCCGCCCCTCCCCGGCCCGGGCAGCCCTGCCATGAGGGACATGGAACCCAAGGACCAGCAGCTCACGGTGAGTGTCCCTTGTGTGGCTGAAGCCGTGGGGCTGTGTCCCCGAGGCTGCCTCCCACTCCTGGCTGCCTGCTGACCTCCGCCCCCGCGCCCAGCCCGTGCAGGCCCGCCCGCCTGCCCTCATGGGGATTGCCCTCATGGGGCATAGCGACCCCTTCTCCAGATACCCCTTCACTCCCTGCCTCTGACTTTCCCTCCCCGGGGACTCAGTGCCTGGACCAGGGACCCCCAGACGGGATGGGGTAGGCCCTCCACCTGGCCCTGTCCAGGCCCTGCGAGGCCTGACCTGCTGGGTCACTGGAACCTTGGCCCGTTTGCCCGTTGTGAGCTGGAGCCAGGGACTTGCCCACACCCGTAGGCTGGTTACAGAGCAGCCATGACTGTCCAGGCAGGAGCCCAGCTTCTGTGTCTCCCAGGAGGGCTGTCCCGTCTTAAAGAGAAAGCAGGGTGGGGTGGGGGCACGGCTCACACGGGGTGGAGGAGGATTTGGGGCCCTGGTCTGCGATTCCACAGGGCTCCCTAGGGCTCCCTTAGGGGGGCGGGGCGTGCAGAGGGAGGGCCATGGAGCCGAGGGCCAGGTGAGGGCAGGGCCACGACTGGCTGTGGGCCTTGGCGAGTGCCTCCGTCTCCCCATCCGAGACTGAGGCGGCCGCTGAGTCGCTGCTCCTCTGAGCGCCCTGTGGGGGGTGAGCAGCTCGTGCTGCTGGGTAGGAAGTTATGCCTGGCCTCGCCGGTGGCTCAGTGGTTGAGCGTCGACCTATGAACCAGGAGGTCACAGTTCGATTCCCAGTCAGACACATACCTGGGTTGCGGGCTCCATCCCCAGTAGGGAGCGTGCAGGAGGCTGCAGATCAACGGTTCTCTCATCATGGATGTTTCTCTCTCTCCTTTTCTCTCTGAAATCAATAAAGATATGTTTTTAAAAAGTTATGCCTGGAGGGGCTTGGGGTTCGCTTGCTGGTCTCCCGTGCTCCACTAGGAGTGGGAAGCTCAGGTGGGGGCGGCCAGGAGGGGCCGAGAGGGGGAACGAGGCCCCGGACGCAGCTGCATGGTGTCCCGCCCACAGGTAGCACTTCGGATCCGCCCGCTCAATGACACAGAACAGGAGGAGGGAGCCACCGTCATCGCCCACAAAGTGGGTGACCAGGTGAGGCCGAGGGGCACAGGGTGTGTCCGGGGGGCGTGAGGCTCACCCTCCCGGGCGTGGCACTTCCCCTGGGACAATTGCTCATTCACCCTCATTCGGTGATTCATGCCCCTCTGTACGCTGGTTATCCGTCCATGGACTGTTCATTCACTTACCCATTCACGCACTCACTCACCATTCACTCACTCACTCACCATTCACGCACTCACCATTCACGCACTCACTCACTCATTCGCTCTTTGAAGAAATGACCAGCCCGGCCGGTGGCTCAGTGGTTGAGTGTTGACCTATGAACCAGGAGGTCATGGTTTGATTACCGATCAGGGCACATGCCCAGGTTGTGGGCTCCATTCCCAGTGTGGAGTGTGCAGGGAGCAGCCGATCCTTGATTCTCTCTCATCTTGGTGTTTCTATCTCTCCCTCTCCCTTCCTCTCAAAAGAAAAAAAACAACAAATGTCCGTGTCAGGCTCACCAGGGACGCCGAGGCGGAGCCGTGGGGGCAACAAGGGCCCACCGCCAGCTCCCCTCGTGTGGGGGTCAAACTGGGAACAGATGAGTGTGTGATGTCGGAACTCAGGGCCGTGGGGGTCGGCGGGGGTCACGAAAGGCCCGGGGAGCCTGGGGCTCAGTGGTGTGTGGGAGAGGGCGGGGCAGGCCCCCACCCTCCGCTGGAGCCAGCGTCTCATTGGCTGAGCACTGTCCCAGGCCCGGGACCGGGATGGGGACCTGCACCTGTTGTGTGGCTAAGGGTTCCTGCTCCTCGGACTCGGGCTGGAGGCCGGCTCTCGTGGCTCCGGAGCGCTGCTGGTCACTTGCAGAATGAACGCCACAGGTGAGGGAAATCTGTCAAGTGAACCGGATTTGCCGTTTGCCATTAGAAAGGCGGCTTCATTTTTTATTTATTTATTTTAAATATGTTTTTATTGATTTCAGAGAGGAAGGGAGAGGGAGAGAGAGATAGAAACATCAATAATGATAGAGAATCATGGATCAGCTGCCTCCTGCACACCCCACACTGGGGACCAAGCCCCCAACCCTGGCATGTGCTCTGATTGGGAATCCAACTGTGACCTCCTGGTTCAAAGGTCGACCCTCAGCCACTGAGCCACTGCGTCAGGCTGAGAATTCACGATGTTAAAGTGGAGCGTTCAGTGGCATTTAGCACCTTCACAACGTGTGCACCCACCGCCTCCGTCTAGTTCCAAAGCATTTTCGCCCCAAAGGAGACCGTATTGCTCAGCAGCGCCCCCGCCCCTGTCCCAGCCCAGTGACCGGCCCTGGACGGCTCACCCAGTGGAATCACACAGGGGGCGGGGGAACCCTTTGCGGCTCGTTTCCCGCACTGTGTCTCTGGGGTTCGTCCATGTTGTAGCATTTTCTTTTACCTTTTATTTCATTTTTAAATCTGACCTGAGAGCGGACATCCATTTGTTGTTCATGCATGCTTGCATGCCCTGACCAGGGATGGACCCTGCAGCCTTGCGCATTGGGATGACGCTCTAAGTCACCGAGCACCCGGCCGGGCTTCGCTTCTTGTTGTGAAGTGACGTCAGGCTACTCGAAGGCCTTCGAGGCCCCGAGGAGGTCCAGGTCCTCTGAGCCCCGGGTCCCAGGCGGTAACGTTCTGTTTCCGCGTCCCTCTCGCTCCCTGATCGCAGACTCCCTTTACGGGACATTTCAGAGGGAGCCGGCCGAATGCCTCCACCCAGTGCTCCGTGCGAGTTCTTCCCGCCAGGCGCACTCCCCGGGCTGGGCTGGAGCCCGCAGGGGCCTGGCCAGGGCCCCTCCAGCGCAGGCCCGGCCCAGCCCGCAGGCGCAGGGGGAGCAGCCTGGGTCCTCCCTCCCGCCTTAGACCAGCGACTTCAACCGGTGCTGCGGGGATTTATGAAACAGGCAACACCTGACTGTTCCGCCAGGGCCCTGCCCTCTTTTCCTGAGACTCAAATAAAACGGACACCAGCCAGCACACCATAGCCGTCGGTGTGAATGCCCTGTCCCGAACCATGGATGTACAGGTCACATGATACCGTCGCAGCTTACTGGTTATGTCGCATAATAAGGTTGTATTTGATCCGTTAACTCCTGTTCCAGACATCCTTATAGACGAGTATAGGCACCTGTTTTTTGTTGTTTTCTTCGTTTTTTTAAAGACTCGCCCAAGGATATTTTTCCATTGACTTAGAGAGAGTGGAAGAGGGAAAGATAGAGCAAAATATTGATGTAAGAGAAACACATCGATTGGTTGCCTCCTGCATTCGCTCTGACAAGGGCCCGGGCCAGGGAGGAGCCGGCAACTCAACCAAGGTAGGTGCCCTTGACTAGAATCAAACCCAGGACCCTTTGGTCCTCACGCCGGTGCTCTATCCACTGAGCCAAACCAGCTAGGGGTAGGCACCTGTTTTTTTAAAAAGTCACTTTGGAGCAAAAAGGGTAGGTAATTATTATTATTTGTAAATTAATCAAAATTATACCTATTTTTTATTAGATCAGCAAAAAATTAATGTATTCTTTTGGTGTGCGCAGAATTTGAGTAATTAGTTTATGTGCTATGAAATGACAAATGAAATCGCGGCCTTGGACCCATCACTGGAAGGAGAGAGTTGGCTTATGTCCTGGAAGAAGTGCTGTCCCGAAGCCAGGCCCCGGGGCTGCTCAGCCTGCTCCCCTGTCCCCCCTGCCCCCCTGAACCTCTGGGCACCCTTCCCTCCGGGACCTGTTTCCAAAGCCAGGCACCAAGGGCCGTGGGCAGGGTGCGGGAGGCCACGTGTCCCTAACACTGTGGCTCCTCCCCAGCACCCTCCAGCTCGGAGTAAACAGAGCTGACTGGTCTCTAATTGCCCTGCCCCCCAACCCCTTGGGAAAGGTGCCTCTGAACCTCCCATGGTCCCCAGACGTCCTCACCCTCCCTCATCATTACGCGTTCATGTGAGATGGGACGGGCCAGGAGGGGGGCCGGGCCTCAGAGAAACCAAGAGCTGCAGAGCTCAGGCGGGTCCTGCTCCCGGCACCTGAGCACCCCACACCTCCGTTCTCCCTTTCACTTGGATAGCAGAGCCCCCAGGTAAGAAGAGAGAGACCCATGGGGAGTGAACGTGCTGGGGTCACGCAGGGAACGCAGGAGCCAGACGCTGGCTCAACCCCTTACAGTCCACGAAGCCCACCCGTCCTGCGGAGCCTGCCCACCTGGTTCCCTGAGCGCCCCCCCGCCCCCCCAAAGCCCACTGACCCTCCGCCCCTGCTTCTAGATGGTGGTGCTCATGGACCCGGGCGAGGACCCCGAGGACACGCTGCGCACACACCGGTCCCGGGAGAAGACCTTCATCTTTGACACTGTCTTCGACCAGCACGCGTCGCAGGTACCCTCTGCCCACCGCCCCTTAGTCCCTCTGGGCCAGGCTGTCCTGACTGTCCTCACCAAGCCCTGCCGTCCCCTGGGGAGGACTGGGTGGCCATATGGTCTCACCTATCACTCATCATAGGGGTTTCCCTGATGATCAAGGAGGTTAGCAGGGTTTACACATCTCATCCATCCATTAACCCACCCATCCATCCATCTATCCATTCATCCACCCACCCATCCATTCATCTATCCATCCATCCATTCACCCATCCATCCATCCATCCATCCATCCATCTATCCATCCATCCATCCACTCATGCATCCACCACCCACCCATCCATCCATCCATCCATTCATCCATCCATCCATTCATTCATCCATCCATCCATCCATCCACCCATGCATCCACCACCCATCCATCCATCCATCCATCTACCATCCATCCATCCATCCATCCACCCATCCATCCACCCATCCATCCACCACCCATCCATCCATCAATCCATTCATCCACCCATCCATCTACCACCCACCCATCCACACATCCATCCATCCATCCACCCACCCATCCACACATCCATCCATCATCCACCACCATCCATCCACTCACAAATCCATCCATCATTCCATCCCCCCACCCATCTTCCATTCCCCCATCCATCAATCTATCCATCCATCATGTATTCATCCATTCATTCATTCACCTATCCATCCACCATCCATCTAGCACAGTGGTGTCGGCTGCCGTGTGTCTAGAGCACACTCCCTGCACAGGGCTCCTGTCCCAGGAGGGGCGGCACAGTGAGCAGTAGAAACAAACCACTGGTACTGGTGCTGTGGAGGCCGCGAGCGGAGGCCTTCTCGGGGGCACTTCTGGCTGAGACCGGAAGGAGGATTCCACCCTGAGAGCAGAGGGGGCGGGTCCAGGCAGAGGCTTCCGAGGACCCAGTCCACAGACGAGGAGCCTGAGGCCCGTGAGGCCTCCCAGTGAGGCCAGGCCAGTGGTCCTCACCAGCACCTCCCCGTCGGTCACCTCCATGCCCAGCACCTCCCCGTCCGTCACCTCCATGCCCAGCACCTCCCTGCCCAGCACCTCCCCTGGCCCTTGCCCATGAGAGGGGCCTTGTCACCCCACATCAGAGGGGGCCCCAGGCTCAGAGCGGCATGCAGAGTGCCGGACACTCACTCCCGAGCCCTGCAGAGCGGATCTGAACCCCGGCCTCCTGAGGTGGGAAAGTCCGCCCAGCAGGCGATGAAGCTGGGATACTGGGCCCAGCCCTGCACCCAGGGGACCTTCCATCTGCACCACCTTCACCTGCCAGGACCCCCGCCCCATCCCCCCGCCCTTCACTGCAGCTGCCAGTTCCCATCAGTCCTGCTCCTGCGGCCCCACCTGGGCGGCTTTAGTCATAATGGGAGGGACTGCAGGCACCCAAAGGCCCGACTGCGCCCACGTCTCCAGGCCCCCCCTCGGGCTGTCAGTGGATTGGTGCTGCGGGAGTCCGTGGGCGCTGTCCCCTGCAGCACCCACCTGTGGCCTCCCGTGTGGCCTGGCAGCCCTGAGCTCCAAGGGGATGAGGGGGCAGCTGCCAGGTGTCAAAAAGGCTCGGCCATCCCAGGCATGGCATCCCTCTGGCCCAGACTTGGGGAGAGGGGATTAGACGCACATCGGGGGCGGGGGGCAGGGAGTTTGCAGCCATCTCAGTCCACCTCTTTCCTTCCTGCCACCGGCCCCACTGGGTCCCTGGAGGAGTCCTGTCTTGAATGCCCCTAGGGACAGGGAGCTCACTACCCCACACTCGCATCGCTGTACTGCTCCTGACCGTAATCCGGCCGGTGGGGACTTGCACTCCTGGTCCCAGTTTTGTCCCATGGAGAGGGGTCACAGAGATCACAACAGCAACAACAACGAGGGGTCGCATGCTCCCCCAGACGCCGGGCCCTGGGGCTGTCCCAGCCTTTGCATTCCCTCTGACTTCTCCCAGTTTCCTCAGAAGCCTGGGAAGGACTCACAGGCGTGTGGTATGACGCGGGCCAGGCCGCGGGGGAGTGTCCCTCCGCTCTCCCGTAACCCCCTTCGCAGCCTCCCTGGGGTCCGCCTTGTCTCACACTGGGAGGCGGGGCGGCGAGGTGAGGCCTCGGGTGGCGCAGTGACGGCGCATCCCGGGGTGGAGCCCAACTGTGCCCCCCCCCCCCCCGCTGTGCCTGGGCGCCCTCCCCTGGGCCCTGCCCATGTCCACACGGCATGGACTCTGCCGGCTGTCTCCACAGCCAGGGCCGCTCCGCTGCTGCCCACGGACATGTGTGTCCTTCTGGCCGTCCGCAGGGGGGCGTGTATCGCGCCACCACCCAGCGCCTGGTGGACGGCGTCGTCTCCGGATACAACGCAACGGTGTTTGCCTACGGCCCCTCAGGTACCGGGCGTGGTGGGAGGGAGGTGCTGGGGGTGCGGACTCCCTAACAGCCGAAGCACCTGCCGTGGCTGGCGCCGCGCTGGCCTCTGCGCCCCGGCTCCTGGCACGGCAGCCTCAGGCAGGTGAGGTCCCTCTCACAGAGGGACAGCGGCTCCCCCAGCACGCAGCTGGTGGCGAGAACCACAGCCTTCTCCCTGCGGAGAGGCGCCGGGGTCAGCGCGGGTCGGGCCCTGCCCCTCCTGTGCAGATGGGGAAACTGAGGCCTGAGCAGGGCCTGGCCACAGCCACGGCTTGTTCATCCCTCGTCCGTTCAACGAGCACCTCCTATGTGCCAGGCGCCGGCGAAGGGAAAGAGCCTGGTCCTTGCCGACCAGAGGACGGGAGGGCAGGGAGGGGCCCCTGGAGAGACTCCCTAAAAAGCGTGATGCGGTGATTCGGTTACCAAATGGCACTGTCGCCTTGGAGAGAATCTGGAGAGACAGAGACCCCTGTCCCGCTCACAGCACCTGCACCTCCCTTTCCATCCGCCCGTTTCCTCTGCAGGCAGGCTGGACTGCTGAGGCTGTTGTGGGTTTAAAAAATGTATTTTTTTATTGTTCTCAGAGAGGAAGGGAGAGGGAGAGATAGAAGCACCAATGATGAGAGAGAACCATGGATCGGCTGCCTCCTGCACGCCCCCCACTGGGGACTGAGCCTGCAACCTGGGCGTGTGCCCTGACCGGGAATCAAACCGTGACCTCCTGGTTCATAGGTCAACGCTCAAAAACTGAGCCACGAGGGCCGGGTGGGACTGACAGTTTTATCCTTGTTACCAGAATAGAGAGCCAGGTGTCGGCAGCGGGAGGGTGTGCACGATCGAGGCGGCGGGCGGGCATAGTCCGGGGCAGCGCCCCCGCGGGGTCTGCGCCCACTCAGGGCCGTGCGTGCGGTGCCCCAGGGGCCGGGAAGACCTACACGATGCTGGGCATGGAGGCGGAGCCCGGCATCTACCTGCAGACCCTCAGCGACCTCTTCCGGGCCATCGAGCAGACCCGGGGCAGCATGGACTCCAGCGTGTCCATGTCTTACCTGGAGGTGAGCCTGCCACCTGCCTCAGGTGCCCGACCTGCCAGATGGGCACGTTACCCGGATGCCCTTTGCCAAGCTCCGCCCGCAGAGCAGCGACGGTGAGCCCTGCCCTCTGCTTCTCCAGCTGCTCTGTCTCGCCCAGGTCTACAACGAGGTGATCCGGGACCTGCTGAGCCCGTCCTCGGGGCCCCTGGACCTGAGGGAGGACGCCAGGGGCAGCATCCAGGTCGCGGGCATCACGGAGGTCTCCACCTCGAATGCCCAGGAGGTGAGGGTCGGGCGCCGCGCTCGGAGAGGCCAGGAGGCCCTTCTCCTCGGGTTCACAGCAGAGCCGGGCACACAGCCCCCGCGTTGCTCCTCAGCTCGGGGTGGGCAGCATCTGCCCCTCCCCGCCCTCCTGGCCTGCACTCTGGGCAGACTCCCCCACAGACCCCGACTCAGACCCCCCTCTGCAGACCCCTCCCCTGCTCAGACCCCCCTCTGCAGGCCTCACCCCTGCTCAGACCCCCCTCTGCAGGCCCCACCCCCACTCAGACCCCCCTCTGCAGGCCCCACCCCCACTCAGACCCCCTCTGCAGGCCCCACCCCCGCTCAGACCCCCCTCTGCAGGCCCCACCCCTGGCTCAGCCCCCACCTCTGCAGGCCCCTCCCCCGCTCAGACCCCCCTCTACAGGCCCCACCCCCACTCAGACCCCCCTCTGCAGGCCCCACCCCTGGCTCAGCCCCCACCTCTGCAGGCCCCACCCCCGCTCAGACGCCCCTCTGTAGCACCCCCCTTAGTGGTTGCAGTCATGCAGGCGGCCTCAGTGACCCCGGGTGCCCTCCCCACTTTAAGGTCGCTCCTTAGCGAGGGCGAGTGTGATCAGCCCTGCAGCCCTGTCCCTGCTCTCTGCCCCCAGGCTCCCCAGTGCCCCCCACACAGCCCTGCCCTGGGGTGGGCTCCCACTGCCCCATCCGCAGGGTCTGCTCGGCCCGCCCGTGGCCGAGCTCCAGCCCTGTGGGCTTGGCGGGGGAGAGGTCGGCTTCTTGCCTATTCGGTCGCAAGCACTGTGCCCGGCTTCCTTCACCCCTGCTCTGCAGGCCTAGCATGCGTGCACACAGTAGGTGCTCAGCAGAGCCTCCTGGGCGTGATTTCCACAGCTGCTTGCTCGCAGGAGGGTTTTGCCCACCTGCCGCCCCCTCAGGGCCCGAGATCTGCATTGAGAAGGGTTCTGGCTGCCCCGGCTCCGAGGGGGAGAGATGGGTAATCCACTGGTGAGGGCTGCCACGGGCAGAGGCCGGCGAGGGGCCACGCGTGCCCAGCACCCTGCCGCTTCTCCGTGAGTCAGTCACTTCCCCGCAACCAGAGGTCGCTTCCCCTTGACGAGGGGCTGCATCAGCACCCCAGCACGAGCTGCCCCAGGGGCTCGGGGCACCCCTTCCCGTGCCCGGTGGATCTGGAGGGAGCACGTGGCCCCTCGGGCCCTAACCGGCCGCCCCCCACGCGGCTCTGTCCTCAGATCATGCAGCTCCTCACCAGGGGCAACCGGCAGCGCACGCAGGAGCCCACGGCCGCCAACAGGACGTCCTCGCGCTCCCACGCGGTGCTGCAGGTCACCGTGCGCCAGCAGGGCCGCGGCCACCACCTGGCGGAGGGCGTGCGCGTCGGGAGGCTGTTCCTGGTGGACCTGGCGGGCTCGGAGCGGGCATCCCAGGTCCTCCTCCGACCTGCCCCACCCCATCTTCCCACCATCCCTCAGCTGTCACCTGCCCCGTTGTCTGTGAGCAGGACCTGTCCTCCTTCCAGCTCCCAGGCCTGGGGGTGCCCCCTGAGCCCTGGCTGAGTGAATGGAGGGCTTCTGAGTGGCAGCCCCCCGCCCCCGCACAGTCGGACCCGCCCGCAGGGAGCCCAGAGCCTCAGGGGTCGGGGAGACAGACTGAGCAGACCATTGCAGCTTGGGGAGGCCTGTGCTTTGAGGTTTGGGGTCCACACAGAGCTTAGGGGAGCTCAGAGGAGGGGGTGGTAGTGGTGGGGCCTCAGGGCTGGCCTGACGGGGCCCTGAGGACTTGGGGGAGTGTAAGGAAGAGCCTGCCAGGGGGAGGGACCGGCCGAGCACGAGGGGTCAGTGCTGGGTCCCGCCCTGGCCCATATCCGTCCTCCGCCCTGTGCCCCGGGCTCTGGGTCTTTTGATCATGGAGGCCCTTTCCTCCCTCCCTCCCTCCCTCCCTCCCCCACGATGCCTGGCCCTGCCCTGGCCCTGCCCTGGCACCCGGGCTCCTGAATCGGGCAGGCCTGGCCCAGAGTCAGGCTATTTTTAAAAATATATTTTTATTGATTTCAGAGAGGAAGGGAGAAGAGAGAGAGAGAAACATCAATGATGAGAGAGAATCATTGATTGGCCGCCTCCTGCACACCCCCTACTGGGGATCAAGCCTGCAACCCCGGGCATGTGCCCTGACTGACCAGGAATTGAACCTTGACCTTCTGGTTCATAGGTCAACACTCAACCACTGAGTTGACCAGGAATTGAACCTTGACCTTCTGGTTCATAGGTCAACACTCAACCACTGAGTTGACCAGGAATTGAACCTTGACCTTCTGGTTCATAGGTCAACGCTCAACCATGAGTCACGCGGGTCGGGCCCGAGTCGGGTATTGTAACCTACCCCTAGGATTACCATGGTGCATGTTATGGGGAATGTGAGGTAGGAGAGGCCAGCAGGTCAGACAGCAGCCATTGGGAAGATAGTGAGTGACGGTTCTCGAGAGGAGGGGCAGGCCACGCCGCGACACGGGCCCCTCGGGGAAGCACAGGGCCCTCGGGGGTGGGGGGCACGGGGTGAGAGCCCTCGCGTGGTTTCCAGGGGAGGAGCAGGCGGGCAGGGCGAGCAGGCGGGGCTGCGGCTGGAATAATTCCAGCTGTGTGAGGACAGAGGGCTGTCCCGGGCCCTGGTACCCAGTCCTGGACGACACGGGCAGGGGGACCGTGGCCCGTGTGATGTCGGGAGGCTGAGGGGGTGCCGGCTGTGGGGCCGGCCTAGTGAGCGCACATTCGCATCTTCACTGTATGAGATGGCGCTGCAGACACGCCTGCCCACGCTCACCTCATTGGTGATGTTAAAGGGCACCTGCCAGCGCCCGCACACGGCTCCCCTCCCTCTCAGCGGCTGCCCAGTGTGCCCGTGGGCTTCTGTTCTCATCGCGGCCCCGGGTTTGGGTATAGTCCGTGCCTACAGGGCCCGAGCATCCGGGGGACAGGTATGGCCCTGGACCTCAGTCCCCTCCCGGGGCCTGGTGTGGGGAGCGGGTGGGGGCACAGCCTGGCCTCTCCCTGAGCAGACCCAGAACCGAGGCAAAAGGATGCAGGAGGGCGCGCACATCAACCGCTCGCTGCTGGCGCTGGGCAACTGCATCAACGCGCTCAGTGAGAGGGGCGGCGGCCGCACGCAGTACGTGAACTTCAGGGACAGCAAGCTCACACGCCTGCTCAAGGTACAAGCTGCAGGCCGGGTGTGTGCATATGTGTGCACATATGTGTATGTGTACGTCCACATGCTTGTGTGTGCGTGCACATATATGTGAGCACATGGGTGTATGTGTGCCCGTATGCTCATGCGTGCACATGTGCATGCACGCTCACATGTTTGTAGCACATGTGTGTGCACATGTGTGTGTGGGTGTGCATGTGTGTTCTGCTGCCATAGCTGAGTGCATCTTCCAGGACTTACCAGCCAGGAGAGAGGCCCTGAGTGAGGTCTAAGGACCCTTCTAGCAACCCCCAAAGGCAGGAAAACATGGGAGAAACCATGTCTAGTCACGACCTGACTGCCCTGCCCTCTCAGGATGGTGCAGCCCATGCTTGCATGCCTCTAGGGGCAGGGAGCTCCCTGCCTCCATCACGGCAGTCTGCCCGAGAAGGTTCCCCACGCCGAGCCGCTGCTGTCGCCTCTGCTCTGCAGCAGGCGGGCTCCCGTAAACAATGGCGAAGCCAGCGCGTCCCTGCAAACCCGCCTCCGGCCGAACCTGCCCGCATCGGAGCAGAAGGCGGAGGGGTGGGCTTGGCACAGGCCCCACCTCACCCTGAGCGTCACCCCCGAGCCTGGCCCCTGGGCCCCGCATCAGCTGCCCCCCTCAGGGTTTGGAGCAGGAGCCTCGGGGCGGGGCCCCCGGGCCTGGCGGGGTGGGGGACAGACAGCACACTGGGCAGGGGGGCCTGTTCCCGCCACCCCAGCTCGTGCCCCCGCTGAGCAGGACGCGCTGGGAGGGAACAGCCGGACGGTGATGATCGCCCACATCAGCCCCGCCAGCACGTCCTTCGAGGAGTCGAGGAGCACCCTGCTGTACGCGGACAGAGCCAAGAACATCAAGACCCGGGTGAGCGCCTGCCCGCCGTGCACGCACGCCCCTCGCGCTCCCACCCCCAGAGCCTGGTGCTCTGGGCCTCGGCTGTGCGCACCTCCGGCTCCGTGCTGGCCTTGCAGGCCTCCTGCTCTCTCTGCTGGGCCTCCTCTTCTCGGACCAGGACGTCGGCGTGGACTCGGCTCCCTGACCCCGAAGCCAGAATGTCCTTGCCTCAAGCTCCTTCCTTTCCTTTGCAAAGAGCAATGTCCCCGAGGCCCCCATGTTCCATGTGTCGGAATGTCCTCCGTTTTAAGGCGGAGTAGTACTGATTTGAATTTCATTTTAATTTTTTCAACAAATATTTTTATGGATTTCAGAGAGGAAGGAATAGGGAGCGATAGAAACATCAATGATGAGAGAGAGTCACGGATCGGCTGCCTCCTGCACACCCCCTACTGGGGAGCGAGCCCCCAACCCGGGCCTGTGCCCTGACCAGGAACCCATCCATGACCTCCTGGTTCCTAGGTCGACGCTCACCCCCCGTGCCACGCCGGCCGGGCTGATGTGAATTTTAGTAGCAAGACTGCGTGTCTCTGCCGTAAGGTCCTGGCTATGGAAGTTCCCTCCGGGCAGCTGCTGGCCTGACCTTGGTGTGTCTTGCCCACCAGGTCAAACGCAACCTGCTGACCGTGTCCTACCACCTCGACCAGGACACGGATGTCATCTCCGACCTGCGCAGGCAGATCGCCCACCTCAAGTCCAAAATCGAGAGGCAGGAGCGGAGGGGAAGCGAGCCTGGGCTCCGGGACGCACAAGGTAGAGCCTGGCGCAGGCCTGGTGTCACCCTGGGGGGGGGGGGGAGGAGGAGGGGAGGGGTTTGTGAGCTCAGGGACAGACAGTGCCTGTGGCGGGAGAGGAGGCTGGGAGGCCGTGACGGGCTGGGCTTGAGGAAACGGCCGCTGTTTTCCACAGCGGCCGCACCGGTTCACACCCACCGGCGTGCGCAGGCGCCGTTCTCCTGGGCCTGCCAGGGCTTGTCTTTCCTGCCTTGGCAACCGCCGCTCCGCCAGGGGGAGCTGGTGTCTCCGGGCTTTGGGCTGACCTCCCTGACGGTCAGTGATGCCCAGCACCTTGTCATGGGCCTGCTGGCCACTTGCATGTCTTCTTCAGAAGCATGTTTTTATTGACGTCAGAGAGGGAGGGAGAGAGAGAAGCGTCAGTGAGGAGAGAGAGTCATGGATCGGCTGCCTCCTGCACCCCCCCCCCCCACTGGGCATCGAGCCTGCAATCCGGGCATGAGCCCTGGTGGGAAGTGAACCGTGACCCCCTGGTTCATAGGTCAGCGCTCCACCCCTGAGCCGCCCGGCCTCGCTGCACGTCTTCTTTGGGAGACGGTCTCTTCGGGTCACCTGCCCATTTTCCTGTCAGATTGTTTTTACTGTTAAGTTGTATGAGTTCCTTATATATATTGGATATTAACCCCTTAGCACATATGTGGTCTGCAAATATTTTCTCCAATCCATCCCTCATCTACCTATCCATCTATCCATCCACCCATCCACCCACCCACCCACCCACCCATCCACCCACCCATCCATCCACCCACCCACCCATCCATCCATCTATCCATCCACCCACCCATCCATCCACCCACTCACCCATCCATCCATCCACCCACCCATCCACCCACCCATCCACCCACCCATCCATCCATCCACCCACCCATCCATCCACCCACCCACCCATCCATCCATCTATCCATCCACCCACCCATCCATCCACCCACTCACCCATCCATCCATCCACCCACCCATCCATCCATCCATCCACCCATCCATCTATCCATCCACCCATCCATCTATCCATCCACCCACCCATCCATCCATCCATCCATCCACCCACCCACCCATCTATCCATCCATCCATCCATCCACCCACCCACCCACCCATCTATCCATCCATCCATCCATCCATCCACCCATCATTCGTCAATTTATCACCCACCCACCCTCAGTGCGTGAGCTCCTCCCAGCCGGCCTGTTTGGTGGGCAGGCCTGGAGCTCAGCCCTGGCTCAGGTGGCACCGCTCTCAGTGCCGCTGGCTCTCTTGCTGCCCCAGTCGCGATGCCCGCCCAGGACCCGCCCAGGACCCAGGAGGAGGACAGCCGCCTGCAGATGAGCGAGACCCGGGCCCAGCTCGCGGGGGCCTTGCAGACGCCGCCGGAGATGCAGCCCAGCCTGCTGGAGCTGGAGGATGCCAACGTCGCGCTGCACGTCGACGTGTCCCGGCACCTGCTGGCCGTTGCAGAGTGAGTGTGCCCGCCATGGGTGCTGCCCAGGGCCCAGGGCCCAGGCCACCCCCCCAAGGGCAGGAGGGCCAAGAAGAACCAGGGGGGTCGCTGGTGGGAGCTCCTTTTGGCGACGGTCCAGCCTCCCTCTCCTGCCCGTGTGTCCCCACGGGGCCTTTAGCCGAGGGCTCCTTCTCTTCCCTCCCGCCCTCCCGCCTGGAGCGAGGCTGGAGCAGGTGGGGACGGTGTCCAGGTCCCGCTGGCCCTTCACAGGCTGGAGCCCAGAGCCAGCCCTCAGGCTGGGGTCAACCCGCGTGACGGAGGGCGATGCTGAGGCTCGGGGTGGGGCCGGCTCTCGGACTGCCCAGCCCTTGTGGCCCGTCCACCCGCAGTGAGCAGGCTGCCGTGCTGGGACGGCCTGGTGCTTTGTCATCCCGACAGGCGTGGGAGGTGGGGCATTGTTAGCCACGACACGGGGACACCAGGCATCGCCACACTGGCCGGGACAGGCGGGCCACGGGCCACCCGCTGCGATCCCGCCCTCCCTCTCCCCCTCTCTCTGCTTAACCACGCAAGCGCCTGCTTTCGAGGCACGCCTGCCCCTTTCCAGCCGCAGCTCCCCTGTCCTTCCTCATGGGGGGCCCCTGCCCAGTTCTGCCCTGAGCTCACAGGGCCCAGGGGCAGCTGCACAGCTGAGGGACTGGGAGAGGAGAAGGGGGAGGGGCGGGAGGCCGGTGTCCTTGGCCTCGGAGGAGTCCAGGTGGGAGGGGCGGGCTGGCGACAGGGTCCTGTGCTTAATTGCTCGGTGATCACACTGCAAACATTCACCGCTTCTTTTTTTTTTAATTCGGTTTCTATTAGATTTTAGAGAGAGAGGAAGGGAGAGGGAGAGGGATAGAAACATCAATGAGAGCGAATCATTGATCGGCTCCTGCACACGCCCTGCTGGGGACTGAGCCTGAAACCCGGGCATGTGCCCTGACCGGGCATCACACTGTGACCTCCTGATTCATAGGTCGAGCCACACCGGCCGGGCCATTCACCTGTCCACTTTTCCAGTTTTTGTCAGACAGCAGACCCAGTTCTGCCCATTTCCGTGCTCACGCCTGTGACTAGACCAGTGGCGCCACAGGGACGCTGACCCCGCCCCTGTCATGGCTGCAGCTGGGAGCAGGAGAAGACCCCCCACCGCGCCCAGGACGAGGCGCCCGAGAGGGACGAGCAGCAGGCGGTGGCCGATGCAGCCGAGGACGAGGACGAGGGCGCGTCCGCAGCGCCTCACGAGGGGGCCCTGGCCGGAGAGGAGGTCTCCCTGCTGCTGGCCGCGCAGCGGAAAACCACGGCCCTCCAGGTGGGGAGGGGCCGCAGCCCAGGCGACACCTGGTGCGATCACTGGCATTGATGGCTGCCTGTGCACCGGCCCCTCACACCCTCTGCGGGCGGGAAAGCCAGGCTCAGCGGTCAGAGAGGGGGTCCCGGTTCCGGGGCAGGAGCAGAGCTGGGCTGGCGGGTCTGGCTGCAAATCCATGTCCCTGCGTGTTAGTGACGGCCACACCGGGGCTGCAGGGCCAGCGTGCAGGGCGGGAGGCCGGGCAGAGGAGCAGCGGCCAGGCAGGGGGCAGGTGGCCGCGTGGAGTCCACCGAGAGCCCTGCTGCCGGTCTGAGGACGACACCGGCTGCTCTGGGGCGGCAGGGCCTCGGCTGCTCCGGGAGGGGCTTCCGCCGGCCGCTCGCCCAGCTCCCCAGGCAGCCGCGGGCACCGGAGAGAGGACAGGGCCGTGGCCGGGAGCCGCTCTCGTCTGCTCTCTGGAGAGGGAGCCTTCTCCCAGGCTGTTTCCTGAGAAGAGCGAGTTATTTATTTATTTATAAATGTATTGTTGATTTCAGAGAGGAAGGGAGAGGGAGAAACATCAATGATGAGAGAATCATGGGTCGGCTGCCTCCTGCACGCCCCACGCTGGGGATCGAGCCCGCAACCCGGGCATGTGCCCTGACCGGGAATCGAACCTCTTGGTTCATGGGTCGACCTTCAATCGCTGAGCCACACCGGCTGCTGACTATTTTCTTGAGTTCGATTTGCACACCAGGTCCATTGGGGGTGCGCGGGCAGGGTCCGTGGGGGGCGCGGGCAGGGTCTGTGGGGGGTGCGGGCAGGGTCCATTGGGGGGAGCAGGCAAGGTTCATTGGGGGCGCGCGGGCAGGGTCCGTGGGGGGAGCGGGCAGGGTCCATGGGGGGAGCAGGCAGGGTCCATTGGGGGCGCGCGGGCAGGGTCCGTGGGGGGCATGGGCAGGGTCCGTGGGGGGCATGGGCAGGCTCCGTGGGGGGAGTGGCAGGGTCCGTGGGGCACGCGGGCAGGGTCTGTGTGGGGAGTGGGTGGCACAGACCTTGATCCCCGCAGGCGGAGCTGGAGCGGCGCCTGGCCAGCCCCCAGAGGAAGGCGGCGCAGGAGCTGGAGGCAGAGAACACGGCGCGGCAGGCCGGCCACCTGCGCGGGGCGCACCTGCTGGCACAGAGGGACCTGCTCATCGGGCGCCTCCGCCAGCACCGGCTGCTGTGTGAGCGGATCATCCGGGACCAGCGGCAGCTCATTCAGGGTGAGGCCGGGCCCTGCTCCCCCCTTGCCGTGCACCCCGGGAGTCGCTGCGCGCGCAAGGCCAGTGCGCGAGGTCGGTGCCCGCTGCCGAGATGCATGTGATGTGCTGCGCCACCTGCTGGGACCATTTCGGTGTTGTGCCACCCCCCAGCCCCCCACTCCTCCGCAGTCCAGGCCCCCCAGCCCCCCACTCCTCTGCAGTCCTGGGCCCCAGCCCCCCACTCCTCCGCAGTCCAGGCCCCCCAGCCCCCCACTCCTCCGCAGTCCAGGCCCCCCAGCCCCCCCCACTCCTCCGCAGTCCAGGCCCCCTAGCCCCCCCCACTCCTCCGCAGTCCAGGCCCCCCAGCCCCCCCACTCCTCCGCAGTCCAGGCCCCCCAGCCCCCCACTCCTCTGCAGTCCTGGGCCCCCGCCCCCCCACTCCTCCGCAGTCCAGGCCCCCCAGCCCCCCACTCCTCCGCAGTCCAGGCCCCCAGCCCCCTCACTCCTCTGCAGTCCTGGGCCCCCGCCCCCCAGCCCCCCACTCCTCCGCAGTCCAGGCCCCCCAGCCCCCCAGCAGCCCCCCAGCCCCCCACTCCTCCGCAGTCCAGGCCCCCCAGCCCCCCACTCCTCTGCAGTCCAGGCCCCCCAGCCCCCCACTCCTCCGCAGTCCAGGCCCCCCAGCCCCCCACTCCTCCGCAGTCCAGGCCCCCCAGCCCCCCCCCACTCCTCCGCAGTCCAGGCCCCCAGCCCCCCTCACTCCTCTGCAGTCCTGGGCCCCAGCCCCCCACTCCTCCGCAGTCCAGGCCCCCAGCCCCCTCACTCCTCCGCAGTCCAGGCCCCCCAGCCCCCTCACTCCTCTGCAGGCCAGCACGGCCCCCGGTCAGCGCCTTCCTTCCCGCCTCAGCTGACGGCGTGGGGCTGCGTCTGCCTCGGGACACCGAGTGTTCACGCTGCCGCGAGCCTCTGCCTGTTGTCCGCCCACCTGTGCTGCTCTGTTGGGTGCACACCTACGCCGGCTCGTCAGCTCCCTTTTCATTGTTGTTGTTGTTAATTCTCACCAGAGGACATTTTTTCCATTGATTTTATTTTCTTAAATACATTTTTATTGATTTCAGAGAGGAAGGGAGAGGGAGAGAGAGAGAAACATCAATGATGAGAGCTATTGCTCAGCTGCCTCCTGCACACCCCACACTGGGGATCGAGCCTGCAACCCGGGCAGGTGCCCTGACGGGGAATCGAACCACGACCTCCTGGTTCCTAGGTTGACGCTCAACCACGGAGCCCCGCCGGCCGGGCTTTCCGTTGATTTTAGAGAGAGTGGAAGGGAAGGAGGGGGAGAGAGAGAAGCACGGATGTGAGAGGGACACATCATTGGTTGCCCCCCCCCATCTCCACCGGGCGGGGAGCCTGCACCCAGGAGCGGGCCCTTGACCAGAATCACCCGAGCCTGGTTGTCGGGCCGACGCTCTGACCATGGACCACGCCCGCCAGGGCCCTCTGAGTTCTGACCCGCGTGGTCTTCTTCTCGGAAGCACGCGTGTTACTTCGTGACGGGAGGGCGGCGCGTGAACCAGCAGCACACATTCAAGCAGCGGGAACGGAGCCGAGGGCAGTCACAGCCACGCGGCCTCTGGGAGGGTTCGCCCGCCGGCGGCAAAGGGCGAGCCCATCTCTGGACCGGGCGGCCGTGCCCTGACCGCTCTCCTTCTCCTGCAGACGCTGGCCTCCCCGTGCCCACGGCTCTGGACGAGCGCTACGGCCTGTACGCGCGGGCGCTGGGCGAGGGCTCGCTGGACCGCCTGCTGCTGCTGCACTCAGCCACGACCGCGGCCAGCTCCCTGCCGGTGCGTCCCGGGCACCGGCGGGGATGGCCCTGGTCAGCGTGTCCCCGCCCACCCGCCTGGGCTTAGGCCTGTGCCGAGGCCGTGGGACACTGGCCCTGGAGGCGGGAAGAGGAACTTGGGGACCCCAGGAGTCGGGCTGCCGCTGGCCAGACGCACCTAGCAGTTCCGGTTCCGGCCGGTGTGGGGTGGCGAGCCTGGGGGTGCTGGGGGCTCCGGGGTGTGATGTTCACAGGCAGGTCTGCCGCCTGGGCCGCGGCGAAAGGTACCGGCCGCAGGAAGGAAGCCTGGGCCAGGGCGTCCTCTGGGGCCGCAGCAACCCCTCGGGTCTCAGGCTCTCCTCTGGGCTTGGGGGTCCCCAGGGGGTCCCCCAGCCCCGGTGTGAGGACACGTCTGCTGCCCATTCTGGGGACACCTTACGGAAGGAGGTCAGGGTGGAGATGGGGACGCCCGAGGGAAGCGGGGTGCTCTGAGTTCCTTATTTAGACCAACACGGCCGTCACAAGCTCTGCCCACGCCCGCCACTAGGCCTGGTCCCCCAGCCGCAGGCGCTCGGCTTTGCCTCTGGAGAAAGGAAGGGGAACCCCTGACTTCAGCCAGCGGCGCCCCTGCGCCTGTTTCTTACATGTTTTCATTGACTTCTAGAAAGAGGGGAGGGAGAGGGAGAGAATCACTGACCGGCTGCCTCCTGCACGCCCCCCACTGGGGATCGAGCCCACACCCAGGCCTGTGCCCCGACCCGGAATCGAACCTCCTGGTTCACGGACGACGAGCAGCCGAGGCGCCCGGCCCTGTGCCCGTTTTTGCTCCAGGGTCAAGGCCCACTGCGGCCCGGCCCTCGCTCCGGGCAGAGCCCCCTTTCTGTCTGTCTGGGGCTCCGGGGAAGAGAGCTGCTGGCGGGGCCTCCGGGACCTCGGGGCACCCTGGCTGCTGGGCGGGGCCTCAGGGACCTCGGGGCACCCTGGCTGCTGGGCGGGGCACCCTGGCTGCTGGGCGGGGCCTCAGGGACCTCGGGGCACCCTGGCTGCTGGGCGGGGCACCCTGGCTGCTGGGCGGGGCCTCAGGGACCTCGGGGCACCCTGGCTGCTGGGCGGGGCACCCTGGCTGCTGGGCGGGGCCTCAGGGACCTCGGGGCACCCTGGCTGCTGGGCGGGGCCTCAGGGACCTCGGGGCACCCTGGCTGCTGGGCGGGGCACCCTGGCTGCTGGGCGGGGCCTCAGGGACCTCGGGGCACCCTGGCTGCTGGGCGGGGCACCCTGGCTGCTGGGCGGGGCCTCAGGGACCTCGGGGCACCCTGGCTGCTGGCGGGGCCTCAGGGACCTCGGGGCACCCTGGCTGCTGGGCGGGGCCTCAGGGACCTCGGGGCACCCTGGCTGCTGGCGGGGCCTCAGGGACCTCGGGGCACCCTGGCTGCTGGGCGGGGCCTCAGGGACCTCGGGGCACCCTGGCTGCTGGGCGGGGCCTCCGGGACCTCGGGGCACCCTGGCTGGCTGCGCCCCAGCCCGGATGCCTCCCAGCTCCTCTGTCTCCCGCAGGATGGCTCTCCACCCCCGGAGGAGGCCCGCGGAGACCAGGACGACGGGAAGGGCCCCCTGGGGGGCACCCCTTTTGAGCTGCTGGAGACAGACAGGTGGGCGGGCTCCGCTTCAGGCGCGCATCGCTGCCCTTGGTTCCAGGGGAGGCCGCGGAATTGGAGGCCTGGAGGCCTGGAGGCCTGGAGGCCGGGGCAGACTCCCCACCCCCTCCCCGGGAGCTGGGGCCCACAGGGAGCTCCCCGCCTCTGTCTCCAGGTTTTATCGGGGTTTCATCACGCAGCACAATTATTACATCACTGGCCACATCCGACCTCCTGGGACGGGGCCCCCCCAAGTCCCGCCTCTAACCCGCTGGTCTGTGGGGTGAGCAGCCCCTCCCGGCACCACCGGCTCCTCAGCGCAGCAGGACCTCTGCCCTCGGACTGTCCGGGTTTCCGGAGAAGGCGACGGCCGGGGCCGGGGCCGGTGCCGAGGCCGGGGGGGGGGGGGGGGGGGGGGGCGGGGGGGGGGCCAGGCACGTCCTCAGGGGCCACGTCCCGGCGAGGTCTGTGCCTCGAAGGCCTCCACTGCCGGCCTCCCCTCTTCACAGCGAGTGTCACGCCGGCGCCTGGGCTGCAGTCGCTCGCGCACTTGGCGTGTCCCCCTCGGAGGCAGCGTGTCCGCGGCCGCATCTCCTCGGAGCCACGCGCCCGGGCTGACCTGGGGCCGCGGTGGAGGCTGAGGGCGCCCTGTGCTTCCTCCGCAGCCACGGCTTCCGGGTACCGAAAGCCGCCCCCGCCCCGCCGCCCCGCCGCGCCCCGCTCACGCCGCCAGCGCACGAGGTGGGTGCGTGCGGGTCCCGGGGCCCAGCAGGTGCACTGGGCCAGGGCGAGCAGCAGGGAAGCTTCCGGAAGGAGGACTCTCTTTATGCAGCCACCAAGATGGCTGTCAGCCGCGGGTGACTGTGCGGAGGACGCCCCTGCCCCTGGGACCCTGCTCCCGGGACTCCGGCCGTGCGGGTGCTGAGGGGTCAGGTCCCGGGTCCCCGCTGTGGCTCTGGGAGCCGAGGCCCCGCAGCCCTCGGGGCCGTGACCTGAGGTCTCACAGGCGCCCAGGCCACGCCTGGCTTCCTCACATGCTTCCCGGGCGCTGGTCTCCCCAAAGCAGGCTTCCCCCCAAATAACCTGCTGCCCTGGGCCAGGCCCCTGGTGTTCCGGGGCCGCCTGACCCCGCTGTGTCCCCTCAGCGGCCGAGCGCTCTGCGGGCAAAGCCCGGGGCCTCCAGGCTGAGCCCCCCGGCCGGCCCGGACCTCGAGGAGGTGGCCGCGAGCACCAAGAGCATCGCCCTCGTCGCGGCCTCCCGGCGCTGCCAGGCCCAGGACCGCGAGGGCGGCAGCGGCCGCTCCTCCCTCCACCTCCCCGAGGAGCCGGCCCCGGACTCCAGGGACACGAGCCCCGCAGACAGGAGGCGGCCCCGCGCCAGCCCCGGCCGGGAGGGCTCCGTGGAGAGGAAGGCCCGGATCCGGCGGTCCCCCCGCCTCAGCCGGGGCGCACGGCCGGTGGGTGGACAGGGCCTCGCGTCCGGTCCCAGGGGTCCCGGCGGACAGCAGAGGGCAGGCGGCACCAGCAGGGTCAGGGTGGGTGGGGCCCTGGACGCAAGGGGAGGAGAGCGCCAGGTCCCTGCGCCGCTGCTCCCTGCACGCCCCCCATGGGGATCCAGCCCACAACCGGGCCTGTGCCCTGACTGGGAATCGAACCCTGACCTCCTGGTTCATAGGTTGACGCTCAGCCTCGGGGCCACGCCGGCCGGGCTCAGCCTGTGTATTTAAACGTGAACCGTCTCGGGGGTTAGGTGGGAACCCGTCCGTGGGGGGCGGTGTTGGGAAGGGGAAACGTGGGATCAGACCGCCCTCGTTAGGGTGTATGATCGAGACCCCGGCGCCTAGGGCAGGCTGGCACACAGTAGGCGTTTAAGCAGTGCATGGGTTCATCTCAGAGTGACCCTGATGTTGGATTCCTCCCGACCTGCTCCCCACGCCCCACCCACCCTGCTGTGTGATTTCCCCCGCAGCCCCCCTCCCCGGAGCATTTGGCTGAGAGCCAGGCGCCCCTTGCACCCCATCAGCCGTCAAAGTCCTCGGGCCTCTTCCCTGCTGTCCCCGCGGCCTCCAAGACGAAGCCCGGCCCCCACGCAGGTACGGGGCCAGGAGAGCGCGGGCCGTGTCTGTGTCCTTTATCCTCTTCCCCCCCCTTCCCCCCCATCCCAAAGGGGACCCTGTGACAGGTGTGTGCTCCTGGGTGTGGTGAGTTTCAGGGCTCAGGCCAGTGAGTGGCCACTGGCTTCCGGAGAGAAGCCGTGAGAGCTGCTCAGCCTCCGCAGGCCTGCCGGCACCCAGCGGAGGGCACCCAGCGGAGGGCACCCAGCGGAGGGGCACCCAGCGGAGGGCACCCAGCGGAGGGCACCCAGCGGAGGGGCACCCAGCGGAGGGCACCCAGCGGAGGGCACCCAGCGGAGGGGCACCCAGCGGAGGGCACCCAGCGGAGGGCACCCAGCGGAGGGCACCCAGCGGAGGGCACCCAGCGGAGGGCACCCAGCGGAGGGGCACCCAGCGGAGGGCGCCGAGCGGAGGGGCACCCAGCGGAGGGCACCCAGCGGAGGGCGCCCAGCGGAGGGGCACCCAGCGAAGGGCACCCAGCGGAGGGCGCCCAGCGGAGGGGCACCCAGCGGAGGGGCGCCCAGCGGAGGGGCACCCAGCGGAGGGCGCCCAGCGGAGGGGCACCCAGCGGAGGGCACCCAGCGGAGGGCGCCCAGCGGAGGGGCACCCAGTGGAGGGCGCCCAGCGGAGGGCACCCAGCAGGGGGGCACCCAGCAGAGGGCGCCCAGCGGAGGGGAACCCAGCGGAGGGGAACTCAGCGGAGGGCACCCAGCGGAGGGCACCCAGCGGAGGGCGCCGAGCGGAGGGCACCCAGCGGAGGGCACCCAGCGGAGGGCACCCAGCGGAGGGCGCCGAGCGGAGGGCACCCAGCGGAGGGCGCCCAGCGGAGGGGCACCCAGTGGAGGGCACCCAGCGGAGGGCAGCTAGTCCTCGAAAGCGAGCGCCTCGGTGCTGCCTTTATGCAGCCGCCCTGGCCCCTGGCTCCCCGTTAGGCCGGCGTCCTGGCTCCCGGGCGCAGTTATCACAGAAGTAGGTGCTCGCTGTGGGCCTGGGAAACGGGAAATGAGCGCAAGAAAGAAGCGCGCCCGCCCCCCCCCCCCCCCGAAACTGGCTGCGGGACACCTCGCTGTGGGGCTGCCCTGCGCCTGCTGCTGAGGGCGGGGGTGTTTCTAGTCGATCACATTGCAGAGGCGGGCGGGAGGGGGTGGTCCTCGCTGACCCCGCAGGGAAGGGCGAGGGCTGGGACCAGGCGATAGGCCTGTGGAGCTCAGAGGGCGCCCGCGTGTGACCGACACCTGGATCCTGCGTTTTAAAGCTTCCCGTCTGGCCTGTCCGTCCGGGGACTGGTGTTTGCTGCACGTATGCTGTGTCAGTCCACACGGACGAACACAGACCAGGCCGTCCGCGGCAGAGGAGGGAGAGCAGGAGACTCTCGGCCCCTCGCGCTCCGCACACCGCGCAGCCGCCCCGCTCGCTCCTCTGGCTGATTCGCTCCCCGGAGCCGGGGCCGCCGGGGCCGAAAGAAAACCCATCCTCTCAGCCGTGAGGGGGCCGAACTATTAGCGATTCTCCCCCCACCTTCTGAGTTCCGCCGGGACACTGACCACATTCACACACACAGCAACAGGAGGAAATCAAAGCTTAACAAACACGCGTGGGCATCCACTCAGGCATATGGGCCATGAAAATTCCAAAGACACGAGGAAGCAGGGTGTGTGAGACGACAGGTCTAGGGAGACGCAAGCTCTTAGATTTCAGAAGAGCAAGGAGCGGTTTACGGGGAGTTGAGGAAGACACACACACATTCACACACACTCACACACACACACACTTACACACACACTCACACTCTCTCTCACACACACACACTCACACACACAAACACACACGCACACACACACTCACACACACACTTACACACACTCTCACACACAAACACTCACACACACACACACACACTCTCTCTCTCTCACACACACACACTTAGGACACGGTCCAGCCGGCAGGCCTGCCCGGAGCCCTCTGGTTCACCACACGGAATTCAAATTAATTCACATGAGGCTGCACCCGAGGTCTCCTTCCTGGACAGGGTCCCCGCTGAGTCCCGTGGGCAGAAGGGGAGGGGGAGAGGTCAGAGGTTCCTTCTAGACTTCTTTCTCCTTCCTTCCTTCCTTCCTTCCTTCCTCTTCCTTCCTTCCTTCCTTCCTTCTTTTTTAGTATATTTTTATTGATGTCAGAGAGGAAAACATGCAGGTGATGAACGCTGCGGGGAGAGACAGAAACATCAGTGATGAGAGAGAATCACTGATTGGCTGCCTCCTGCACACCCCACACTGGGGATCAAGCCCGCAACCGGGCGTGTGCCCTGACCGGGAATCAAACCGTGACCTCCCGGTTCATAGGTTGATGCTCAACCACGGAGTCACGCCAACCGGGCAAGACTTGTTTCTTAATAAACAGTTTAAAATCAATATCCCCCAAAGGGGTGGATATTTTGGCAGCTCCCCGGCTGATACAGAGGGCGAGTACCTGTCAGCCACACGCAGTGAGAGCAAGTCCCTAGGACCCCCCAGGGCCCAGCCCGGGCTCCAGAGAAACCAGGGCCTTCTGGTCCCTGAGCGCCTGGAGTGGGCCCTGCGTTGTCAGGAAAGGCCCGGCGGAGGCCGAGGGTGGAGGCCGGGGGCGGAGGCCCGGCCTCTGGGTCACAGCGCATGTCGCCTCCCGCCCTCGGTGGCTGGCGGCTCTGCGTGGAGACGGGGCGCTGCACTTGGCAGGTGGACAGGGACCCCTTTCTCTGGTGCGCGTGGGTCTGGTTGAAAACCCGGGAGCCGAGGAGCGCACTGACGACGGTTGCTGAGGCTCCGGGGGGAGGAGGGCTGCCTGGAGTTGGCCTTGACCACAGACTGACATCTCCTCCCGCTCCAGGGTCTGCAGACAGTGGAGGCCGAGGCCGCAGCCCGCCGCCCCGCAGCAGCCCTCGCAGGCCCCGGGGCCGCAGTGCCAAGGGCCCGAGAAGACCCCTGTGAGGACGGCAGGCAGAGCCGGGGCAGAGCTGCCGGTCCGGCACGGCCCTGCCCCGAAGCTGGGTTGAGAGACAGGCCCTGGCGGGGGCGCTGTGGGGCAGCCGCCGGCTTCCTGCAGCCGTAGCGCCAGCAGCAGTCTCAGCAGCCGCCTCAGAGGAGGGGCCACCCGTGGGTGTCAGAGCCCCGCCCCAGGCACTTCGGCTTTTATGGGTGATTCCGACTGCGGGTGCTCATCCCAGAACCACTCCTGCTCCGGGAGCCGCCCTCCGTGGGCTGGGACCCGGCATTCCCTCCGGCCCAGGCGCAAGTGAGGACGCCACGGACACGAGTGGCGCCCTCAAGAGAGCTTGTCCCCAGCCCTGTGCAGTAGTTGGGACAGCCCAGAGGGACAGGACCGATAGGGGGTGTGTGTGTGTGTGTGCATGTGTGCATGT
This sequence comes from Eptesicus fuscus, assembly GCF_027574615.1. Taxonomy (NCBI): domain Eukaryota; kingdom Metazoa; phylum Chordata; class Mammalia; order Chiroptera; family Vespertilionidae; genus Eptesicus; species Eptesicus fuscus. The sequence goes on along the minus strand of NC_072478.1, from coordinate 107,596,046 downwards.
GTGTGTGTGTGAGTGTGTGCGCAAAAGAGGAAGAGGAGAGAGGTTTGCTTTAAGGAACTGGCTCACGTGATGGCGGGGCCTGCGATGTGAAACCTGCAGGGCAGGTGGGAGACCAGGAGGCGCCGATGCCACAGCCTGGAGTCCGCGGCCGCCTGGAGGCCACACTCCTCGCACGGACCAGCCCTCTCCCGCCCAGCCCCCCACGGATCGGATCGGATCGGATCGGAGGAGGCCCCACAGGGAGGGGCATCTGCTTGACTCCGAGTCCCCCTGACTTCCAGGTTAATCTCGTCGGACAGCAGGGTCACGCGGCATCTGGGCCGGCGTGACCACATACCTGGGCCCGTGGCCCAGACAAGTTGACGCATAAAATGAACCCTCACACCCCTGGGGTGGCCTTGGCCAGTCTGCAGGGACACTGGTCCCCACCGTGTGCACACGGGCTCCCAGATGAGCCAGCGTCGGGGGAAGATGCGAATGTTCTCCCCGTCCCAGGACCTGCCCTCCCCCCTGCGTCCCCTCGTCCCGCCCAACCCCCGGCTCTGCGCATCGACGCCGTCCCTCAGGAGCAGGTGCGGGGCGAGCTCCTGGAGCGTCCGACACAGGACAACATGCAGGGACTGTGTTCACATACACGCGTGTATGTGCACATGTGTGTGTGTGTGTGGGTGCAGGGGCGTGTCCACGCCCACCTGCCTGTGTCGCGTGGACCGGCTCTGGGAGGACAGCCTCGGCGCGGGTCCCGGGGGATTTGGTGGCGGGAGAGGGTGGGCGGGCTGTACCTTGTTTGAACGATCTGGAGGGTTGGCATGTTCATGGATGACCTAGGGTAAACGTTAATGATATTAAAAACAGCCAGCTTCTGCTGTTTGTGGCGTGAGCAGCAAGCCCAGGCCCAGCACGGAAGGAGACGGTGCACCACGGGGTGCGTGTGGCCGGGCCTGTGAGACGGCGCCTCCTGGACACCTGCTCCATGGGGGCGCCCGGGGTGCCGGGTGCAGAGGGCTGGCACGGGCAGCTCTGCAGAGGCCAGGACCAGGGCGGAAAGGGGCTGTGCTCTGAGGCAGCGCGGGGACCCCCCTTCGAAAGGGTGCTCCCCACGTTTCCAGAGCTGACGGGTCCCCAGTTACAGTTTTCGGGGGATCATTGTCCCGTCAGGGCTATGCCTTGTCGGTGTGTGTGAGATCTGAGTGCCTGTGTGTCTGACCATGTGCACGCTGTGTGCGGGTCTTTGTGAGCACACACGTGTGGACCTGTGTGGTGTGCCTGACCATGTGTGTGGTGTGTGTGGACCTGCGTGCACGCGTGGTGTGAATACCCGTGTCTCTGGGGGTGCGTGGTGTGCTGGGTGAGGTGCAGGCCACCCGGGCCCCTCCCAGGAAGGCGCGAGCTGTTCCGGCCTTGGCTTTTGGAGCCGCCATCCTGGTGGGTTGGCCTGCGGCCCGGAGGGTCGGCGTCCTCCTCGCGGCAAAGCGCTGCCCCGGAGCCTCGGCTGTGCCCCGGCTTGGAAACGGGGCCTTTGCAGGGTGGCCCGCTAAGGGTCTCAGCTGAGGTCCTCCTGGGTGTAGGGTGTAGGGTGGCCCCGATCCACAGACACGGGTCCTCATGAGAGAGAGGTCACAGAATCACAGAGGGAGACGGCCCGGTGATGGGGCAGGGACCAGTGATGCGGCCGCGAGCGCAGGACCACGCAGGGTGCGGGGAGCTGGGGGGGCAGGAGGACCCTCCCCTGGGGCCAGACCTCAGTGCTGACCTTGACCTCCGCCCCCGGCCTCCAGCTTCGGAGGGAAGGAGTGTCTGTTCTGTGAGCACCTGCTAGAGCCGCGGTGGAAACCGGGTGGCGTGGGCGAGGCACCTGGTCCTGGACCAGGGAGCAGGCTGGGAGGGCCGGGTGCCCCGCCCCCTCTGTGCACCGGGTCCAGGTGAACCCGGACAGGAAGCCGTCTGCGCAGCGCAGCCCGGAAGAGCCGGGATGTCACAGCCCCAGCGGTGCCCCCCCAGGGATGGGCCAGCCTCCCCCCTCTGGTGGACCATCCCGCGGACTGAGGCCCAGCTGTCCCCTCCTACCTGTCTCCCTCCCTCACATGCTTCTCCACCAACTCCACATCCCCGCAGGGTCTGCTTCGGGGCCGGGCCCACGCCGGGCGGGAGGGCTTCCCCCCGGACCCCGGGGCCTGGACACCTGCTCCACGGAGGCGCCCGGGTGCTGGGCGCCGGGCGCCGGGCCTCTTTGCCGAGAGCTTTACGTGCGTCCTGAGAGGTCGAGCATTTGCCCACACGGAAAGGAAGGTGAGCCTCGGGCACAGAGCCTGGTTCCAGAGATGGCGCGGCCATTCGTCACCTTCCTCAGCTCTGCAGGCTCAGCCGCTGCCAGGCCACCCCTGCTGCGGGCGCTGCTCCACCCAGACGAAGGAGGGTGGTGCACCCTGCGTGGGGACGGCCACAGCGCCTCCAGCAGGTCCCCCAGCAGAAGAGGGGCCGGGACCCCCACCACTCCTGCCATCTGCAGCCTGCGGGACCGCCCAGGGGCTGGGGATCATTTGAAGCAGCAGTTGCCAGTCCGTGAGGTCAAAAAGGTTGGCAGCTGCTGGTTTGAAGCATTAAACAGATAAGGAGCCGGCCGGCATGGCTCAGTGGTTGAGCATCGACCTATGAACCAGGGGGTCACAGTTCGATTCCCGGTCAGGGCCCAGGCCCAGGTTGTGGGCTCGATCCCCCGTGCAGGAGGCAGCCGGTCCATGATTCTCATCACGATGTTTCTGTCCCTCCCTCCCTCTCCTTCCTCTTTGGGGGAAAGGATACGGAAACAGGAGCAGCTGCCACGGTCGCAGCTTCCTGCCTCGCCCAAGACCACACCTCCCGCAAGCAACCTCTGCAACAGCAGTGAACCTGGCGGGCTGGGGGGCCCAGCGCGGGGTTCCTGTCCGCCCGCTTGGATTTTCCCACCACCTGCGAGGGAGGCGAGCGAACCTGCAGTCTCAGACCTCTGCTGTGTGTGTCCTTTTCCTGGGGTACAGTGACCCAAGCACCCCAGTCACAGCACCTCCCACTGCCTCTTCAAGGCGCTGACACCCCCTGGCCCAGGCCTCGTTAATTCTGTCTTTTCTCTTGCAACGCGGGTTATGAAACCAGAGCAGCTGCCTCTGCTGGGGACGTCGCAATAGCTCAGACTGAGCACAGAGACGGGGCTCGGCTGTGGCCAGCTGGGGAGGCCGCAGCCTTTGCACAGGGACCCAGGGGTCCTGGGGGGCGGGTGGAGGGCTGAGGAAACGCAGCCCTCGAGGTCCCCCAGCTTGAAGGAGCTGTGGGCCATGAAGAGGGGGAGGTGGAGGTCATGATGGGGGCATCCCCAGGGCGGAGCCGCCTGCTCACAGTCCCTCAGAGCAGGGCCCTCCTCGGTCCAGGGCTCTCTGCAGTGCGTGGACCTCTGGCTCCGGGGCCGGATTTGGCTTTTGGCCCAGACTCTGTCACTTAGCCCCTGGCTGGATGCCTTTGGCTGGTTGGTTAACTTCTCTGAGCCTCCTGCCTTACCTGTAAGTGAGGAGGTACGAGTAGCTATTTCAGAGACACACAATGTAGCGACGTTGCTAAAGTAAGAACTGTGTGTTTTAAAAACAAGTGAAATCTATATGATAAAACACCATTTTATCCATCCCCAGAGTGGGGGCGTGCAGGAGGCAGCCGACCAATGATTCTCATCATTGATGTTTCTGTCTCTCTCCTTCTCCCTTCCTCTTTGAAATCAATAAAAATAAATATAGTTTAAAAAAACCACGGCCTGCCTTCCATCAGAAGACAGTCCGCGCTGTCCACTGAGAGGAACACGGAAAAAAACATCGCTGATTGAAAACTTTCTGTACTTACCGCCACTGAACCGTACATTAAAGAACGGTGAACTTTTATGTTATGTGCATTTACCACACTTAAAACAAAGCCGTCGACACTAAGCACAAGGGTTGTAGTGCATCTTGCTAAGCGCATCACCTCGCTGGGTCTCCAGGTCCCTGTGCGGTGATGGACTTGGAGGCGGCCTCAGAGAGGTGCAGTCACTCGCCCGAGGTTGCACAGCGAGTGCAAGGCCCGGGCTGGGAGCCTCGGGGCCTCTGCAAGCAGCCGGGTCGGCGGCCAGAGGCGCTGCCTGCATGTGGGTAGCGGGACCGAATGGCTGCAGCGCCGCGCGGGTCTCAGCGGCTGGGCAGCCCGGCCGCGGACCCCACGTTCTTTCACAGCCTGGTGGGGGGCGGGGGAGAGAAGACCCGCTGGAGGCGGAGTCAACGCCGGGACCCGGAGGATAGGATTGGCTGTTGGGCAAGGGGGCGGGGCCACCCCAGGTCGTAAATACGGCGCCACATGGCAGCGGCGGGGGAGGGCGGCGGCGGGGTGCGGAGGGCGCAGGCGCGTTCAGGGCTGGCGCCCCTCGGCCTCCGTGGCCCCTCAGCGGGTCGCGACTTCTCGCGAGAAGAAGAGCGGGAGGCGGGGCTGCGGAGCCGGGGGCGGGGCCAGCGAGGGGCGGCCGCGGGAGGGTCCGCGGGTCTGGAGGCGGCGGCGGCGCCAGGTGAGTGTGGGCGCGGGGCGCGGGGCGCGGGGCGCGGGGCGGGGTCCCGCGGTCGGCGGTCCCTGCCGCCTCAGCCCTGCCGGCGGGTCCGGGGCGCTCGGCCGGGCCCTCGCCGGTCGCTGTGTGACCTTGGTCCGGCTCGCACCCTCTCTGGTCCGGTGCCCGCGGCGCCGAGGGACGGTGGCGGGCGGTGACGGAGGGAAAGGCAGTGACGGTTCCGAGCGGCGGGGATGCCGCTGCTCCGGCGGCTCCGCAGCCCCCACCCCGCGGCCACGGGCCCGCGACGCGCCCGCCTGTCGCGCGGGGGAAGCGCGGCCCGGCCCGGCCGCACAGCAGACCGGGGCTCGCGCGGGGCCGCCCGGCGCGGGGACAGGAGCCGCCGTGTCTGCGGTGGCTCCGTTTGTCGCTTCCTGTGCGCGCCCCGGAGACGGGCTGCCCTCCGTGTGGGGCCGGGACAGCCCGCGGGCTCGCGTCCCCCAGACCGAGACGGTCGGGGCTGCAGCGCGGCCCGGAGCTGCCGGATGGCTCACGCCTTGCAGACCGGCCCTCGGCTCCCGGCTCCCCGTCCCCCGTCCCTCGGCTCCCGGCTCCCCGTCCCCCGTCCCTCGGCTCCCCGGCCCTCCGCGCCCCGCTCCTCGCGGCACAAACAGGAGCTTCCGCTCGGTGCCAGTTGCCGGCGGGGGAGGGGCCGGCGTCTGCCAGCCGCGAGGACGGGAGCTGCCCGTGCGGGTCCCGGTGCGGAGTTTCCGTGGGGGGACCGAGCCGGGCCGCGGAGGGCGGAGGGCAGCGGGGCGCGCGCAGGGCGCGGACGGGCCGGGCCGTGGGCCTCGCTGGCCGTGGGAGGGTCGAGGATGGGCCGGGGAGGCTGGAGGGAGGTTCCGCCTGGGAGCCCGGGCCTTGAGTCCGGGTTTCGGGTGGGAGGTGGCGGGTCCGAGTAGAAATCGGCAGGAGGGAGACGAGGAGGGACCGGGGTGGGAGGCGGGGTGTGGGGCGGGTGTCCTGCGGGGAGGAAGCGGGGGATTCGCGGTCAGCAGGGCGGGGGGGGGGGGGGGGGGGGGGGGGGGAGGAAAAAGGAACCGAGACTTGGCTGCAGGGCGAGCGGGACCGGAGCGGGCTGCCTCCGAGGGGCCGGCGCGGGAGCCCAGCTCGCTGGTGGGTGACCCCGCGCGTGGATTCGGGTCACGAGCGAACGTTCCTGAGCTGCGGGCCGCTCCTCTGGAAAGGCCGGGCCGGGGTCCCGGGCAGGAGGGCTTGTACTTTTCTGAGCCATTTTCAGGACCTCGGGGACCTGGCCGCCCGGCTGGCCCCGTGGCTGCGCTCCTGCCGGCTCGGCCCACCTTCTGCCGGCAGAGCGGTGCCGGCTGCGCTGGTGGTCGGAGCCCTGGAACCGATGGAGCCGGTCTCCTCCCCGTGGCATCGTCTCTCCGGGAAGGAGCCGGGGTCACACCCCCTGAGTGGCCGGGCTGGCCTCTCCAGCGATGGGCGCACAGAGGGCCCAACGTAGCGGACACGACACCGCCATGCTTCCTGCCATTGGCCAGGGGCCGGGCTCTGCAGCTGCTGCGAAAGCGGGACAGGAGGCACCGCCCGTGGAGGGGGAGGACGGCTGTTGTGCAGAGCAGGGAGGCTGCTGGGTGATGGGGGTCCCTCAGGAGGCCCAGCTGGGGTGCTGGCTGATGAGGCTCCTAATTACTGACCCCTCCCGGGTTCAAAGCTTCCAAGTTCTTTAGTCCCCCCGCCCCCTTAACCAGGAACGGGTAACCAAGGTCTTGTGAAGAAAGCCTGGGGTTTGGAGGAGGGGGCCTCGCCACACGGGGGGGGGGGGGGGGGGGGCAGGAAGAGGCGTGAACAGCAGCCGTCACTAATGCACGTGGAGACGAGAGGAAACGTCCCGGGCACAGGAACAGGGCGCTGAGGAAAGAGCAGAGGCCGGAGAGAGAGCTCTCGGACGTAAAACGGCAGAAATGGACTCAGTGGGGCCGCTGGAGCCAGGAGGTCACCATTCCGGGTCGGGGCACAGGCCTGGGTTGCGGGCTCGATCCCCGGGGGGGGCTGTGCAGGTGGTAGCTGATTGATGTTCCTCTCATCGCTGTCTCTGCCTCTCCCTCTCTTTCTAAAAATCAATAAAAACAGTAGAGAAAAAGCAGAGCTGGAGGGGTCAGCATTTCTCTCAGGAGAGGGGGTCCCAGGGGAGCTGAGAGGTGGGGCGCCTGCCAGGCCCCGGCTCGCACAGGGAAGGTGTCGGAAGGTGGCGATCGATCGGAGCTGGTGAAGTGGACAGGCGCCCGGGCTGGAGCTGGAGAGGAGCGCTCCCCGCTGGCCGAGGGCGGGGCTGCGATGAGTACACGTCCACAAAGCAGAGGAGGCCCGGTCTTACCGGCTCCCGGGAAGATGAGCTGCTGTGCGGAGCGGGGACATGCGGGGTGCGCGCCCCGGGACAGCCCTCCACCGGAGACCATCCGCGACCCTGAGGGGGCGCCCGCAGCAGCGACCACGTGCCTCGGAGCGGTGGCAGGCGGGCTGTGGGGCCAGCAGGGAGAGAGCCTGCACCCGCCAGTGGGCAGCGGGGAGGCCACGCCAAAGCCAACAGTTCTGTCGCCCGGGGCTGCTCCTCAGGAGAGAAACCCAAAGATTCCGCGGAAAAGAACGGGGGAGGAGGGTGGAGGCGGGCCCTGGGAGCGAGGGCGGAGCTGCTGTGTTTCCTGATTAACCCCCCAGAAGGACTGAATCCGAAACAGATGCATAACGCTGATGAAACATGAAACAGACGAAGCCGTGGTGAACGCCCTGGGAGAGGAGGCCTGTTTGGGGATCACTCGCCAGCCCCCTCGGATCAGCTTGCTTGTTCTTCCCTCGCTGTCCTGTCCGCTGTCCTGGCTGTGGTCACGTCAGAGCTTTGGCACTTCCTTCAGCTTGTTCTCTTTCAGTTGAGGGGGTTTCACACGCTGCGGACGGAAGTCGGGGGACGGACGGTACCACGGGCCCTTTACCCGTCACCCGGGTTCAAATATTGCGAAATCAGGTCAGTCGTGTTCCTCTGGGTCTGTTGTTGCTGTTAATCCTCACCCGAGGATGTGTGTTCCGTTGATTTTTAGAGAAAATGGAAGGGAGGGAGGGGAAGGGAGAGAGGGAGGGGGAGAGCGAGGGACACATCCGTGTGAGACACATCGATTGGTCGCCCCCCGATGGGCGGGGATGGAACCTGCAACCCAGGTACATACCCTTGACCAGGAATCGAACCCGAGACCTGAGACCCTTCTGTGTGCAGGCGATGCTCCAACCACTGAGCCACACTAGCCAGGGCAGCATAAGAACTCCTTTTTGAGCACCTACTGGGTGCCAGGCCTTGAGGGGGCAGCTGTGCTGACTGGTCAGCTAAGGGCCTCCTTGCACGGCCTCTCTTCTCGGGCAGAGTCAGGGGGCGGACTGACCGGTGACGGTGCTGGAAGGGACCTGGAGAAGAGGTGGATGGAGGCGGGAGCGCGGGCGGGGCATGACCTGGGCGGCCTCTGCGAGGGGGTGAGCTGTGAGCAGAGATCAGGAGGGAGGGAGGAGTCCACAGGGGACAGAGCCTGCCCGGGCGGTCAGGGTTGATGCACAGAAAGGCCATGTGGCTGAGCGGGGCCAGGGGTCGGGGGGAGAGACGGGGTGCAGGATCCCAGGCACAGAGCGTGTCACAGGCCGCTGTAAGGGCTGGACACGGGGAGCTGGTGGGCTCCAGTGATCCGAGGGGCGTGCGCAGAAGCAGGAGGCCGTGGCCCTGCGTGTCAGCTGGAGCGTGGCCAGGGCTGGGGTGGAGGTGGGCAGGGGAGGGGCCGGGAGGGTGGGGTCGATGCATCCTAAGGCGAGCCTCCGTCACGGTGACATTCATCGTCATTATCTCACCCTGAAGTCTCTCTCGGAATTGACTGGAGTCTGAGAAAAGGGTTCTTTGGGTTCCAGCCTCAAATGCCGCGCGTCCGCCGCTCGCGTCCTGGGAATCCGTAGACGTGGTCCCCTCTTCCGAGAACGGGGATCCAGGTTGGGAGTGTGGACGGGGCGTGCTCTGACGTCCCTTCTGTGGGGGAGTGGGGGTGGGGCTGCGGCAGCGGGAGCGAGTGGACAGCCGGCTGTGCTTGGGCCACGGGGCGGGCGGGGTGGGGGGATCGCTCCAAGGCCACGTGGTCTCCTGGGGCCTCGGCACCTTCCCCTCTCATCATGTGACCCTTATTGTTCTCACGTGGCCTCGTTGGGGGAGTGGAGGGCCACTGCGCGGAGGGGGCGCGGGGGGGGGGGGGCACACCTGGCTCCCAGCAGCTTCAGCACCGGCTCCGCGGCAGGGCTGGGCGGCGCGGGCGGGCGGCCAAGGCCACTCACAGAAACTTTCCAAGTCCCTGGCGGTGCCCCCACGACTGCAGGCCTCGCACCCCGCCTCCCGCCAGTGGCAGGAATCAGTAGAACCGGAACATTCTTGCGCTCTTAACGCAGCGCATGTCCTGGGCTCCTGCTCAGAAGCTGGGGAGCTGGGCAAGACGCGAACTCCCTCAGAAACAAAGGTCGCGAGACCGACTGCATCAGGTGCGACCGGGCCCCGCGGGCGGGTGGATGGGCAGGCGGCCGGATGAGCAGGCGGCCCGCACCGCTCGCCGGCCCTCGGGCAGCTCTGGACAGTGGCTGGCTGTGTGGGCCCCCCGGTGGCCTGTTGGTCTCAGTTCAGCACGCGGTTGGGAGGGTCCCGCAGAGAAACACAGGCCTGGCCGCAGCGCTGAGAGCCGGAGCTGCTGGTGGGGGAGGCTGCAGGCCTGGTCTTTGCCGGGAGGGCCTCCGGCAGGGAGCGGGCACAGCGCAGCCCGGGCTGGGAGGCTGGGAGGCTGGGAGTGGGCTCGCGAGGACAGCTGGCGGGAGCTCCGTGCCCTGGGGAAGGTGCTGCACTGGCCTCCCCGCTCGGCAGCTCCGCGAGCAGAGGCCCCGGGGTCCGGAGGACGCAGCAGGGGAGCCAGGCCGGAGAGACGGCCCAGCCACTCGGCAGACACGCCGGCTCGGGCCCTTCCGCCCCTCGCACCCTCAGTGCTGTGAGGGCTCCGGTGGGGGTCTGGCCTGTGCTGGGGGTGTCGTGAGCGCCAGCTCGGGGCCTCGCACCCCAGAGAGAAGTCGGCTCCTGGGCTGAGTTAGTCAGATCGCTGGCGCTGTCCCCGTGGCTGCCCTGTCAATGGGCACATCCTCTCGGCCTTCGAATGTGGGGCCGTGTCTTCCTTCCGTTCGGCGGCCTCTCGTTAAACTGCAGTGGGGCCGGGGCTGGGACCGGCGGGCGCTGTGGCCGCGGCTGCGCACGCACCTTCGTGGCTGAACGAGGACTGAAGGTGTGCGGTCGGGTCTCAGCCTTCGGGGCGCGGCCTGGGCTGTGTGCTCGGGTGAGACCCTGGCTGACCCTGCTTCTCCCTGTTAGCCTTGACCTTGAAAACCCAACTCACTGGTCACTGACATTGAAGTTCCTTTCCCCCTTTTTTCCTTTTAAACGGTTTCACCTTCACCTCAGGAAGCTCTCCCGCCGCCCGTCTGGAGGAGGGAAGTCGAGAAAGGCCTGTTGGCTCGTCGTCCCGCCGTCACTGGGCTCGGATCCTCGGGTCCTGTCCTCGCCTGCGGGACGTCCCGCCCGTGGCCTTCCGCCGGCCTCCTCTCCTCAGGGTCACCTGTCAGTCACACTCGCTCCTCTGGGCGCTTGTGAGCAGCGTTGGTCACGTGACCCGGAGAGGCCACAGCTCCTGAGGGAGCCCAGTGCTGGGGGGAGGGGGGAGGGGGGAGGGAGCCAGACGCCCCTGGAGGAGGACCTCCTCTGACCGCGCCCAGGACAGCCGGGCCGAGGCGCTAACGGCTCTGCGTTGCCTTGCAGCTCCCGAGTCGGCGCCCATGACGCTGGAGTGAGGCCGCGGGCCCGCCGTTGGGGCAGGATGACCAAGGCACGGCTGTTCCGCCTGTGGCTGGCGCTGGGCTCCGTGTTCATGATCCTGCTGATCATCGTGTACTGGGACAGCGTGGGCACCGCCCACTTCTACCTGCACACGGCCCTGTCCCCGCCACACCCGCCCGGGCCGCCCCCCAGCCCCGGGCAGGCCCTCCCGTCGGACGTGGACGAGTTCCTGGAGAAGCTGCTGGGCGCCGGTCCGAAGAGAAAGACGGAGCCGCCCCCACCGGCCCCCGGCAGACCCGCGCCGGGCGGCCTGGAGGGCGGCCTGGAGGAGAGCGTGCGGGGCTACGACTGGTCCAGCCGCGCCCCGCCCGGCCCCGAGCCCGACGAGCAGGCTGCGCGCAGGAGCCTGCTGCGGGACTTCTGCGCCAACGCCAGCTTCGCCTTCCCCGCCAAGGAGCGCTCCTTCGACGACATCCCCAACTACGAGCTGAACCACCTCATCGTGGACGACCGCCACGGCGTCATCTACTGCTACGTGCCCAAGGCGGCCTGCACCAACTGGAAGCGCGTCATGATCGTGCTCAGCGGCAGCCGCCTGGGCCGCGGCGCGCCCTACCGCGACCCCCTCGCCATCCCCCGCGAGTTCGTGCACAACTCCAGCACGCACCTGACCTTCAGCAAGTTCTGGCGCCGCTACGGGAAGCTGTCGCGCCACCTCATGAAGGTCAGGCTGAGGAAGTACACCAAGTTCCTGTTCGTGCGCGACCCCTTCGTGCGCCTCATCTCCGCCTTCCGCAGCAAGTTCGAGCTGGAGAACGAGGAGTTCTACCGCCGCTTCGCCGTGCCCATGCTCCGCGCCTACGCCAACCGCACCAGCCCGCCCGCCTCCGTGCGCGAGGCCTTCGGCGCCGGCCTCCGCGTGTCCTTCGCCAACTTCATCCAGTACCTGCTGGACCCGCGCACCGAGCGGCTGGCGCCCTTCAACGAGCACTGGCGGCAGGTGCACCGGCTCTGCCACCCCTGCCAGATCGAGTACGACTTCGTGGGCAAGCTGGAGACGCTGGACCGGGACGCCGCGCAGCTGCTGCGGCTGCTCGGCGTGGACCGGCGGCTGCACTTCCCGCCCAGCTACCGGAACCGCACGGCCAGCAGCTGGGAGGAGGGCTGGTTCGCCCAGATCCCGCTGGCCTGGCGGCAGCAGCTGTACAAGCTCTACGAGGCCGACTTCGTGCTCTTCGGCTACCCCAAGCCCGAGAGCCTGCTGAGGGACTGAGCCCGCGCCGGCCGGCCGCCGAGGACAGACCCGGGACGGTCGGACGTGGGACGGTCAGACCCGGGACGGTCAGACGCGGGACGGCTGCTGCGCCTCGCCATCCCGGGGACGGAGCCGGGCTGCACCGCCCCTTCTGTGGCCTCGTGTCCCCCAGCCTCCGGGCAGAGAAGCCCACGGTGTCGGTCGCGGGGCAGCTGGGGGCCCCACACCAGTTTTTAAAGTGACCTGCGATTCTGGGCTCAGACTTGCTGTTCACTCCGCGGCCTGTGTTCAGCCAGAACTGTGTTAATAGTGTTTTTTAAGATTAATATATTTCAGATATTTAATAGGAGACGGGAGGAGGGAAGAAGGGAGTAAATTCTACGTCTGCTCGTGCCGCCTGCTCGTGTGGTCATTCGGGCGCAGCGAGCAGGGCACACAGTAGGCTCTGAGCCGCGTCACGGCCATGTTCACGCTCAGAAACGTCACCAATGGCGGGATGAGTCCTGGTCCTCAGCACAAAGGAGGCCTCGCCTGTTTGTGAAGGCCCCGGCGCTCCGTTAGGGGTCAGGGGTGAGCGGTCGATCAGTGCGCTCGGTGGAGGCAGCCACGCCCCAGGCCCCGGGCGCAGGTGGGAGGCCAGCCCCACTGCCTTTCGTGTCTGATCCGCACGGAGGGTGCGCGGTCGTGGGGCTGGGCCGCCAGCAAGGCAAGGCTCCCCCTCCCCTGCGCCCGGCCGGTCCCCCTCGAGGACGTCGCCGACCCCGGATCCTCGCATCCGGGGTCCTGACCGGGTCCCCAGGCTCTTCCGAGTCATCTGCTTCCGTTCCTCGGCAGGTGGTGCGGGGCACGTGTCGGTGGTGAGGCCTCTGCGCCATTTGGTGCTGTTTGGACCAGGTCTGACCTCGTCTTATCGGGGGCTCTGGGCCCTCGTCCAGTTCCTGAGGGGCTGGCGCCTGCCTGCAGCCCTCGGGGTCTCCTGGTGTGAGGGGCTCCCCTGTCTGAGCTGTGGCCAGGTGTGAGGGGCTCCCCCGTCTGAGCCGTGGCCTGGTGTGAGGGGCTCCCCCGTCTGAGCCGTGGCCTGGTGTGAGGGGCTCCCCCGTCTGAGCCGTGGCCTGGTGTGAGGGGCTCCCCCGTCTGAGCCGTGGCCTGGTGTGAGGGGCTCCCCCGAATGAGCCGTGGCCTGGTGTGAGGGGCTTCCCCGTCTGAGCCGTGGCCAGGTGTGAGGGGCTCCCCCGTCTGAGCCGTGGCCTGGTGTGAGGGGCTTCCCCGTCTGAGCCGTGGCCAGGTGTGAGGGGCTCCCCCGTCTGAGCCGTGGCCAGGTGTGAGGGGCTCCCCCGTCTGAGCCGTGGCCTGGTGTGAGGGGCTCCCCCGTCTGAGCCGTGGCCTGGTGTGAGGGGCTCCCCCTGTCTGAGCTGTGGCCTGGGGGAGCAGACTCGGCCCCACCCTCCGTGGTGGAGGCACCGCCTTCTCTGTGAGACGGAGCCCAGTGTTGGAGTCACTGCCTGAAGAGCCACGGCCACGGTGGGTTCGGCCATGGCGGGTTCGGCCACGGTAGGTTCCACCGGGTCTGCCCCCTGTGCGCAGCTGGAGGTCCCCGAGGGCAGGGGGGGAGCTCAGTGGTCTGAGGGGAGGGGAGGTCCCAGGCCAGTGGCTGAGCCTCGGGGACACGCAGTGAGGGGAGGGCAGGCTTGGGGGGCAGTGGCCTGGAGGCTGGGTAAGGCTTGACACACGTGGTGGAGTCCGTGCCGTCAGCAAAGGCGTGGGTGTGGGGAACATTCGTGCCACGTGTCTGAGCAGCTGGTTTTCTTCAAAAGGGGCCACCTGTCCACGGCAGGGGGTCTGAGCCTCTTCAGCCGCCGTAGTGCGTGGCACTGGGCACCCGCCTCTGCTGGTAGCTTCTCACTCGGATGTGTTTGCTTCGAGGACGTCCAGACGAACGTCACCGCCCGCTGGGCCGTGGGCTCGCTGCAGGCGGCCCGTCTCCTCGGCTCCTCACTCCTGGGTCTTGGGGGGGCCTGCGCCCCTGGCTGGGGCCTGTGCCGAGAGCTCCCTCTTCCTGCCCCTCCCTTGGCCCCGTGGTCGGCAAACTGCGGCTCGCGAGCCACATGTGGCTCTGGCCCCTTGAGTGTGGCTCTTCCACAAAACACCACGGCCTGGGCGAGTCTATTTTGAAGAAGTGGCGTTAGAAGAAGTTTAAGTTTAAAAAATGTGGCTCTCAAAAGAAATTTCAATCGTTGTCCTGTTGATATTGGGCTCTGCTGACTAATGAGTTTGCCGACCACTGCCTTAGGTCATTCCGCTGTGGTGCCTTCATCATCTGTTTTGAAGGAATTTCCACTCTGACGGGTTTTACGCTGGTTTTCGGCCAGGGTTAGAGTCTCCCCTCTCTGCAGCGCGGCTAGAGGCCTGTCCTGTGCGCTGGCAGCATGGTCTGACGGGTGAGGGTGGGCTCACTGGGCTCTGCCTCTCACGGGGCAGTTGGAGGAGCTGCCCTGCCTGCCCGCCCTCCCGGTGCAGGGCTGCCGGGAGCTGGTCAGCTGGGCGCACAGGGCATTTTGGGGGCAGAAGCGTGAGGAGTGTGGCCGTCTCGCCTGCCTGCCCTTGAAGCTCCATCTAAAGCACCCACAAGCCCTAGAGGGTGTTGCTGAATGGTTAGCACGCCGGCCCGCGGACTGAAGGGTCCCGGTTCTATTCCATTCAAGGGCACGTACCTTGGTGGAGGCTATGGGGGAGGCAATGTTTGCTGTGTCTCTTTCACATCGATGTTCCTCCCTCCCTCCCTCCCTTCCCCTCTCTCTTAAAAATCAATGGAAAAATACCCTTGGGTGAGGATTAACCAGTTAAAATGAAGCACCCACGGGGCCCACGGAGGCCCAGGGCGGTGCCGTGGGATCTATTTGAGTGGACTCTGCAGACGTGGGCAGGGACCCCCGTTTCGGGTTGAGTCTCCTTCCCAGGTGGACGCCCGGGCGGAGCGGTGCCGTGCGCTGGTCTGCTGCGGCCGCACCGGGCCGCCGGTAGGTTTCCAGAATATTTTGGTTTCAAAACCGGGGCTCAGACTCGCCAAGTGGGTGTCAGCGTCGGGTTTCAAGGCGGGCGGCCCTGGGCGCGGTCCGCGCTTCTGAAATGTTCCCCGGAGCAGAGCTGTGGGGAGGGGCTGGCCGGAGGGCTGAGGAGGTGCCCGGCTCGGGGTGGGCCCAGGTGAGCGGCCGGCTCCACCCGGAGGGGCTGTCCCTCCGCCTCCCCCCCCACCCCCCCGGAGGTCGCGGGGCTCAGCACCCGCCTCACGTCTGTTCAGGCAGACGGGTCGTGTCTGGAAATCGCTGCTGGGGGTCATTTCTCCTGCAGCTCCCCCACCCCCCACCCCCCGTCCGTTCCGCTGACGGGCCCTTGTCCCTGTGAGGGGCCGCGTCCCCTGACGGTGGCCTGGCCTGGTTCCCAGTCCCCGCCCGCCGCGCCATCCCCCACGGAGAAGGCCGACCCGTGTGGGAACAGGCAGATGTGTAGCAGGTTCTTGTGGAGTCAGGGCCGAGCCCGAACCTGCAGTGACGGGTTCTGGGGCCCATTTTCCAGACGGGGACACTGAGGCCAGAGCCGCTGAGGTCCTGCTCGAGCCTCACGTTCCTCAGGAGCCCAGGTGCTCGGACCCTCGAACTGCTGCCCGAACCTTCTGCAGCGTTCGACTCGGGCTTCTCGGGATCTGCCCGCCCAGGCGTGTCCCTCGGCAGCGGCCTCCGTGTCAGGCCCCGTCTGGAAAAAGCCAGCGCAGGGCCGGCCGCTGGCTGGAAGGAAGCCGACAGGCCTGGCCGCGAGGCCTGGCCCTCAGACCCGTGAAGACGGGAGGGTGGGGGCGCGGGGAGCGCTGTGGGACTCAGTGTTGGCAGCGGGAGGAGAGGAAAAACCCAGCGCTTTGGAAAACACCCCAAGGGAGGGAGGGAGCGGCCTGGCCTCGGCCCCGGAGCCGCCCGCGGAGCCGCCCTGAATGTGCAGTGTCGGTAGCTGTGCCCTCCTGTGGCAAAGCTCACGGCGCGGGCGGCAGCTGGGACGGTGGCCTGGGCTGCTGGCTCCGAGGCACCTGCCCTCACTGTGGCGGGCGCCCTGCGGAGCCCGTCCCACGCTCTGGAGCGCTGCTCAGGCCGGAGCCAAGGGAACCGCCTCATACGGAGGCATTCAGGCACCTCGGCCCAGAGGGTGGGGGGTGCCCAGGGTCCCCCAGACCCTTGCACCCCCTGGGAGGAGGGCCTGTGCCCACAGCCAGCAGAAGTCAGCACCAGGCTCCCCACCCCATCTCCCCTCCGAGCTGGCCCGGCCTCAGCCCGCTGTTGGACCGCGTGCGGGTCAGCTGGCTGGGTCGGGCCCAGGTGCCGGTGACGCACAGAAGCCTCGAGTTTCTAGGGGCCCACAAACAGACCCCGAGTCCTCCAGGCTCCGGCCACGGGGTTGCTGCCCGGGAGCGGGTCAGCATGGTCCCCCACACGGCGCAGGGGTCAGGGCTGGGCCTCGGTCCTGTCTCCCCAGGGACCAGCGGGCTCCCGGGGCCAGCTGGGCGGGAGGAGGGTCAGAGTGGCCCGAGGTGGTGGGCTGTGGGCAGCCGGACGTGGGCGGGCTGGGGTCCGAGCCTGGTGGGGTGAGGGGTGGAGGGCCGGGGTCAGGAGGGCGGGGCGCCCTTACCTTCCTCTCCGCTGGCTTCCAGGCCGCAGGCCCTGGCGTCTGCCGGGGCAGCGAGCAGTGGGCAGGCTGTGGCAGCAAGCGGGCACCGAGTTGCAGGGAAGGGCTGCCCTCCTTCCCGCTGGCACTGCACGGCCTGGCCACGCCCTCCTGGGGTCCCTGCCCCCTGAAGCCAGCGGGACCTCATCTGTGGAAGTGACAGTCCTGGTGCCAACAGCCCGCGGGCACAGGGCCCCCCCACGTGCCTGTGGCCGCTGTGGCTCCTGCTGTCATGGGTGCCCTCGAGGTGGGAGCACAGGAGGGTCCCAGAGGGCCAGAGGCAGAGAGGATGGCGTCCGGCCGGGCCCTGACCTGACCCTGGCCCTCCACCCCGCACCCCACAGGCTCGGACCCCAGCCCACCATGTCCAGCTGCCCACAGCCCACCACCTCGGGCCACTCTGACCCTCCTCCTCGGCCGGCCAGGCCAGCTCACCCAGGTTGCTGACGGCCGGGAGCCGTCTGGTTAATCTTCCCAACAAGCCTTTGAGTCACATGGTGACTGAATTCTCTGGTAACTGCCCTCAAAAGGCCAGAGGTGGAGTTAATTCCAATATGTCCGCCCTGCCCGGCGTGGCTCCGTGGCTGAGCATCGACCTATGAACCAGGAGGTCAGGGTTTGATTCCTGGTCAGGGCACAGGCCCGGGTTGTGGGCTCGATCCCCAGTGAGGGGCGTGCAGGAGGCAGCCAATTGATGATTCTCTCTCATTGGTGTTCCTCTCTCTCTCCCTCTCCCTTCCTCTGAAATCTATAAAAATATATATATTTTTTAAAAGAAGCCAGATACTTAAAAAAAAATGTTTGCCCCAATATATTCCAAAATGTTGTCATTTCAACTTGCAAATCCTGTAAAAGTTGCTGGTGGGTTTGGGGTTCCGGTGGAAAGTCTTGAAAATCGGTGAGTGTCACCCCCCATCCAGCTGGACCGGCCGCCCCGGCAGCCGCGTGGCCTGGGCTCCGCGGACGGCTTGGTTGGAGAAGTGGGTTCGTAGCTGCTCCAGGTCACCGTGAGGAAACAGCTCAGAGCAGCTGCGGGTTAGCCCACGGCCCCACGGCCCCACGGCCCACGGCCCGGCCCACGGCCCACGGCGCCGGGCCCTGCCCGAGCCTGCAGCAGGTCCTTGGCTCTGTCCGGGGAGGCCGCCCTGGGGGGCTGGTTCCCCCGCCCCGGGAGGGGGCCAGGGCCGAGGCCCCTCTCCACTAACCAGCGGGGTCCTGGGCCCCTGCTGCCGGGCGCCCGAGGGGCATGAAGAGCGGCTCCGCAAGGGGAGGGCCCGGCACCTCTGAACCCCCAGGCCCAGGAGGGTTCCTGCAGGCTGCGCGCGCCCGGCCCCAGCACCTCCACCAGGGGGCAGCCTCGGCCCAGGCTCCGACGCTGGGACAGGGCGGGCGGGCGCCTCCCCGGAGCGGCTGTGCCTGGGCCTCTGCGGATGCTGTTGTTTTCCCGCCGAGCACCTCTGTCCGTGTTCACTGTGCGAGTCTGAGCAGCAAGTCCTCGGGGACTTTAACCTGGGATGGGGCGGCTTTGTTTGCCGTCATGTTCCGCGGTGCCCTGGGTCTGGGCTGGCTTTCCTTTAGCACCTGGCACCACGGCGTCCGCCGCGCCCCTGGGCGGCAGGCAGCACCCACCGTCCTGGGCCCGGAGGTGCGTGTGGCCGGCGGCAGGCGGAGCCCTGGGCCTGTCCTGGAGCCCCCATTCCTGAGCAGCGGGCGGTGCCGCGGGCTGTCCTCGGCTGCCCTCCGCGTGAGAGGGTGCCGCGGGGGCCCTCCAGGCCCTCAGCCTCAGGTGGGAGGCAGAGCCGGGGATCGCTGCACCCCAAGACCAGCGGGGGGGAGGGGACACGCCTCCAAAGGGAAGCTGGCCTGCACTTGGACAGGCCGGGGGAGGGGGGAGGAGCGGAGGAAGGTGACAATTTGCAGGGGAGACTTGTGCCCGGGACAGAGCTGAGAGGGGCCCTTGGGCAGAGTGGCGGGGGAGCAGAGGTTTGGGGGCGCGGGGGTGTCTGCTGGGGCGGGAGAGAGGCAGAGGGGGCTGGTGAGGCTGCAGCGCTGACGGGTGTCCGCGGTTCACTCGCGATGATGCCCTCATTCCCGGGTGCCCCTTGCAGAGCTGGGCTCCCCCCGGGGCTCTGTGCCACGGCCCTGCCTGCACCCTCCCCGGCGGCCCCGGCTCCGTCAGCACTCCTCCTCCAGGCCTCAGTTTCCCCACCTGCCGACGCCAGGGCCGCGGAGCGGCTGGAGCGTGGGAAAGGGCTCGGCTCCAGGGCCATTGTGCCCGCCGGCTCCTGGGCGCAATGCCCGCCTCTGAGCAGAGCGGTGGGTGGGCCGTAACCATGGCGAAGGCCCCGGAGGCGGCGGGGCAACTGCCCGTCGGGTCCGCCGGGCCGAGACCCTGGTTAGCGCTTTGTCCCCAGGGCTGGAGCGGGTCCCGGGCGAGCGGCTGGGATGGCTGCCTGCCGGGGGCAGGAATGGGGTCGGGCTGGGGAGATGGGGTTGGGGTCAGGGTTAGAGCTGTTTCCGGGTCCTGGAACCACAGCTGGGCTCGGGTGGGAGCGTGGTCCAGGGCACCGTGCCCGCTGGCAGTGACGGCCACGGGGCACCCCTCCCCTCTGAGCCGCCCCCGTGGCCCAGGGCCGGTGCTCCGGGAGGAAGCTGCCCCTCTCCAAGTTCCGGGATGCTCCGGGCAGCTGGCCACCCACGCGGGGTCCCCTGCAGGGGTCCGGGCTCCCTCACCGCCGGGCCCCTCTCCGAGCGGCAGGGGCTGGGTGTGAGCGTGGCCTCCCCCGGGGCCTCCAGCCGTGGGGGTCAGACCCCCAAAGTTGTGTTTACAAAACCCACGCTTGCAGCCAAGACCCCGGGAGGGAAGAGGGGAGAGCAGCCGCGGAAAACAGCCACACGGACATCTAGGCGCCTCGGCCAGACCCCGGCTCTGCCCGGACCCGCCGAGTGGCCGTGGGCAGGTGCCGCTCCCTGTGTCTGCGATCCCAACACCCTGCCCGGCCGGCGGGGCTCCGTGGTTGAGCCTCGACCCGTGAACCAGGAGGTCACGGTTCGGTTCCCGGTCAGGGCGCACGCCCGGGTTGCGGGCTCGATCCCCAGTGGGGGGCGTGCAGGAGGCCGCTGGGGCCCAGAGCCTCCCTTTTGACCCCGAGCCCCTGTGTGGTGGTCCTGAGGCTGGGGAGGGGGCAGAGGGGGAAGCCTTCAGGTCTCATCCAAGAGGGGTGCCCCAAGGGGAGAGCACCCCACCTGCAGCCTGCAGGTGCCCCCAGGTGCCCTCCCGGCCAACTGCGCGTGCCACTTGGACCTCTCTCCAGCCCTCCCCTGCCCTGGGTGCTGGGTGGAGGTCATGACCCCCCAAATCCCTCCTGCTCGGGGTTCCTGCGGCCCCCAGTGCCCCATGCCCTGTGCGGGGTGGCTCACCTCCTTCCCTGGGCTCCAGGGCCGTGAGGAGGGCTCGGTGGGGTGGCTGGTGGCGGTGGGCGCCCTGGGTCCCGGGTGGAGCCGCGGGCTGTGGTGCTGAAGAGACAGCTCCGTGTGCACCCCGGCAGGGCTGTGCCGAGCTCCTGCTCCTTCCCAAGGTGGGTCACAGTGCAGATCGAAGACGGCTCCGCTCCCAGCCCAGGTCCCGGCCCTGCTCAGGGCCCTGCGCCCGCTTCTCCGGACCCTCACGGAGGTGGTGGGTGGAGAGCCCAGGTCTGCTCCCATTCCTGTCCCGCTGACCGCCACCCCCTCCTGGCAGCCACCCCCCTCCTGGCTGCCACCCCCCTCCTGGCTGCCACCCCCCTCCTGGCTGCCACCCCCCTCCTGGCTGCCATCCCCGCTCCTGGCAGCCACCCCCCTCCTGGCAGCCATCCCCCCTCCTGGCAGCCACCCCGCTCCTGGCAGCCACCCCCCTCCTGGCAGCCACCCCCTTCCTGGCAGCCACCCCCCCAGGCTGCCACCCCCGAGGCTGCAGGAATCCCTGTGGGACTTCCAGCCACAGACACTGTGGCCCCGTGGCAGACGCACCCACGCGATTGGGACCCACGGCACTTCCCTCCCTGCAGGCGCTGCCCTGGGTCCACGGTGGTGACGGGTTTGCCATAAGCCAAGCTGTTCCCTCAGCAGGAGGAACCGCACGGGGGCGGGGGGGGGGGATTGCGGTCACCCCGGTGGCCCCCAGCGACCGGGTCATGTGAGACACGCTCAGAGCTCAGTGTCGCCTCCCTGGCGGCCCCTGCCCTCGGGAGCCCTGGTGGCCGGTCCTCAACCTGAAGCCAGAATCGCAGGAAGAGGACGGGGTCCCGGCCGGGCGTGGTGTGGGGGAGCCGGCAGCGGGCAGCTCTGGCCTCGCCCCGCTGCCTGGTGGGAGGGCGGGGCACCCATGGACACCACCCCGCTTTACAGAACAGGAAGCAGGCTCAAGTCCACGTGGCTGACTCATTCCACATTTCGCCCAGTGCCGGCTGGGCTCTGAGGCGGACGAGGCAGGTGGGGCCTGGCCATGCCCGCCTCACCCCCCGCATCCCCCAAGGCTGTGGTTCTGAGGGGACAAAGCCCCACCTTCCTGGCTGCGAGGGTCTTGGCCACCTGGGTTAAGGCTGAGGACCCCATGTCTGCAGCCGCCTCTGCTGGTCGGCCCGAGGGGCTCCAGGAAGGGCCTGGGTATGGGGGACGCGGAAGGCACCCCCACCCGGGCTGCCCGCTCACCTCGGTCCTGGTGGGACAGAGCAGGATGAGGCTGCTTTCGGGCAGAGGACGCCCACGAGCCGCCCGGGGCCGCTGGCGTGGAGGCTGCTGCCTGCCGAGGCCTCACCGCGACGGCCACACCGGGACACGGGCTGTCAGACCGCGACTCACTTCATCCTCCTGAACACGGGGTCCGCCCCTCTGACCCCCTTCCCTGCCTGTTGGCCACGGACCCGCCGTCCCCGCTGCCCTGCCCCCGCCTGCTCATTTGCCGCTTGGTCCTTGGCCCCGTGGCCTTTGACCCCTCCCCTCCACCGTCCAGGGCGGTTGGAAGCCTGTAGACCACCCTCCCCGGCCACAGCCTCCGACCGAGGCACCGTGTCCCCAGACAAGGCCAGCCCGGGGCCTGCCCGTCCCCACGCACACGGAGAGCGGGGGGCCACGTGCTCGGGGGTCGGCCAGGACGTCCCAGAGCTCCTTCAGCCGGAGCAGCGCCCGCAGCCAGCTCAGGGCCGCGAGGCCAGCGTTCTGCGCAGCCCCCAGGAGCAGGCTGCCTGGCCCTGTGCTGCCCCGGGCCCTGCCCTCCACACAAAGGGCCAGGCCTACGGAAGGAGGGATGGGGGGCGGGGCGGGGAGCAGGGGCTCCCGGCCAGCGGGGCCGAGGACGGGGGACTGGACGTGCGCGGAGACAGGAAGGAAACGCCGCCGCTGGAGGCCGGGCGCATTGTCCCACCTGGGGCGGGGGCGCGTCGTCTGCCCTCTGCCCCGTCCGCCGCCCGGGGCCCCTCCGGGGCCTCCCCTCTCCGGACCCGCCCTGCCGCTGACTTCTTCCCACCCAGCCTCAGTTTCCCCATCTGTGAAACCTCAGAGGGCGAGACGGGGGCCAGACTGCGGGCTGCCGGAACTCCACGCACGTGAGCCTCCTGGCTCCCCCTGAGCTGAGGGCTCCAGCGTCCCCCACGTCCAGGACCTGCCAAGGTCACGCGTGGGCAGAGGGGCTGAGACCCAGACCCAGGCGGCCGCTCCGCAGGCCAGGCCTGACCACGCCGCCCGCCCGTCTGAGCCGCCGCTCACTTCCTGCCTTTCTCTAAACAGCTCTAAAGGCCTCCCCGACGCTGTGGCGGCCCCCGTTCATTAAGATGGAGACGGACGGCAGGGAGGGACAAGTAGGTAGAATAGACTGGAGGCCCGGGCACGACATTCGTGCACGGGTCGGGTCCCTGGGCCTGGCCTGCGGTCGGGGCCGGCCAGGTTCCCTGCCTCCCCGCCTCCTCACCTCCCTCCCTCACTCCCTCAGCACCCCTGCCGCTTCCACCGGTGGTCGCCCGCCATGTTCCGTGCCGCCCCCTGGTGGTCAGCACACGTCATAGCAAGTGAGCAAACTGGTCTCCTGGTCGAACTCCCGAGGGGATACTTTGCATATTAGCCTTTTCTATATATACTAGAGGCCCAGTGCATGAAATTTGTGCACGAGGGGGGGGGGTTGTCCCTCAGCCCGGCCTGCACCCTCTCCAATCTGGGACCCCTCAGGGGATGTCTGACTGCTGGTTTAGGCTCTATCCCAGGGATCGGGTCTAAAGGTCTAAACCGGCAGTCGGACATCCCTCTCACAATCTGGGACCACTGGCTCCCAACTGCTCACCTGCCTGCCAGCCTGCTCGCCCCCAACTGCCCTCCCTGGCCGGTCTCCTGGAAGGTCTCCCGGTCTAATTAGCATATTACCCTTTTATTAGTACAGACTAGCAGCCCATCGTGCAATACTGCGCACAGTAGGCCCAGGTCCCCCCCTGCTTCCGCGGGAGGCAGGCCCGCCGTCTCCTCTCTGGGCCTGCGCTCGGCCACGGAGGCTGCGGGACGGCCCCTGTCCCTCTCCATGTCTGTGTCCCCTCCAGCTCCGGGGGCCGGCCCCCGTCTCTGTCTCCGTCTCTGCTCGGGCCTCACCTGTGCGCGCAACTTCCTTGTCCGGTTGTGACCTGTTATGGCGTCCCGGCCTAATTTGCATATTTCCTTTATATATACATATATTTATATACATATATATATATATATATATATATATATATATACATGGACTAGTGGCCTGGTGCACAAAATTCGTGCACATTAAAAGGGAATTAATTAGAGAAAATATTTTAATATTGCTATTTGCCCTTTCTCTATAATAGAAGTGTCAGAGATGAAATAAAATTAGTAAAGTATATGAAAATCTTCCTCCTGTCAGAGTGTGGGGCGCACCATGGGAACCAGAATCAAGTCCCCACCCACGTGTGCCTCGAAATTGAGTGAGACCCAGACCCGGCTGGCCCCACCCCCATTGGGCTAGATCCAGACCTGGATGGCCCCACCCCTGTCAAGCCCTGCCGGAGCGGGGGGTGCACCTTGAGGTCCCCCGTCAAGCCCCGCATGGTGGGGGGCATGGTCTCAGGTCCCCCGGCCTGGCACCGGGGCGGAGGGGCCTGGCCTGAGGTCCCCTGTCAAGCCCCACCAGGTGGGGGGCGCAGCCTCAGGACCCTGCTGATTGCTCGTTAAGGCTCGTTATGGGAACTCGGCCTCCACTGTGGGCACAGCCATCTTGTTACGGCGTGATGGTCAATTTGCATATCCCCTCTTTATTAGATAGGATAGATGATAGATGATTGACAGAGGATAGACAATTGACAGGTGGCAGCTGTGATGGACATTAGGCAGATGATAGACATGATGGTAGGTGACAGACACTTAGACGTGATAGATGGTGGGTGGATGACGGAGAAGCTGGGGTCTGCACCCAGGGCTGGGAGGCCCTCAGGGCTCCCCCCAGCCACACACAGGAGGGCCTGGGACGGGGAGGCGCACGCTTCCCGGGGGGCAGGAGGGGGAACGGGCAGGAGCCCTTCCCGCTGCCCACAGGAAGCAGCGAGGAAGCCGGGACCCCGGTGGGTGGGCCCGAGGTCCCCCACCACATGGAACCCCGCCACACAGCCCCCCTCTCCTAGGAGGGGTGCCGACAGAGAGTTGGCGGGGGCTGGGGGCATCCATGGCACCCACCGCCCTGAGCTCTGCACCGGCCGTTCGCCTGTGAGCGCCCCGTGGGCCCAGGCGGGGACAGTGGTGCGTCCGGGACCCGGGGTGCAGGGAGTCCTAGCTGCGTCACAGCGTCAGGCACCGGCCTGGCCGCCCGCCCCCACGAGCCCCCCTCCCCTCAGAGGGCTCCCTCAGCACCAGTGGGAAGCCGCTGGCCGCCTCCCCGGGCCCCCACAACCACAGTCCGAGGGCGGGGGCGGAGGTGGGGGTGGGGGCGGTTGTGGGGGTGGGGATGGGGCGGGGGCGGGGGCAGGGGTGGAGGTGGGGGTGGAGGTGGGGGTGGGGGCGGGGGCGGGGGCGCTGGTGGATCGGGGCTGTCGCGGAAGGTGATGTCCCCCTCAGACAGGGAGCCGGTCTCATACCTGGGGGCATCGTGGGTGCGGGCAGCGGGCGCTGGGCAGTCGCACCCGCAGCCAAGGGGCACGGAGGGTGGTGTCCCTGCTTGTGCTCGCAGAGTCGTGGTGTCCACGGACCCGCGGGCTCCAGCCGGGGCCAGGCCCTCCCACAGGAGGCTTCAAAGAGCAGGCCAAGGAGGGGCAGCCTGTCCGTGGGGCCCCACCCGCCTGCCCACCCGGCCTGTGCTCCCCACGTGCAGGCCCTGGGACCCGTGTTCCCTCCGTGTGGGAGTGGGGGGACAGGGCAGCTCTGCGGGAAGGAGCCCGGGTGACTGGGAGACCCCGCCCTGGGCCCTGCCCCCCTCCCCTTCCTCAGCCCATCCGGCTCCCAAACCTCACTTCTGACGGATCCCTCACCCCTGGGAGGGCAGCCGCCCCCCTCCCTGCAGGGGTTACAGCCCATTTGGCCCAGCGAGGGGGGTGGGGGGCTCACCACCCTTGCCCTGGCCTTCGGGGGCCCGTCTGACCAGCCTGAGTCCCCACCCCACCCCACTGACCCCACCTGCCCGGCCTCCCTCGGCGCCCTGCTCGGCTGGCTCAGGGGCCCCTCGGGCACCGGGCTGGGATTAGACTGGGCCTCAGTCTTCCGAGCTGCATGCTGGGCTCGCAGTCCTGCCCCCCAGTGCCCCTCTGGCCCTGAGCCGATCCCCCGGGCGAGGGGCCGCCCCGCTGGGCGCAGGAACCTGGGCACTGCCTCCTCGCTCCGGGGTCGGTAAGGGAGCCAGTGGGGGTGTGTGGGCGGCTGGGGCTGGGGCTAGACCCCTGGGGTCAGCGCAGACCTGGGTTCGGGCTGGGAGGGAATTCAGAGCCCAGACCCACCCTGTCAGAGCACACGTCTTCCCGAAGTCACAGGTGGGAGAGGAGACGCAATTCCCAGGGGAAATGGCTCAGGACACAGTCACTGAGGGAAAGGCCCTGGAGCTTGGAGGTGAGGAAGGTCAGGAGACGTGCCGGGGGGCGGGGGGGGATGTGCTCCAGGAGGGAGAGGCCTGGGTCCCGTCCTCAGGGTTTTGGGGGGAGATGTCAGGGGCCCCGGGGAGAGCTCAGGTGACCTTTCAGGGTCCGGGTCCAGGACTGGCCGCCTGGGCAGCGGCCGTTACCACGCGGCTGGGCCGGAGGGCAGCTGGGCGGGTCGGCTGCTGGGCTGGGCCTGGAGCTAAAACCCGCTGTGGCCCGGATGCTGTCCGGGAGGAAAGGTCAGGGGTCCCAACCGCCTGAGCAAGGGCACGTCGCTCCAGAGGAAGGTCCCTGGGGAGGGCCCGCCCACGTGTCCTTTGCTAGGCACCGGGGCTGCCCGCCTGGCCACCTCTGCCCTCCCCGCCTCCTGCTCTGCTCAGTCTGTCTAACCGCCTCCCACACCGGGTGGGGGGCCTGGGGGCGGAGCTTGGCCCCCAGGAGCTCAGGGCAGTGCTCGATGCTGCTGCCCCCAGCGGGCCCTGCCCGCAGAGGAGGCCTGAGCACCAGGGATGGGGGGGCGGGGCCTCTCTGAGCCTCATTCTCCGTCTCCAGGGGTGGGGGCGTCAGGCGTCAGGCGTCAGGGGGAGGTAATTCAACGTTTGACCAAGTACAGCAGCTGAAGTTGAGGCTGGCAGCTGTGAATGGCCTGCGATGATGTGACAAATATCCAATAGCCTTTGGCAGAACAAGGTTCCCCGCCCCTGGCTGCAATGGGGCCTCTGTCGCAGGCAGCCCCGGGGCCCGCCCCCCCCCCCCCCAGGAGGAAGGGGAGGCAGGCCTGTGCCCCCAGCGGGAGAGCTCAGAAAGCCCCACCGGGCGAGGCAGGCGAGGCCCCACCCGCACCCACCGTGACCCCTGCACTGTGACCCCCGCACCCGGCCTGGGAGGCCTGCACTCTCCTCTGCCTGCCTGGGGCCTCGCCCACGTGGGGAGGGAACCGGGAGCTCGCAGTGGCCAGGGGCCCAGCGGCTGGGGGTGGGGAGGGCCACGAGGCCTCCGGTGGCCGGCCAGCCCTGCAGGCACCCTCCCCCCCTGCCCCCCCCCCCCCCCGGTGTCAGGGCATCCAGGTGGGACCCAGCCGAGCCTCACGGGTCGGGTGCCGTGGGCATTGCCCCGCCTGCATGGTGCTGTGGGAGCAAACAGACCGGCTGCCGGCCCCGCCCGGCCCTCCCGGACGTGCGGATTTGCCCGGGGCAGGGAGCGGGGTCCCCACCCAGCTCCGGTGGGCTCTTCCCCGCCGACACCTGGACTCCACAGCCCTTCCCGTCCCGGGGCTCCCACGGGAGCCGCTCACCAGGTCGGGAGGGGTGGTCAGAGTTGGCGCCCTGGAGGAGGAGGCCCCTGAGTGGGGCCTTGAGGAGGAGCAGGAATGAGGAGGCAGGGAAGGCCCTGCAGGGAGAGGGCCGGGCCCAGCACTGGGCGGGAGGCACCAGGGTCTGACACTTCCGGGTGCAGGCAGCATCGCACCCATTCGGTGCTGGGACACCGGGGCCCGACAGGAGCCGTCTCCCCAGAGCCCACGATGAGGGTGCAGGTCCGGGCTCCAGCCCAGCGCTCTTTGCAGCCCCCCATTCTCTCATGTCCCGAGCCCCCCCCCCCAGGACAATCACCCAGCCTGGCCCCATCCTGGGCGACTCCCGAGGCCGCCAGGCTGCCCTGAGCCCTCCTCAGGGTCCCTCAGGACCCTGTCCTGGGACTTGCGCCCGACAACTTGCCGATGGGGAGGTCGGAGGTCGGCATGGAAACCCTCAGCCCCACCGGCCGGAGTCAGGTCCGGGACCAGCTTCCGGCCGGCGCCCTCTGCTGGGTGCTCGGTGGCCTTGGCACACAACAGCGGCTCCTCTCCCCACGCTGGGCCTGTGCCCTCTGGTCAGGCTGATGACTGAGGGCAGTTTGAAAGCACCGGCCACCACTACACAGGTGGGGAAACTGAGGCCCAGGAGGCGAGGGGCGCGCTGGGGACAGCGTGGCCAGCAGGGGGCACCGGGCTCCGCTCTCTGCTTCCCTTGGCCACGAGGCCCCCCCAGGCCAGGCCTTAGCGCCCAGGTTCTCAGGACGCCCTGGGAGGGGCGCAGTCCCCCCGGATCCGCATCTGTAACAAGGCCTTTCCCTCGTGTCTGCGCAGCCTGCGGGTGAGGGCTTCCGGCCATTGCCCTGATGGGGAGACAGGCCACTGCCAGGCCCATTGCTGCGAGCCACCCTCGCAGGGGCGCTGGGGGCCCCCGAGACTCCAAAGCCCTTGGTGGTACCACTCGGGGGCCGGGCCGAGGGCCAGGCTCCCTGGTGGCCTCCCCTGGTCCCCACAGTGAGTGACCCGTGATGGCAGCCATGTTTGAGGAAGCTCAGCTAGCCCGCCAGGCCAGCCAGGAAGGCGGGTCTGGGCCGAGGCCGCAGCCAGCTGACCTCGCCGGGGGGCACCGTGATGCCTCCCGCAGATGGAGGCCGGCCGGCGGACGCACAGCAGCTGGGTCTGCGGAAGAAGGGCTGAGAGTCCGGGGAGATGGGAAATGGCGGGGGGGCGGAGCCTCAAGGGCCCAGAGCCCCTCCAGCCCAGGCCAGAGTCCGGGAGGGCAACAGGGCCAAGTCCCCCCTCGGCGCTGCTCTGTGACCTGGCACGACCCCTCTCCATGCCTCGCGCCCAACGTCTACAAGGCACCGGCTGCACACGCGGGGGACGAGAGAACACATGGCTCAGCGCACGCGCATGCGCACGCACACGTACTCACACGCACATGCGTGCGTGCGTGCGGAGTGTCCAATGGTCATTCTGCCCGGAAGACAGCGAGACAGGACGCAGCGCCCCGCGCCTCCCGCCTCCCGTGGCGCCGGCCCAGCGTGGAGCTGCCGTGAGACGCGGCGCGGGAAGTGGGCTCGTGGCTCGTCCGTCAGGTTGGTGTCGCTCGCACGGGAAGCGATCGTTGGCCTATCGGGCTCACCACGGCCACCGCGCTGTGTCCTGGCCCCTGGCCCCCGGCTCTGACTGCCGGTGGGGTGCAGCGGGCGAGGGGAGGTGGGCCCTGCAGCCGGGCGCTGCCCCGAGGCCCCCCACCCCCAGGGGCTGGAGCAATGGCCAGCAGAGGGAGCGGCGACCCGAGGGGTGCGGAGTGAGGGAGGTCGCAGAGGTGAGTCAGGCCGGGCTGCGGCCGGGGACGAGCCTGCCCGGCGGGAGCCCCTCGGGGGCCTCTGGCCAGCACAGCCGGGACCGCGGCCCTGCCCCTGCCTTGGACACGTCGGAGGTCAGTGCCGTCCCAGTCACTGCCTCACGCTCCGGAACCCCCCCTCCCCCCGCCAGCGCCACGTGGTTCCCAGCCGCTCAGGCCGACCCGCTGGCTCCCAGCACGGCTCCCAGCACTCCCACCAAGCCTGTTGGGAAGGCCCCGGGGAGCCACCAGCTCCCGAAATCCCTCACGCCAGTTCCAGGACAGCTGGGGGGGGGGGGGGGACCCAGAGCTGTGAGCACCATCCAGCCCTGGAGAGTGGGGCTGGGGCTGGGGCCGGAGGTGGGGGGTGGACAGGACGGGGACGGAGACACGGAGAGAGGGTGGTGGCCGGCAAAGCCACAAGGTGGATGGAGACCTTAGAGGCCCATGACACAGGGTCGGGGGGGGGGGGGGGCGGGAGAGAGAGAGAGGCCCCCAGGGAACACGGCCCGCACTGGGCACCCAGCCCCGCAGACATGCCCAGGCTGGGGGAGGGGTGGCACCCCCGAGTTGGGGTCTGACCGGGAGGGCACGGAGCAGGCGGGGGGGTTGGGTGGATGATGAGTGCAGGGATGGGGTCCCCACTGGGGTGACCATCTGACGGGTGGGCCCCGTCGGGGAGACAGGCCGGGGCCAGGTCGCTGGTCCGAGGACCACAGCCCCGAACGCAGGAGGACACACTGGCTGGGACACTGCCCTCGTGTCCTTGGCACTCTGACCACCCCCCCCCGCAGCTGACCAGGGGCCTGAGAGAAGGGCCCGCGGCCCCGGTCCCAGGGGCCTGGGCACTGCCCTCCGAGCAGCGTGGCCAAGCCCGTGGCATTTCCCCAGACCCAGGAGCAGCAGCCGGGAGAGCGGGGGGGAGGGGCTGTCACCTACGAAGGCCGGGGGGTGGGAGGGGCGTTGGGGAGACGGAGGCCGGGGCGCCTGGCGCTCCACGCCCAGGGCTCAGCCTGGGCCTCGGGCAGGGGCCGGGCCGTAGAGGTGAGAGGGCCCGTCTGTGGCCGGCAGTTGGGCAGACGGAGCAGAGCAGGATGGTGAGAGGTGACAGGACGGGAAGCCCTGGTGCCAGCCAAGGGGGGACCTCCCCCCGCCCGGGTGACCCCCCGCTGATCGCTGGTCATGGGTGTGCACCCTGACCTTCCTCTCCAGCCAGCATCAGGCCTCAGACCAGCAGCAAGGCCAGCGCGGAGCCCGGCACCGAGGGGAGCGGGAGAGGCCCCGCGGGGAGGGAAGGTGGGGTCGGGGAGCTGCGCCCCATGGCGTGTGCGTGTGGGGCCTGGTGGGGACGGACGGGCTGAGCGGCGCCGGGCCTGGGGGCGGAGGGCCGGGCCTGGGGGCGGAGGGCCGGGCCTGGGGGCGGAGGGCCGGGCCTGGGGGCGGAGGGCCGGGCTGTGGGTGGGCAGGAGGGAGTGGGGACCCTTGCCCTCACCGCCTCCTCCCTCCTCTCATTTCCTCGGCCTGCCCCCCACCCCCTCCCTGACCCGGAGCGGGCCGCCCGGGGCCCAGCATGCCAGTCTCCCCGGCCGCCCCGCCGCCCCGCCCTGCCCCCCATCTGACTCCGCTCCCACTTCCCCGGGATGGGACGGGACAGGAGACTTTTCTCAAAAACATTTCCTTTGCAAAATAATCCTTCGAAATACGTTTTTGGAAACAGCTCCTGATCCGAACAGGAAGACGTTAATTACGGGCCCTTCCCAGAGGTCCTGGGGGAGGAAGCCTGGTGGTCAGCACACGAGTGGGGCCGGGGGCCCGCTCTGCCCCTGCCCTCCCCGGTCAGGGCTGGGCCCAGCCCCTCAGCCCACAGACAGGGACGGAGACCCAGGGTCGGCTAAGGACACGGCAAGGTCACGGGTTTGAAACACAGCAGGCGGAGCCCCTCCCTCTATAGCCACCCGTGTCCGTGTGAGAGCGAGGATAGGCCTGTGTGAGTGTGTCTCTGTGAGTGTGTGCCTGTGTGTGTCTGTGGGTATCTCTGTGTGTGTCTATGTGTGTGTGTGTGTGTGTGTGTGCCTGTGCCTGTGAGTATGAGTGTGAGTGTATGTGGTGTGTGCCTGTGAGTGTGTGTGTGTGTGGGTATCTCTGTGTGTGTCTGTGTGAGTGTGTGTGTGCGTGTGTGTGAGTGTGCGTGTGTGTGTGTGCATGTGAGTGTGTGTGCGTGCGTGTGTGAGTGTGTGTGGGTATCTGTGTGTGTATGTGTCTTTGTGAGTGTGAGTGTGTGTGTGTGTGTGTGAGTGTGTGTGTGTGTGTGTGTGTGTGTGTGTGTGTGGGGGGGTATCTCTGTGTGAGTGTGTGTGCGTGTGTGTGTGTGAGTGTGCGTGTGTGTGAGTGTGTGTGTGTGCCTGTGCGTGTCTATGTGTGTGGGGGTATCTCTGTGTGTGTCTGTGTGAGTGTGCGTGTGTGTGTGTGTGCATGTGAGTGTGTGTGTGTGTGTGTGAGTGTGTGTGGGTATCTGTGTGTGTATGTGTCTTTGTGAGTGTGTGAGTGAGTGAGTGTGTGTGTGTGTGTGTGAGTGTGAGTGTGGGTATCTGTGTGTGTATGTGTCTTTGTGAGTGTGTGTGTGTGTGTGAGTGTGAGTGTGTGTGAGTGTGAGTGTGTGTGAGTGTGTGTGTGAGTGTGAGTGAGTGTGTGAGTGAGTGTGTGTGTGAGTGTGAGTGTGAGTGAGTGTGAGTGAGTGTGAGTGTGAGTGAGTGTGTGTGTGAGTGAGTGCAGCCACGCAGGGTGGGTGAGGAAAGCACAGGGTTACTGGGTCTGCTGGGCTGGAGCTGGGCCCCCTGAGCCTGCCTGCCCCCAGGCCACCTTCCCAGGTGCACAGTGGAGCTGGGCGGGGCCTGGAGGAGGAAGGTGGGGGCTCCGGACCACCCAACAGGCAGGGACCATGTGGTTCCACGGGGCCTGACCAGGCTGCTGCGGACAGCCTTCTGGATCTTTCTGTGTGTGCGCCCACCTCAGCGGCTCTGATCCCTCGCCCTGCACGTCCTATAGGTACAGGCTGCGGGCCTGACCGCCAGCACGCAGCCCGGGCCCCTGGTGCGTGTGTCTGAGGGCTGAGCCCGGGGCCATCCTGACGCCCCTCCCCCTCGGCCGGCCACCCCCCTCCCCCGTATCAGATGCTGTTGAAACAGGTGACTGACTCCCATTTTTCCTGTCCATTTTCTGTCCATCCACCCACCTACCTGTCCATCCACCAGCCATCCACCCGGCCATCCATCTCTCTGTCCCTCAGCCCTAACTCCCATCCTTCCTGCCCATCCCTCTGTCTCTCCATCACAGGCCCGCCCACCCGTCTGTCCAAAGGGGTCGCAGAGGATGTGGTGGAGACGCGGGTGGAGCGCCCGCACCTCCCAGCTCTGCCGGCTCCGTCTTCCTCTTCCTCCCGCCCCGCCCCCCAAGAACTGCTTCCTCTCCACACCACCGCCCAGAGCAGGGCTCTGAGGGCAGAGCCATCGCTGCCTCCTGGCCGCTGGCCCAGGTTCCCGGGCACCGGGCGGGTGGGTGCCGAGTGGAACTGGCCGTTGTCATCAGCGGGCTGCGTCCCCGGCGCTGCAGAGGGGACGGCTGTCCACGTGGACGGTCAGACGCAGCCCTTGCCGCCCCCCAGCGCGGGGCAGCCCTCGTCCGGGAGAGGCTGTGGGAACGCAGGCGTCAGGGCGTCTTGGGGGTGTTGGTCACCCCAGGCTTGGGGTCAGGGCCCTGGACTGAGCCCAGGATGATTCGATGGGGAAAAAATGCCCCAAGGGGAGAATCGCGCCTGGACTGCCAAAACGGCCCGGGCTTATCACAGCTTCCTCCTCATCACCGCGGGCGAGGGGGCCCTGGGCCGTCAGCCCCATCCAGGCCCCGAGCCGGAGAGGAGGACCCTGTCTCACTCACGCCTCTTCTCTGGCTGCCACGGGGGTGTCTGTCCCACCGTCTCTGTCCCCCCGTCTCTCTGTCCCTCACTGCCTGTGGCTTCATCTTGGTCTCCCTCCCTCTCCCCCACCCCACTGCCCTCTGGTCCGACAGCCCAGGCCGTCCCTGTGCCCCGTCCCCAGGGCGTTCCTCCCCCGCGGCTGCCAGGAGTGACCTCGGTCCAGGCAGCGACCCCCACGAGTGCCCCCCGATCTGCATTCCCCTCGTGCCCGCCTGGGTGCAGGCGCGTCCGGTGTGGGCCCGGGAACAGGACCTGCTGTGGTCGGCCTGTGACCCAGCATCCCCGGCCTACACGCAGGAAGGAGTGGTGGGTGGGGGTCATGTGGGCGGTGGGAAGGGCACCAGAGCTAGACCCGTGGGGTCAGAGGGACCTGGGTTCAGCAGCCTCGGGACTTGGGTTCTGGCTGGGAAAGAATTCAGAGCCGAGGCCCAGACTGTAAGAGAACATCCTGTTTAATAAAAGGCCAACATGCAGATCGGGCGAGTGACCTGCACTGACCACCAGGGGGCAGACGATCAACACAGGAGCTGCCCCTTGGTGGTCGGTGCGCTCCCACAGGAGGAGCGCCGCTCAGCCAGAAGCCGGGCTCATGGCTGGCGAGCACAACAGCGCGAAGGGTGTCCGACTGCCAGCTTAGGCCCGTTCCCCCCCCCCCCTGCGCCCAGGGAGTGGGCCTAAGCCATCAGTCAGACATCCCCCGAGGGCTCCCGGACTGCGAAAGGGCACAGGCCAGGCTGAGGGACACAACCCCCCCAGTGCATGAATTTCGTGCACCAGGCCTCTAGTTCATTCACAAAGTCACAGAGGTGGGAGAAGTGATTCCTGGGAGAAATGGGCTTAGGCAACAAGCTATCGAGGCAAAGGAGGCCCTTAGAGCTCAGAAGTGAGGAAGGTCAAGGTGATGTGCTTGGGGGGAGGCAGGGGGCGGGGAGGGTAAGGGGGAGGCGGGGGGGGGGCTCCCGGGAGGGAGTGTGCTGGGTCCTCCATCCTAAGGGTCTAAGGGTGGAGATGCTGGGGGAGCCCCCGGGGAAGATCTCAGAAGAAGACTCAGCACCTTTCCAGGGGTGTCCTGTCAGGGTCTGGTCTCCACGGATTGATTGGCGGGTGCCAGGGCAGGGGTCCTTATCCAATGCGGCCGGCCCGAGGTCAGCCACGGGGTCACTGGTCTGGTTCTGCTGCTTTTCTGGGCCTGAAGCTGAAATACCACTGAGACCGAGATGTGAGCTCAGGAGGAAAGGCCACCGACCGGGATGTGCTGGGGAGGAGAGGCCCCGGGCGCGGACCCACCTACCACTGCCCTTTGCTGCACCTGGGGCTGTCCACCCTGTCACCGCTGCACCTGGGGTCCGCGCTCTGCTCAGGTCCCCAACGGCCGACCGCAGATCCAGGGGACACCTCACCCACGTTCACCGACGGAGAGGGAGCCGGCGGCTCAGTGGGCCCCTAGCATAGTGGTCGGCAAACCGTGGCTCGGGAGCCGCGGTTTGCCGCTCTGTTGACGAATGAGTTTGCCGACCACTGTCCTAGCGGGATCCCAGCACGGGGCGGGTCAGAGGGGTGGTCCCGGGCGAGCCGCTTTGGAATCCTGCCGACGACGCCAAGTAAATGCCAACTTAAGAAGCACTGAAACGGTAAAGAATGTGCGTTTATTTGAGCCGAACTGTCAGACGTTGCGGGAAGCAGACCTCAGCGGATGGAGAGCACGCTCTGGGAACGGCGGTTCTCACCTTGTTACCGTCAGAGGAGCAGACGCAAGCGGGTCACGTGAACTCCCTCGCTGATAGACGAGGAGGTGCTAGAAAGCAAAGCGGGGAAACCTCTGGGATTGGACGAAAAATAAAATGAGAGACACCGGCTCCTTTCACCTAGGACCCAGGTGGCGCAGGACCGCTAAGAGCCAGCCAGGAGCGCGAGCGACCACGAGGGGCTCTGTGGCCCCGCCCTGGGCACTGGCTGTGTCCTGAGGGGTCCGGGATGAGGCAGCTACCCTGACGTTCCACAGGTGTTACCGCAGAGGCCAAAGGTCACAGGCTCAGTCAAGGCACAGACGGGCTTGTCAGGTCAGCCTGTGGCCCTTTCATCCACAGCCGGGGTCCCAAACCCCAAAGGGTGGCCCCGCCCCGTCCTGTGCTCTGTGGAGCGGGGACACTGAGGCCAGGGGACACGCCGGCCGCCCTGGGGCTCAGGGCTGCAGCCAGGCCCCGCCTTCCCCTCACCCACTCCCGCTCTGGCTGGAGTGGGCTGTGTCCTGTCTGTCTGTCCATTGTTCCTAGGCCACCCCACCCCCACTGCGGAGAGGAGGGCGGGGGGCAGAGCTGTTAACAAGCTTCCTCCTACCCCCACCCGCCCCTGCCTCCCCAGGCCCTTCCCAGGCGGAAAATTCAATTAGTTTCGAGCAACTGCTTTGCTGAAGCGCCAGAGAAAGGGGCGGGAAGAAAGGCCATCGCCCGGCTGCTGTGCGCTGGGGGCGGGGTCCCGTCTCCACACGCGTCTTTGTGTGAAAGTGTGTGTCCCCGGGTGCCCACGTCTGTTCCCTGCCCACGTCTGTTCCCTGCCCACGTCTGTTCCCTGCTCACGCGTGGCCCTCGGAGGCCTCGGCACCCGGGAGCCCCCTCAGCCCTCGCGGCACGCCCCGGCCGGTGGGCCCAGGTCGGGGTTCTCTGGTGGAGGCCTGGTCGGGGTGCGCAGAGCCCCCTGCAGGCTGCATCATGCCTCCCACTCGGGCGTGGCAGGGCCGCTTCCAGACCGATGACACCATCCTCGCTGCCCACTGGCCTCCTGACCAGCCCACGCCCTCGGTTTCCGGCCAGCAGCCTTGCTTTACCGCCCCCATCACCTTCAAGAACGTGCCCCAGGCTGGGTCTGGCCTTCTTTTCACTCCCATCATCCCCTGCCAGGGAGCAGGGCAGCCCTGTCTGGGTCCCTGTCCCTGGGCCCAGAGGGGGCCCAGCACACAGTAGGTGCTCTTTAAATGCTGGCGGAGAACGAAGTGCCAGGCCCACACCGGTTAGAAACGACAGCGCGTCCTGCCCGGCAAACTCCTATGCACCCTGCTATGGCCTGGCTTCCAGTGCCCCTCCAGGATACCCGAGTGCTCTGAGGATCAGACGGTCATTACAGTCTCGCCCTCAGCCCGGGCGTCTCCGCTTTCCTCTGGGACCCATTCTCCCTTGTCTCTGCCCACGGTCTCCGTCACCCACCCAGGAACCGTGGCCCCTCCTTCCCCTGGATGGCAGGACCGTGGGGACCTGAGCCGTCTGCCCCCTCATGGAGACCATCACAGCATCCGCGTGCAGGGCCGGGACCGGGTGCCCACCTGACCCAGTCCCTCGCCCTCACACCCTGTCCCCCCGCCCAGTGGCCTTCCTCTCGGCCCCTCCGGCTCTTCCCCCAGTTCTAGGCCGTCCCTGCACCCACGTGGGGAATGGAGGGCCCCACCCGAGCCTGTCACGCAGTGGGTTTTCAGGACCCACGGCTGTGGGGGGACGAGGGGGATGGGGGATGTGTGCGCAGCCCCACGGGGAGACCAGGTGGGGGCTGCGGCCTCTGAGAGCGTCGTGATCCTGGTCCCCAGACCCTGCCGGGGCGGGCCGTGGCCTCCGGAGCCCTGCGCGGGGGGAGGGTCCCGGAGGCAGCTGTGGGAGGGCCGCGTGCAGAGGCATGTGGGCGGCCCCTCCTCTCGGCCGAGGAAGGACAAGGACAGATGGCAGCTGGGGGCTGAGGCCGGGGGCTGAGGCCGGGGGCTCCTATGGCCCTTCCTCGGGAGCTGTGGGGGCACGGCCTTCTCAGGTTCCCGTCGCCCCCTCCCACCCCCACCCGCCAGCTGTGTGCAGCTGGGCCTCACCCTGAGGAAACCCAACACCCTCAGGGGTGGGGGTGGACCGGGCCCAGCGCTCCCTGCCTCCCGGCCTCCCCACCTCCTGGCCTCCCAGCCTCCCGGCCTCCCGGCCTCCCCACCTCCCCCCCTCCCGGCCTCCCCACCTCCCGGCCTCCTGGCCTCCCCACCTCCCGGCCTCCTGGCCTCCCCACCTCCCGGCCTCCCGGCCTCCCCACCTCCCCCCCTCCCGGCCTCCCCACCTCCTGGCCTCCTGGCCTCCCCACCTCCCGGCCTCCCCACCTCCCGGCCTCCCCACCTCCTGGCCTCCCAGCCTCCCCACCTCCCGGCCTCCCTGCCTCCCAGCCTCCCCACCTCCCGGCCTCCCCACCTCCCAGCCTCCCTGCCTCCCTGCCTCCCGGCCTCCCTGCCCGCTGAGACTGGGCTCCCCCACACTGACCGGCCCTTGGAGGCTGCGGTACCACGACATGGGGACATCGCCCTGGATCAGGCTGGACAGCACAGGGGGAGGCGGGGGCTCCCTGGGGGCAGGACAGGAAGTTTCTTAGGCTCCAGCAGCAGCCGGGGCCTCAGTTTCCCCGATCGCGCCTCCGGCTGGCCGAGGCCTGGCAGCTCCTCTCTCTGGAGGAGCCTCGCCATCGGGGGGCCAGTGAGCCCACGGCACGGCCCATGTGACTGTGCCTCCCCTGAGTGCCCACACCGGCACCCACTGTGCAGATGGGAAACTGGGGTCCTGCCCAGAGCCCGCAGGGAGGAGCTGCCAGGTGGCTGGGATCCCGCCTCATGTCACGGGGGCTCAAGCACCTGCCGGCCCCACCCGCTGCCCCCCACCCGCTGCCCCCCACCCGGGCCTTTCCCGCGCTCTGCAGAGCGGGGCCTGCAGGGGCTTTCCTGCCCTGGGTGGGGCCTGTCTCCCCACCCACCCGTCCCGCCAGATTTCCCCAGTCCCAGGCCCCGTGAGAGCCATGCCTGGCGCTGCCTCCCCGTCCCCTCCCCGGCCCTGTCCTGCCCAGGCTGTTCCGGGATGGGCCAGGCGCTGTGGCGGGCACCGAGCGTTTCCTGGACGTGCTCGGACGGACGGAGCCCTCCCCGTGTCCGCAGTAGCCGGTGTGGGGAGGGGAGGCTTGAGACGGCCTGCAGAGGGCGCCCCTCCCCCCCCAGCTCTCTGCGGCCTGGGCAGGCCCGAGAGGTCTCCCAGTGAGGGCTCAGCTCACTCAGGCACAGCTGGGAGGAGGGGTCAGCAGGCCGTGGGGGGTCGGGCAGCCTCGGGGTGGGGGTCGGGCAGCCTCGGGGTGGGGGTGCTGGTCATGGTCGGTCCCTGCCCCCAGAGCTCTGCCCAGGCTCCCCTGGCCAGGCTGGACCGAGCTGGCCCCTCGGGCCCAGCGCCCACACCGAGGCCAGGCCACTGTGACCACGTGGCCTCCAGCCACGGACGGCATCGGCCGGTCTCCCCCGGGGCCCACGCTGACTCCCCTCCCCCGGGCCTCAGCAGACCCCTCTATTGGGTGCCTGGCGGGGTGACCCAGCCCCTCTGGAGCCCAGCGACCTGCCAGCACCATGGCCCGTGGGCCTCAAGGACCCAGGCTCCAGGCCGGGCTGTGGGGAGCGCAGGGCCCGGGAGGAAGGTGGGAGTCGGTCTGTCCTGGCCCAGCACGGCCCCTGCCCACCGGCCAGCTCCCTGTGCCGCTGCGGCCGCCGCCTCCCTGCGGGGTCCCACGGCCTTTGGGGCGGAGGGGCTGACGGACACAGGGCTGGATTCCATGTCAATGGGCCGGCAGGCCGCCTGGCAAGCTGGTTAACAAGCCCCCATCCCCACGGGGCGGCCGGGTGTTAACCAGCCCATTCTCCCAGGCTCCTGGCCTCCGGTTGCCATGGCGCCCTGCCTGGCGCTTGGGCCTCAGCTAATCCTTTCTCTGGGCCTTTCATCCCGCGTCCCGCCCCCGGGCTGTCGCGGTGGCTCCGCCGTGCCCAGCAAGGCTGGTTTCCCGCCGGGTCAGCCGGGCCGTGAATCCAGCCCTGAGGCCCCGGCCCGGCCCTCGGCCGCATTGTCCCCACGGCCGGCCCTCCCCCTCTGGGAACTCCAGCGGCGGAAGGGAGCCTTGCCCAGTGGTCAGCTCCTGTCAGCCGGGGTGCAGGGTCCTCTGCGCGTCCTCCCTCCAGTCCCGAGGCCTCCTCGCCGCCAGTCCCCTGCTCAGCTGCGGCCCACGCTGTCCCGGAGCCGACAGACCGCTCCTGCCTCTGCCCGGCTCCCTGTTCTCCTGTCGGAGGCCCCTTCCTCCCACTCACCCCCTGGAGTTCTCACGGGAAGGCCACCTTCCCCACGAGGCCACAGGCCGGCCCTCCCACCCCAACGCCTGCTCCTCCAGGGCGGGGACCCAGCACCGAGGGGGCGGCTGCATGAGGGTGGGAGCTCGCACTCAGAGAGGGCATCTGAGCCCCAAGGGCGCACAGCGATCGGAGGCAGAGGGGTCCCCGTCCGGAGGGTCTGACCTCACTCCAGAGGTTGGCGCTGTCCTGTCTGCCCCTGGGGCCCAGAACGCTCCGGGGCCAGCCTCCCCAGGAGACAGAGCCGGGTCCGGCCGTTGCAGGTTTGCAGGGTGCCGCCCCGCCCAGCCTCTGCGTGCTCGCTCCCAGCGGGGAGACCACCGCCCGGCCGTGCGCACGGGGAGGAATGGCGCCCAGTTCTGGCTCCAGCTCAGACGGCGAGACGCTCGGCTCAGGTGGGCCTTGCGGGCTCCTGGTCACTCGGTGCAGGGGTGACGGCTCTGGGGGCGGGGGGTGGGGAGAGAACCTGACTGCTGACCCCAAGGCCCCCCCACGCCGTCCTCAGGGGACACACAGCCTCCCTGGTTCTCCCTGAGGGACCCAGCACTGCCTGGCAGCTTTCCGTGCTGGCGATGGACACGCCTGGCACCCCTGCGGGGGTCTGGGGCCAGGCCCTCCTCCCTCTGCCCGCCCCCCAGGGCCCTGGGCTCCGGGACCCTGAGCGATGCTGGGGGTGAGGGTGCTGCTGGGCAGGGCCGAGAGGGCGGGGAAGATGGGAGGCGGGGAGAGAAGCCTGGGGTCCCTCCTGCAGGTGAGGGAGCGGCCTGGCGGCCTCAGTCTCCTCCTGTCACGGGGACTGAGGGGAGCCCCCCCCCCCCGCAGGCAGCAAGCCCCAGGCCCCGCCATGCGCCAGAGATCAGGGGCCTGAGAAAAGGAGGGAAGAGGAGGGAGGGCGGCCAGGGAGCCGGTCTGCAGAGCGTGGGTGAGAGCAAGATTCCGGAACTCTCCGGGGAGACGGGGAAGAGCCAGCTCTGCAGCTGCCTCTGGCTGCGCTGTCGGAGCGGCCGCCCCACCGGGCTCCCTGCCCCCGCTCCCCCGAGGCCCTGGGCTGACGAGTCATGGGGTCGGGAGCCATCACAGCCAGAGAGGACGGAGGCGCGGCAGGGACTCTGCAGGGGGGACGTCCGGGTGGGCACGGAGCAGCAGGGCCTGGCACGGCCGCGTGGCACGGGCAGGCCTTCTGCCCTGGCTGCTGTGCTTGGGGCAAACCGCAGCCTCAGTGCCCCCTCCCCAAGTCCGGTTTTGGGGTGGAGGTGACAGAAGCCCTCGCCACAGCCCCCCAAGTGGACACAGCGATGGTGGAGGCCCATGGGGCGCAGGGTCTGCCGCTGTGTGGGCGCCCGGGCCTGGGGTAGTGCCAGTCGGCGAGTTGGAGCAGGTCCTCCCACTGGGGAGCAGGCCCGGCTTCCCGCCCGCAGGTGCCCGAGGCCCCTTCCCACCAGCTCCGCCCTCCTCCCGCCCTGACCCCAGCCTCAGTGCCCCAGCCCACCCCACAGCGCCCCCAGCCCACCCCACAGCTCCCCCAGCCCAGCCCACAGCTCCCTGTACAGCTCCCCCAGCCCACCCCACAGCTCCCCCAACCCACCCCACAGCTCCCCCCAACCCACCCCACAGCGCCCCCAACCCACCCCACAGCTCCCCCCAGCCCACCCCACAGCTCCCCCAACCCACCCCACAGCTCCCCCAACCCACCCCACAGCTCCCCCAGCCCACCCCACAGCTCCCCCCAGCCCACCCCACAGCTCCCCCAACCCACCCCACAGCTCCCCCCAGCCCACCCCACAGCTCCCCCCAACCCATCCCACAGCGCCCCCAACCCACCCCACAGCTCCCCCCAGCCCACCCCACAGCTCCCCCAACCCACCCCACAGCTCCCCCCAACCCACCCCACAGCGCCCCAACCCACCCCACAGCTCCCCCAACCCACCCCACAGCTCCCCCCAGCCCACCCCACAGCTCCCCCAACCCACCCCACAGCTCCCCCAACCCACCCCACAGCTCCCCCCAGCCCACCCCACAGCACCCCCCAACCCACCCCACAGCTCCCCCAGCCCACCCCACAGCTCCCCCCAACCCGCCCCACAGCTCCCCCAGCCCACCCCACAGCTCCCCCATAGCCCACCCCACAGCGCCCCCAGCCCACCCCACAGCTCCCCAGCCCACCCCACAGCTCCCCAGCCCACCCCACAGCACCCCCCAACCCACCCCACAGCTCCCCCAGCCCACCCCACAGCTCCCCCCCAGCCCACCCCACAGCCCCCCCAGCCCACCCCACAGCTCCCCCACAGCCCACCCCACAGCTCCTTGGCACCATCCGGATCTGGGGTGCCTTTGTTCAGGGGCGTGCCCCTCGGGCCCAGCGTCCTGGCTTGCAGCGAGCAGCCCCGTGGCGGGTGGTGTAGACCGGAGAAAAGCTCACGCGGGCGGGCAGAGGGCCCTGGGCCCCACTCCAGCTCGTGGCCTGAAAACGCCCTGAGCAGAACCCGCCTGGGCCCAGCGAGTTCTCTTCACTGTTGACAGATGCCCCCTCCTCCTCAGTGACCCCCTCCGCCCTGAGCCCCTTTACCTGCACATTGGGGTCCCGATCCCGACCCCCAAGAAGGACCAGCGGCTGAGGAGCGGTTCCTCATTGGGGCGGACGTGCAAGCCCCAGACGGGCCCGCAGAGAGGCTGGGGTGCTGGCCTAGCTGCGCCCGGAGGGTGGGCACGGGGTCGTGGGAAGGGGCCCGGGGGAAGTCCCTGCGGACACGGGGCAGCCCCGCCTCCCCGGGGATGCAGGCGACATCAGGGCCCCGCCGGCGGCCCCGGGGGCCGAGGCAGAGGAACCGGCTGTGCGGACACCTGAGCCCGCTGACCAGGCCCCCGGGGCGGCCCCGGGGCTGGGAGGCAGGGATGGGGCCTGTTCCCACCGTCCGCCCCCCACAAGCAGGGCAGCAGGTGGCGGGCCAGCTGGGCCGGGGCCGACCCCGTGTGCTCACAGGGGAGACCAGGCGAGGTGTCTCGGGCCCCCGTTTCTGGACCTGTGACCTGGGACGCTGGCCCCCCCTCCCCAGGCCCCTGGAGCCAGGCTGGCGGGGGGACCATTGCTCCGCCTCACGCCTGGGAGGCGGGACCCGGCGGGGCTCAGGGGTCGCGGGAGAGCTCCCCTCTGCTGCGCAGGGCCGGCGTCCAGGGCCAAGGAGGCCCCGGCACAGGGACCCCCACCCAGCTCAGTCCTGGCCCCACCGCCCGGCCGGCCAGCTCGGAGCAGCCCCCGCTGGGAGTCGGGCTGAGCCTGTGTTTGGCACGGGCGCTGGCGGCCGGAAGGCGCCTTCCGCTGCGGGGCGATCCCGGGGGGCGAGCTCGGCCTCGCTGGCCCAGGGCCTGGTGGCCACCTGCCCAGCGCTCATGCCCAGACCTGAGGCCGAGAGAGGAATGCCCGCCCCGGACGGCCCGGCGGGTGCTGGGTGTCGGGGGCGGTGGGCCCCTCGGCGTGTGTCCCTGTAGCCGTGTGCCAGGCAGGTGCCCGGGGCACCAGAACCGGGGCGGGGGCAGAGGCCTGGCGCCTGTCTGTCCATCGCCTGGTGTGGAGGTGGGGGCTGCATTCCTGGTGGGCAGGCCTGGCGCTGCCCGCTCTCCCAGTCGCCACCCCGCTCCCCCTGCAGCGGACTCTGCACCTCCTCACTCACC
Source organism: Eptesicus fuscus (assembly GCF_027574615.1). Lineage (NCBI taxonomy): Eukaryota > Metazoa > Chordata > Mammalia > Chiroptera > Vespertilionidae > Eptesicus > Eptesicus fuscus. The sequence continues at coordinate 107,553,617 of NC_072478.1, read as the reverse complement.
TGGCATTTGGGGGTGCACTGGGGTGAATGGTGCCCCCCTCAAAAGGTGAGTCCAAGTCCGAAACCCCCAGAAGAGTAAAGAGGACCTCATATGGAGAAAGGACCCAGCTGGGGAACCTTCCACACACCCCTGACCCCTGACCCCTGACTAGAGTTGTCAGCTCATTGGTCCCGGTGGTGGACTTGGGCCCACAGACCAGAACGGATCAGGCCCAGCCACGGGGTCCCTCTCACACACCCCTCCCTGGGGACCGGGTCCCCTGCCGGGAGCTTCTCTCCCCTCGCTCCCAAATCCCAGTTCCTCAAGAAGGACATCCCCAGCCGCCTGGCCCTCCCCCTCCACCCGGGCTGAGCTCCCTCCGTAGCCTAAGCTCCACTCCCCCACCCCCCCCCCCCACCCCCGCCGCCCCCAGCCCAGCTCTGGCTCACAGATGCTGCAGAAATGCTCCACGAGGGGCTGAGCGAGGGCCAGGCATCTCCGTCGACCCCAGTGCCTTTGCACCTGCTGTTTCCTAGGCTGGATCGTGCCCCGTGTGCTTTGTGAGGCCCTTTGGGCCTTGCCCCAGGTGTCACCGTGTCCGTTCCCTCCGTGACCACCCAGCCAGAGTGTGTGCCCCATCCGCTCAGTCGCTTCCTCCATCTCTTCCCGCCGACCCTGCCCTCGAGCTGCGCCCGCCGCTGACAGTCTCCTGGCTCCCAGCAGCCCACGGCCGGGGAGGGTGCGCTCCAGGCGGCAGGGCTGGCCCGTCTTGCTCACGTCTGTCCCCGGACCCAGCACAGTGCTCCCGGCTACGGGAAGGGGACACTAGGGGGTGGTCAGGACTGGACCAGGTGACCCTGCGCCTCGCAGCGTGGGCACCCCAGTCTGCTCAGTGCTCGCCAGCTGGCAGCCTCAGGAGGGCTGCCCTCTGCCCCCGCCTCTCCTTCCGGGTCGTGTCGAGCGGGGCCAGCAGGTCTGGCTGGGAGCACACACCCACCCGAGCCCTCCTGCTCCCGAAGCCACGCTCAGGGGCCCAGAGGAGCCGCGGGGCCAGAGGTCATTCTGGGGTCAGCAGTCCAGGGCCCGTTTGTGGGTTCGCAGTCACGAGTCCCCTGAGCTGGGCGCCGGCTCCTCGGGGCCAGCTGCACCCTTCCAGGTGCCATCCGTGCGTCCCCAAGCAAACCTTGCCCGTCTCGGGGTCCCGGACTGTTCCTGGGGGCAGCGAGAACTTGGGGAGCATGCCCAGCAGGACCCCGGGCTCTCAGGGAAGCAGAGAGTCAGCCCAGAGAGACGCAAGGAGACAGACAGCCACGCTGGGGCCTGTCCCTGAAATGCCGCCCTCGGGCTACGGGGGGGAGGCAGCGGGCTGCGGGTCAGGGAAGGCGCCCGAGGAGGCGGTGGGACCGGATCGGATGAACATCCAGGCAGTGCCTTCCGGAGGGGCCCACCTCCCCGCTGAAGCTGCCCCCGCGGCTGGACAGGAAGCGCCCCGGCCCGGCCCCGCCCGGTGCTCCGGCCGCCTCCTCCTTCCGAGTCTGCAGCTGTGCGGGCTGCAGGGCCAGCCCCGGCGTGTGGACACGTGCACGCACACGGCCCCTGCACAGAGCCACACGCCGCAGCTCGCACGTGCAGCCCCGCCGTTGCCAGGCCCCCACCCGGCCATGCACACGGGCTCATCCACACGTGTGAAGGCAGGTACGTGGCTGCACACGTGTGTCTGGGGCATCAAGAGGAGGCCAGCTGGGCCTCTGCCACTCCGTACACAGAGACCCGCAAAGCAGGTCCTGGGGCCCAAACCGGGGGTGATGGTGACAAAGATGGGCATGTGCCCCCCCCAAAGCCCCCTCCTCCCCACACGTGGTTCTTCAGGGAGGAAGCCGTAGGACCTGGAATTGTCCGTCTGCCCCCCCTTCCTCACCGTCACCAGCAGGGACGAGGGAGGCTGTGGCGAGGCTGAAGAAAGCCTGGGGGTGGGGTGGACATGCGCACAGGCCGCGCGCTGGGCAGGCAGGACCCCGAGATGCAGGCGCCTGGCTCAGCCCCTGCGGGGGGAGCGCCTCTTCCCCGGGGGCCGGGCTGGGCCGAGAGCCGCCCAGGCCCCGTGCTGGCTGCGTGTGCACCGGTGCCCGGGGCTCCTGGTCTGGAGGATGCCACAGCCCCGCCAGGCCCGTGGGCAGGAGGCGCATCCCTGTCTGGCCCCGGATGCTCCGTTCCCACGCCGGCACAATGGCCGCACAGCAGGGGGCTCCCGGGGGATGGAAACGAATCGGGGGCTATTGAAGCTTTGAAAGCCCCCGCCGGCAGACAGCCCCGCCCAGGACACCCGATCCGCCGCCGCCCTTGCCTCGAAGGGGGACACTGTCTGCCCAGAGTCACCCCCCCCCACACACACACACACACAGACAAGGAGAGAAACTGGGTCACCGGGATAGAGTGACGGCAGGGCAGGTGGGGCGAGGCAGAAAGGGCAGCCAGCCCGAGGGTGCTCCAGGCCTGAAGGTCTGCCCGAGGCCCCATCCTGGGGGCAGGGGCCGGGCCTCAGAGCCCCAAGGAGGGCCTCACGTCTGGGGGGCAGTGAGATGAAAGAGAAACCACCTGCTTAGGGCCCTGACGCGGGGGACCCTCTCCTCCCCTACCTAGAGGTGCCCAGAGGCCATGCTGCTGGGACTGGGGTGTGCAGGCCGGGCGCTCCCCCTCCCTTCCGGGATCAGTGTCCAGCCACCTCCTGGGTCCTGGGAGCCGGGGAGAGCCAGGCCCGGCCGCCGCTCCTGCCCAGGCCAGTTCACTCCCTGCCTCTGCCTCTCGCAGATCCTGGGGACGGCTCAAGAATTCCTGGGGTGTGGGAGACACGCGGGAGGTGCCCGCTCTCGGGGGAGGCTGGAGAGGGTGCTAACTCCTGTGCAACCGTGGGCAGGGCCTGCCCTCGCAGGGCCTCTGTCTTCCCGTCTGTGAAATGGGACTGATCTCTCCAGCACACTCCTAGCTCCGCGCCGTTGCCACCATCGTCACGGACTTCCTGGGCGCCAGCAGTGTGTGTGCTGGGGCCCCGGGGCTGGAGGGGTCCCAGCAACAGACAGGAAGCGAGTGAGCCTGGAGGACCCCCCGAAGGAGGTGGCAGTGGGCGGGAGGCCTGGGACGAGGCGAGCCGGGTGTAGGGGTGGGAAGAGGAAGTTGGGAGGGTGTCAGACCGGACGCTCGTTTCCAGGGTTCGGAGGCCAGCCCTTGTTACCATCCACGGCCCACCCACCAGGCAGCCAGGGAAACGGGGTACAGGGGCTCCCCAAGGTGGTCTGAGGGTGGGCTTCTCCCTGCTGCTGAACCTTGTCCCACCCAGGCAGCCGCTCGGAGGACAAGGGCCCAGGGCCCCCGCTGGGCTGGCATTACCGTCAGGAGAAGTGGCGTTGCCGGGCCATGCCCACGGCCCGCCAGCCCACGGCTTCCTCCGAAGCCGGGGTTTATGGCGGCGACTGCTCAGCAAACCTCCAGGTCCCTGCAGCCGAGCCCTGGGCGGGGCGGGGCCGGGCAGACAGGAGCGCCCCAGAGTGAGGTGAGGGGGGGGGGGTCAGCACCCCCCAGCGTGTTTACAACCCCGCTGTGCGACCAGGCCGGCTCACTTCCCTCTCTGAGCCTCAGCTTCCTCATTTGCAAACGGAGCCGGGAGACACCCGCCCAGCCTGTGACCCTTCGCACCCCGACCGACCGTCCACTTTCCTGCCCCTCCCCCACCGCTCCAGCCCGCCCTGCCACGGGGGAGGCAGCCGCCCGTGCCGGGAGCCTGGCTGGCATCAGGCGGCCGAGGGGCTGCGAGGCGGTGGGAGCCCTTGGCCTTGAGGGCAGGATCTGTGGGGAGCCCCCCAGCAGGGGCAGGGGGGCCTGGGGACCTGGACCTGGCAGCCACGTGGATTCCGGCCGCTTCTGTCAATACCGCCTTCCTGTTTTGGAGATGAAACCCCGGCTGAGCAAACAGCCCTCAAGGAGCCTCTCCCCGCCCTCCGCCCTCCACCCTCCGCCCTCCGCCCTCCCGGCTGGAGCCACCTGGAGGCTGGTGGGGGGCAGAGCCCGAGGGCCCAGTGTGGCCCCTGCCCTCACCAAGCCCTGGACCCCCCGGGCGGCCCTGCCCTGCCCCCGCCCCCACTGCCCCAGAGGCCCTCTGAGGCCACCCCCGGAAGCCCCAGGGAATCCTTCCGCTCCCCACGGGCGACTGTCCCTGGCGACATCCTCTGCCCTCAGGTCACCTCCTGCAGGAAGGGGCAGCTCTCCTGGGCCCCGCGGCCCGGCCAGCACGTGCCCGCTGCCCTGAGCCCAGGCCGCCGCGGCCGCCTGGCAGGGCGCTCTGCTGGGGCCTGTCTGTGCACAGTAGGACGTCTAGCAGTTCCCGACTCCTGACAAGATGAGTGAGTCCTGCGTGACCTCCCGGTGACGGCCAGGAACGTCCCAGACACTGCCCAGCACCCGGCCCGTCGCTCGGGGGCTGAGACCCTGGGTTAGTCCCCGAAGACGTGGGTACAGGGACAGCGGGCAGCGCCTCTGGCCTGGTCCCCTGATGGCGGCCTCACCCGGTCTCTGTCCGTCCCCTCTGCCTCCCCCACCCCTTCCCACCAGGGCCCACCCGCCTCCGAGTAACCTGGCCCTGCCCTCCTCCAGAACCCTCCCCAGACCGAGCCTGGCTGTTGCCTGGGCCTCCCACGGGGCAGGAGAGAGAGGGAGGCCGAGGCGCCCCGCCTGCTCCCAGCTCCCGCCTCCCCGGCCACCAGGACACCGAGGGCGGCTCCAGGTCCCTCCTGTCCCTCCTGCTCACAAACCTCCTGCGGTTCCCCGTGGCCTCAAGCCAGGTTCCCGCTCCCCTTCCCAGCCGCACCTCCCACCCCCCTCTGCCCGGACCCCATACCCCGGCCCAACTGCACGCCCCCCTCCTGCCTTCCACTCACCTCGCCTGCCCAGACCTCCCAGCATTTCCCAGAACCCTCTCCTGAAGCACCCCCGCCCCCAGCCCCTGGCACACCAGCCCCTACCACCCTCTTCCTGTTGGGGGACATCTGGGTCCCTGACGAACCTTCCCTCCAGGCCGTGAGCTCCTCAGGGCCAGGGCTGCTCTGAGTCACCCCCTAAACGCCCCGTCGCCAGGCAGGGCCAGGTGTGGAGAAGTACTGTCGGACGGGTGGGGCATGGACAGACGGACAGACAGGCAGGTGGGTGGATGGGTCCCATGACGGTGGCTTACTCTCTGTGGGTGTGGTTGCCACTCCTGGGCACCCCTCACCAGGGCAGCTGGGGGTGTCCATGCCATGTCCTCCTCCACCCCATCAGCCTGTTATAGGGAGGGGCCTGAGGTCGGGAGACAGACAAGCCCAGGGTCACCGCGAGCAGGCCCTCTGCACCGAGGCTGACCCTGCCACCGCCCCCCGCTGCGGCCCCTCCTGCCCTGGGCCTGGGATCTGGTCCCGTTGACCGGGCACAGCACAGCCACACCCACCCTGCCTGCCCTGCCACCCTTGGCTGCAGCACAAGCTCGCCATTCTTGGCAGGACAAAGGCGGCGGGCGGAGTGGCTCTGGCGTCTCCCGGTGGAGTCTGGCTCTGCAGGATGTGAGCAATGGCGTCTGGTGGCCAGGCCTCTGCTCTGGGGGCTGCAAATCAAATTAGCCAGCCCCGCCCCGGGCCAGACGGCGCAGCCCCCAGGAGGAGGCGCAGCTGCTGGACTGTGGGGTCAAGGTCACGCCTTCTCCTCACCAACCCCCATGTCCAACCTGCAGGACCAGCAGTTTGAGGGGGAGCTGGGAGGCCTCCTCAGGGTGGGATCCGGGAATGTCACACCGCGTATGCGCACCTGCCGCGGACATCAGCCCTGCCACCCTCCACAGTCCTGCCCTCAGCCCACCACCAGGCCAGCTCAGAGCTCAGTGGGCAGCCCTCACCCTGAGACCCACCTGCCCCAGGGCTGGGTGTGAGAGAGAGGCAGGGGAGCACTCCTATATGTCCGTATCTCCACATCCCCCATCTGTCCATCCATCCATTCATCCATCTGTCCATCCATCCATTCATCCATCCATCCACCCATCTGTCCATTCATTCATCTATCCATCCGTCCATCCATCCATACATCCATTCACCCATCTATCCATCCATTTGTCCATCCATCCATCTGTCCATGCATCCATTCACCCATCTGTCCATCCATCCATCCTCCCATCTGTCCATGCATCCATTCACCCATCTGTCCATCCATCCATCCTCCCATCTGTCCATCCATTCATTCATCCATCTATCCATCCATCTGTCCATCCATTCATCCAACCATCCGTCCATGCCTCCATCCACCCATCTGTCCATCCATCCATCCATCCACCCATCTGTCCATCCATTCATCCATTCATCCATCCATCCACCCACCCACCCATCTGTCCATCTATTCATCCATCCGCCGTCCATCCATCCCCTTACTCATCTGTCCAACCAGTATTTATTGAGCATCTACTTGTGCCCAGCCTCGATAAAGAGCAGGAGGGGGCACTGCCCTCACCCTGAGCTCTGTTGGGGGTGGGGGACAGGCAGGAAATAGGCAGTTGCAAGCTCATGTGGTCAGTGCCAGGATGGGGGGAGCACAGGGGTCGGGAGGCCTTCCTGAAAGAGGTAGCCCTTGGCTGGCCTTCTTGGGTGTCCCCCAAAGCCTTGCTCCGCCACCTGACCGCTGACCACAGAGGCCCCGAGGTTCAGGGAAGAGGGCCCGGTCACCAGTGCTCATAGGTGCCTCACGCCTGCAGAGAGTGCCAGCTAGCCAGCCGGGGTGGGCAGGGTGGGGCAGGGCAGGCGCCAGCCATGTCCCTATTACGGAGTCAAGTACAATCCGAGACCCACGGAGAGAAGGGAACTGGCCCAAGACCACACAGAGCGGCTGGGGAGAGGGGTTCTGGGCGGAGCAGGCAGGCAGGCGGGGCGGGGCCGGGGCTCCACTCACAGCTGCTGGCCGTCTATTCTTCTCACGGGGCAGTGCCCACCCAGCTGCAGGAGTGGGACCAGCTGCTGCGGTCTGCGTGCCCCTCCTCCTGCCACAGGGCTTCTGTGCCACCCCCTCTCCATCTCTTAGGTCTGGGCTGGGCCCTCAGGGGCCACCGTGGCCGGGCTGTCACTGCCCCCGAGGAAGCCCGCAGGCCCCTGGCATCATCAAGGAGGCTCCAGGCTGCCAGTTCTCTGTGCCCCACAGAAACCTGGAGGGCAGGGTCTCCGTCGGTCAGAGGGGGCGTCATGAGGCCCCAGCACCCAGCTCTGCCCTCCTGCCACCACCTCGAGTGGACCTGGGGACCATGCTGCCCTCCCCGGCTCAGCTGCGGGCTGGGCGGAGGCTGTCCCAGGACGCTGAGCGGGACGGCCTCGGATGACTTCCTGCGAGTTAATGGGTCACCCATTATGTCTCCTGGATCTTCCCGGGGGAGACGGCCCAGGGGGAGACAGCCCAAGGCCCTGGGCGCCCGTGGAGAAGGGGCTTCCAGAGCCCCAGCGGGAAGTGGGCCTGAGCTCCATGGGGTTGCAGCCCCACGTCTGAGCCTGGCAGGGGCGCACAGCAGGGTCCCCCGGGCCTCGCTGGTCATGTGGCCGCCTTTCCTCAGCCTCCTCTCCACCCCACCTCAATGGGCTGGTCTCAGCCACCTGGCTGCCCGGAGCCCCACGCCGGGGCTGGGAGAGGGGCCGTGCTGAGCGGAGGTCAGCTGCCTGGGGCACATGGACCCGTGTCCCTGGGCCAGGGCGCAGGCAGCCTGCGAAATGGACAGCGTGTCCCCTCGTGCTGGGGCCGGGGAAACAGACCGTCCCGGTTCCGGGTCACAACTGAAAAGCCCATCCGGGCTGGAGGGCACGCCGTCTGCCCCGAGGCCCGCAGCCCGGCCGGTCCGAGGCTGTGCCCGAGCAGGGCCCCCTCCCCCCTCCCCCACCCCACCCCTCCCTGAGCACCTTAAGGCCCCCAGGGGCTTCCTGGCAACCTGATCAACACTCCCTGACCCCCCATTTCCGGTCCTGAGCCCAGAGGCCACCCCCCACATCCACCTCCGCGTTCTTTGGCCCAGGGGGTCCCTGGAGGGAGCCTTGGATCTCGGATGAGGGTCGGGCAGGGGGGCGCCTCAGGCTGGGGCTGAGCCTGGGGAGGGGAGGGGTGGCTGCCCTGGCCACCCCCCTACAGTGTTCAGACTCAAGGAGTCACCACGAAATTCCATTCTCCTGACAGCAAAGAAATTGAATCACCCCGCCAAAGCCCACGGCCCCACATAATGCTGTAGGCTTTGTCCTGCTGTTCCCAGACAGGCCGCCGCGCCGGGACCCCCTCCCACACGCCGGCACAGCAGTCCTTCCCCAGCCTCACCAAGCCGTCCACGCAATGGGCACATTGCTCCTGCTGTCCCGCGTACCAGAGGGCTGGGCGGCCTGAGCCGGGTGCTCTGCGGCTGGCTCCAGGGCCCCGTTGGGCGGGAGATGGGGCGGGAGGCTGTCTGCTGTCCCTCCTGCCTCTGGCAGATGCTCAGACCTCGTGGGTACCACTCATTGCGGGTGCTGCTGACCTCGGTCCCAGGAACGGGGCACAGCTCCTGCAAAGGTTTGGGGCTCATCGGTGTGCGGGCTGAAGGAGAATGAGGAGGGAAGGCAGCAATCAGCCAGAAACGGGCTGGGCCAGGTCAGGCGCACGGACACAGGCCAGGACGGAACTGAGGCCGGGCAGCCTGGGGGGTTTGACTGCACGTGGGGCGCACAGTTAGAGCGGAGTGGCTGGCTCTGCGTGGAGGCAGGTAGACCAGGTGGACTGGGGACACGGAGATGGGGTTTCAGGACTGCCCCAGAGGTCCAGGGGAGAGGAGGCGGCAAGGGAGGAGGCTCTGTCTCAAAAGAGCCCAGAGTTGGACTAGACGGGAGTTGGGGGGCTGGTGGGGCGAGGGCCATGCAGCACAGACACCCTCAGAGGCTGGGGCTGTTTGGGGGAGACCCGCCCAGGCATTGGGTCCTTCCTGCCCACTCCCACCGCTCCAGCTGCCTGGCGGCCCCAGGGCTGGGCTTGGCTGGTGAGGGAGGGGTTTATGGCCGGAGGCGACACCGCGGGAGACTTGTCACTTGGGCACAGCCCGCACCATCTGCTCGGGCATCTGCCTGCCTGAGGTGCCTGCTAATTACCTGGGGCGGCAGGAAGAGGCCTGGGAACCTCCATCCCCCACCCCACCCACGACAGGGCCGGGCCCTGACGGCAAATGGGCGCAGCCCCCTGCGCAGAGGCCGAGTTCTCCCCTCGCGGAGCGCCTGCCCGGCAGCAGGCCTGTCCTCGCGGTGGACATGCAGGTGGAGGGATGTGCCAACGACTAGCGACGCCACCGCAGACAGACAGGGACGGCGGGGAGAGAAGGGGCCAGTGGGCAGTGAGCGCGGGGTGGGGGCGACCAGGGGCCCTTGGTGGTCCCGGAGCAGCAGCGGGAGGGGAAGGAGGCGCAACCGAGCGGAGAGCCGCCCCCAGCCGCGCTTCCGGACTGTGTTGCGGGCCGGGAGGGGGGATCGGATCCCCATCCCACGCTGGGGGGCCGCTGGCCACTTCCGGGCCCCTCACCCCTCACCCGCCACCCGGCCTGCAGGCGCACATTCCTGCCGCCCCTGCTCGTGCGGTGGGCCGGCCGGCCCGTGGGAAGGGCCGGGTGCCGCCCCGCCGTGTGCCGGGGGCGGGGCACAGCTGGGCCACATCTGGCCCGGCCTGGAGGGACCAAACGGGACAGAAGGCCGCCTTTCATCCCGTGCGGGCGGGCGGCCTTGTGTCTCCTCGCCATGGGGCGCCGGAGGGCTCCGGGACCCGTCCCCCGTTTGGCTGGGAATCCAGGAAATGGGCGCCGAGGCCGAGGGGGAATGGGTGCAGGTGCGCGGTCACGGGACCTTCGCGCCCCGCCCCACCTGCGGCTCAGGTGGCCGAGCCCTTCCCGGCTCTGACCACAGCTGCGCCGGCCCGGCCCTCGGTCCAGCCGGGCGCCGCCCCAGCGCCTGGGCCCGCGCGGCCCGCGGGGAGGAAGCCGGACCCGGGGAGGGAAGCGCCCAGCGAGGAAGCAGGGCGGCCCTTCTGGGACCTGGAGCCGAGGCCCCATCCCAGAATCCGGGTCCGCGGGCCGAGGCGCACCCCGCGGGCGCTGGCCAGCCCGGGTTTCCCCTTCAGGGCCCCAGAGACCGGAGGGCTCCGAGCCCCGCGCTCCGGGCTGCCCGCCGAGAGCCCCCGGGAGGGGCGGGGCGTGCACCGGAGCGCAGAGGCGGGGCTGGGGCGCCCTCCGCGCGGTTCCCAGACCCCCGCCGCGGCCCCACGTGGGCGCGGCAGGGTCCGGGGGCCATTCGCGCGAGGCCCCGCCCCGGGAGCCAGTGAGCGCGTGGCGAGGGCGTGGCCTCGCGGAAGGCCCGCCCCGGGGGCGGGGCCAGGCCGGAGGCTTTAAGGGCGCGGGGCGCGGGCGGGGCGCCGCAGGACGCGCTGCGGGACCCGGGCGCTCGGCGCGGTGTGTGGGGCGGCGCGCACCCCACGATGCTCAAGCGCTGCGGCCGCCGCCTGCTGCTGGCCCTGGCGGGAGCGCTGCTCGCCTGCCTGCTGGTGCTCACGGCCGACCCCCCGCCGCCCCCGCCGCCCGCCGAGCGCGGCCGGCGCGCGCTGCGCAGCCTGGCGGGCCCCGCGGGGGCGGCCCCGGCGCCGGGGCTGGAGGCGGCGGCGGCGCCCGGGGCGCTGGCCCGCGAGGTGCACAGCCTGTCCGAGTACTTCAGCCGGCTCACCCGCGCGCGCAGGGACGCGGGCCCGCCGCCCGGGGGCGCCGCCCGTCCCGCCGACGGCCACCCGCGGCCCCAGGCGGAGCCGCTCGCGCCCCACGACGTGTTCATCGCCGTGAAGACCACCAAGAAGTTCCACCGCGCGCGCCTCGACCTGCTGCTGGAGACCTGGATCTCGCGCCACAAGGAGATGGTGAGCCCCGCGCCTGGGGACGTGTGCGGGCCGCCCCGCCGGTCCAGCCCCTGCCCGCCCCGTCTGCCTGGCGGCACCGCTCTCCCGGGCCGCGGCACCCCACCCGCGGCCGACCCCCGGAGCCCAGGGTGCCGCGCAGACCCTGCACCCGCCGCCAGGGCTGGCGCTTGGTGCCCTGGGATGCTCTTGCCCCCGGACATTGGGGTGCATTCCCAGGGCGTTACTGTCCCCAGATGCTGCCTGGGGCATCCACCCTGGGCCCCACTTTCCTGGGGAGACACTTTTCTTAGAGGTGGAGTGGGGGACCTCCTGGGCACGGGGCAGGTCTCCCCTCCCCGGGCTGTTGCTATGGGATGGGGGGCAAGTCACTCCTGAGGATAACGAGCGGGTGGTGTGGCGCCCCGGGGAGTCCATCTCTGAAGAAGGAGCCCTGGGTTTGGGGGTGCTGAGACCCCCTCCGCTGTGCAGGAGCCTGGAGCTGGGCCCGTGTTTAATGCTCCACACCGAACACCCACTTCCTACACACGCTGACACGCCCCACGCTGGAAACCTGCCTCCAGGCTGCAGAAGGCGGGCGGGCGGGCGGGGGCAGCCGGGGGGGGCCCAGGCAGGGGACTGGCTGGGCATTTGGGGTGAGGGCGAGGGGTCCTTGGCCGGGGTGGGGCTCAGAGAACACCCCTCGCTCTTCGTCCCTGCCTCAGCCCTCCAGGCCCAAGGCTCTCCGGCCCCTGAGTCCAGCTTTGGGTCGGGGCCTGCTGAGGTCATGACAAGCGCGAGGGGCCAGGGTCTTGTCCGGTCCCGGCCTGGGGGGGGGCCTGGGGAGCCCGCGGCCGCTCCTGGGAACACAGCGTCTTTCCCAGAGGCGCCGCGGCCGCGGGAGGGGGCTGCGGGCGGCGGGCGCGGGTTTTGTCTGGCGGCTGGGCCGTTAGGATTCCCAGCGCGGGGCGGCTCTCACGCCGGCCGCTTGGGCAAGGTAACAAAGCCCCTTTCTCAGCGAGGACGGCCCGGCCTCTTGTGTGCCGCTCTGCCTCCATGGGAACCGCCGCGCTGGCCACTCAGGTTGCCTGGCGATGAGGGTCCCGGCCCCCCCATGGCTCTGACTGACAGTCCTGGCCGGGCTGCGTCCCTGAGCCCGCCCCTCCCCGCGCCGCCTCCTGCTGTGTGACCTCTGGCCCCCTGCTCAGCCTCTCTGGGCTGCCGCCAGCCCTCAGCGCCTCCGTCGTGGACGTCGGGCGCTCTCTGCACCGGAAGGGTCTCGGGTTCCCGTCCCAGCAGAGCTGAGGGATCTTGGGCCAGAGCCTCGCCGAGCCTCAGTCTCCTCGTCCCTGAAATGGGAAGCCTCGCCTTCCAGGGCTTTGTTAGAGAGGCAGGCCGCCTGGGCACCGACCCAGCGGGCTCTCAGAGGCAGGGAGGGGGCGCACGCCCACCCAGATGTCGGGCTGCGCTTCCATCCTGCCGCTGACCCCACCCAGGAAGGGCCCGACCTGCCCCCTGGCATCAGTTCCTGTCAGCAGAGGGTCGGCCTCTGCCCGGGCAGGGTGACTCAGACCCTGGCTGAGGGGGAGAAGGGAGGAAGTCAGGGCTGCGGTGGGGGAAACCCCAAGAGGGTGTGTGAGTCTGAGAGTGGGCAGCTGACCCACGTGAGGGGCAGGGGGACTTCCTGGAGGAGGTGCCCTTTGAGCGGACCGAGCGGAAGTGCCCAGAAAGGGCCGTCCAGGCACCATAAGCACAAGCACGGCGGGTGTGAGAACCGCCCAGCAATGGCAGTGACGGGTGCGGGGGGGGGGGGGTGTCCAGGCAGCAGGGGCCACACGGTGCCGGGCCTTGCCGTCCAGGGTGAGGGGCTGGGCCTTTGGCCCACAGGGTCCTCGCTCGCTCCTCCCAGGAGTGGGCCTGCGCGGCGGTGGCAGCGGCCACAATGGTGGGGGAGAGCCTGGCATCCTGTGTTTCTTTGAATCGCGGCTCCAGGAACAATGCCGCTTCCTGTGGGCGCCCCCCCTGCCGCCTGCTCTTCCTCCTCCTGCCCGGCGGCGGCGGCGGCGAAGTGGGGAGGGGGCCCGGCGTGTCTCGCCAGGTCCCTGGAAAGCAAGGCCGGCTGGACTAGCACCTCCTCTGCCCCAGGGTGTGCCCCGGGCTGGGGCACCCCTCTCTGGCCTCCGTTCCCGCCTGTGCCCTCGGGTAGCCATGGTGCCCCCCTCGGAGGGCGCTCTGCTCCGGGCACATGAGCTCTGGTCGTGCCCGTTGTGTTGAGCGGGAAACGGCCTCTGAGCGGAGGGGGAGGCCAGCGCCCGTCCCTCCGCCGGCTGCTCTGATGTGGGGAGACGGGAGGCCCCTACCCGCCCAGCCCCGCCCTCCAGTGCTCTCCCAGCAGCAGGCCGGCTCTCCCCACAAAGGTGACTTTAATCTCCGTAGCCTCGGGCCCGGTTTTCAGGGCACCGGCAAGCGCGGGAGACCAGGCCCCGCTTGATCTCATTAAGAAAGCATTTTCCTTTTAATCCAGCGCAGGGGCGTCTGCACGGGCCGGCCCAGCCTCCCACGGCATTCCTGGCCGAGATGCCGGGGAGCAGGCGGGGGGCTGGTGCGTGTCTGTGCGTGCGGGCCGCCCCGGGGCGTCTGCTGGGCTCCGTGAGGAGGGCTGTGTGTGTGGAGAGGCTGTGGATGCAGCCAGCCGGCGCCCCCTTAGCGCTAACCCTGTGGTCCCCAGCTTGTGGCCACGGGGTCTGGGGTTGGGGGAGGAGCTGGGCCGCCCAGGTGCAGGTGGGCCCCCCAGGTGGGCCCCTGGGTGTGCACGGTGGGCCAGGCCTGCGCATGCCAGATCCTCCCCGGGACCCGTTGGTACACAGAAGGCAACCGGGGCCCGGCGGGCATGGAGGTGGGGGGTCCCCTGCTGCCTGCGCTCCGAGCAGCCCCCCTGGGCCCGGGCTCCGCACGCAGCCAGGCTGGGTGCACCCGCGGCACGCGCTGGGCGGGCGGGCGGAGGAGGGAACATTCCTCCGTGTGCCGACCGGCCCGGGCGGGCGCCGGCAGCTCCGGCCCCGCCCCGTCGCCCCCACCCCCTCGGAGGCTCCATCCTGGCAGGGGGCTGTCCCGCTGGCACAGGTGAGCCCTTGATGTGGCTCGGCCCGGCCTGTCTCCAGAGCGGGATGCTGGGCGGCGTGGGGGGGAGGGACGCAGGTCGGCAGGCTGGGGCGCGTGCGGCTTGCCGCCTCCTCCCTACGAACCGTCTGTGTCTCCAGAGGAGGTGACCTGCCCGCAGGTCCCACGGCCAGGGATGTGTGCCCGCCCCTCCCCCAGGCCCGAGGCCCAGCCTGAGGGCTGCGCCCCTGCCCGCCGGACCTCGCGCCCAGCCCGGCCGCTTAACCAGGCCAGCTGTATGGTAATGGGCAGTGCGGCCACTCTCGCTTAACGCGGCCGAGTTAAGGCCGGCCCGCGCCCCGCCCCGCGCCCGCGCCCGCGGCGGGACAAAGCGGCGGACAATGCGGTGACTCATCCTCCCGGACCCTTTGTCCGCGGGACTTGGCAGCTGCCCAGCAGAGGCCTTTGTCCTCGACTGATTGAGACTTGGCTTCGCAAAGCCAGCTCCTCCGCCCGCCCCCCCCCGCCCCCCCGCCCTCCCCCCCCCCCCCCCCCGGCGGGCGCTGTGTCAATAAGGGTGTGTGCCCGCCAGGTGCGCTGGAGCCGGTTACCTGGCGGCTGGGCGGGGCGCCCCGCCCGGCTCGTGCCTGCACAGCTGCCGGGTGACCTTGGGCCCAGCTGTCGACATGGGGGTGGGGGTGGGGTCTGCAGACACCCCAGCCCTCCTTCCACTCGGGCAGTGCACGTGGGGAAACCGAGGCCCGGAGCAGGGTGGGGAGTGGGCGTGACAGCCACGGCCACTGAGACCCCGTGTGCCCAGCCCTGCCCCTGCCGGGGTCGGGGACACCGGGCGCCCGTTCAAGGCCCATTTCTCCTTCCAGACGTTCATTTTCACCGACGGGGAGGACGAGGCCCTGGCCCGGCGCGTGGGTGAGCCTGAACCTGGGGGCACGGGGGCTCCACTCCCAGAGGGGACCGTCCCCCACCCTCCTCCCCTCCCAGAGGTCGCGAGGCCAGGAGCAGTTTACTCAACTGGTTTGCCCAGCGCCCCGCCCCACCACTCGCCCCCCCAATTCTCATGCAGATGAGGCCCTTTCAGCTCCCGGCCCTTTGAGAACAGGTGGCCGGTGCTGGGAAAACGCCGCCTGAATGGGCAGGGGCGGGGCTGCCGCGGCCAGGCAGGGCTGGGGGAGGGGGAGGGGCGGTCGCCAGGCCTGGGTCCCGCACGGGGAGGGGCTGAGCGGGGAACCCACGCGGGCGCAGCTTACCGGAGCCCAAGGCGCCCCGGGACAGACAGCCACCCGCCCACCCTGTCCGCCCTCAGGCGCCGGGCCACCGCGGGCCGGGCTGTCCGCCGGAGCCCGCTCGCCCGCCCTGCAGCCCTCCCCTCGTCCACAGGCAACGTGATCAACACCAACTGCTCGGCCGCCCACAGCCGCCAGGCCCTGTCCTGCAAGATGGCGGTGGAGTACGACCACTTCCTCGCATCCGGGAGGAAGTGAGTGCGGGCCTCTGGCGGGGCCCCAGGCACCCCCCCCCCCCCGCCCGGCCCCTCCCCCGGCAGCTCCCCCCCTGCACAGCCTGGAAACCCCCCCCCTCCCTGACGGCCTGCCCCACCCGCCCGCCCTCAGGTGGTTCTGCCACGTGGACGACGACAACTACGTGAACGTGCGGGCGCTGCTGCGCCTGCTGGCCGGCTACCCGCACTCCCAGGACGTGTACATCGGCAAGCCCAGCCTGGACCGGCCCATCCAGGCCACCGAGAGGGTCAGCGAGAACAAGATGGTGAGCGGCCAGTCCGGACTCGCCGAGGGGGGCGAGGGGGGCGAGGGGGAGGCTGCGGGTCCCTGCAGCCCGGGGCAGGGTCTCACCACGCGCCCCCCCCCCCCCCCCCCCGTCCTGCAGCGCCCTGTCCACTTCTGGTTTGCCACGGGCGGCGCGGGCTTCTGCATCAGCCGAGGGCTGGCCCTGAAGATGAGCCCGTGGGCCAGGTGAGTGCCTCGGGCACAGGCCAGGCTGCCCAGGTCCTGAGCCCCCCCCCCCCCCCCCCAATGCGGGCCTGGCTTGGGTCATCGTCCCAGCAGCAGGTGTCCCAACCCCACGGGCACAGGCAGGTTGAGGCGAGGTTCCCCCCACTTCTCACCTCTGCCAGCAGGCACCAGGGAGCTACACCCAGGGCAGGGGCCGTGGGCAAGACGCCGTGCCGCGCCGGCAGCTCCCGCTCGGAGCCCGCAGGCTGGCCCCACGGTGGGGGGGGGCTCAGGGAGGGGGAGAGGCTGGCAGGCAGGCAGCCCGGGGGCTTGTCCACCTCCCCCCGGAGCCCCTGGGCGGCGGGCCCCCCTCAGCTCACAGGCGGCCTTCCTGCCGCAGCGGGGGCCACTTCGTGAGCACGGCCGAGCGCATCCGGCTGCCGGACGACTGCACGGTGGGCTACATCGTGGAGGCGCTGCTGGGCGTGCGCCTCATCCGCAGCGGCCTCTTCCACTCGCACCTGGAGAACCTGCAGCAGGTGCCCGCCGCGGAGCTGCACGAGCAGGTACCGGGGCCGGGCGGCGGGGCGTGAGGAGGGGCCCCTCACAGGGAGGCCCGGAGGGCCCTGCTGGCTGCCACCCAGACCCCCGGGTCACCCCCGGCAGGCCCCACGCAGACCCCCTGTCCACTCTCCCCGTGTTTGTCTTCAGCCCGACACCCCACTCCGGGCCTTTCGGGCCTTGTCCTGCACGCGGGGTCTCCCCTCGCTCACAGCACTCGGCCCTCATTCCTGGGGTGCGCAGAGCGGGGGCTCCCCTCGCTCACAGCGCCTCGGCCCTCATTCCTGGGGTGCGCAGAGCGGGGGCTCCACCTGGCTCATCCCCTTCCTTCTTGGCCCGAGGCGGGCAGCAGGCTAGGCCGTCTCCTGGTCAGGGCCACGTGGCCAGCCCGGGGCCAAGGCGGGGTGTCCCCGCCCGCACTACCCCGCCCTCTCCCCGCAGGTCACGCTGAGCTACGGCACGTTCGAGAACAAGCGGAACGCCGTCCACATTAAGGGCCCCTTCTCCGTGGAGGCCGACCCTTCCAGGTGGGGAGACCGAGGCCGGTGGGGCGAGGCTGACCTCGAGTCCCCGGGGGCTCCGGGGGAGGCGGGCTGGACCTCAAGTGCCCCAGGCCCCCTGCTAGGGCACAGGGGGCCCCTGGTGCTGTGGGACCCCCACCCCACGCAGACCAGCCCCCCCACTCTGTCCCCGCAGGTTCCGCTCCATCCACTGCCGCCTGTACCCCGACACACCCTGGTGTCCCCGCACCGCCGTCTTCTAGCAGCCGCGGCTGAGACCCCGTCCCCGGGCGCCCTGGTACCCAAAGGGCCCGGGGACCCCTGTTGGGCCGCCCTGGCCTCGGCGTTTGAGGCGGCGAGGGCTGTGCCTCCGTGAGTGTGCGTGTGCCCACTGGTCGCAGGCTGCTGGCAGCTCTGCTCTGCTCGGCGAAGGAGCGGCACCCGTGCCCCAGCCGGCCCCGCGCCCCGAGGGCCAGGGGCTCCTAGCCCAGGCCGGGGGGAGTGGGCCGGCAGCGGCCACGGTGAGGGCGGTCCTGTGTGGCTCTGGGGGGGGTCCATTGGGCAGAAAGGGGGCAGGGCTGCCCTGCCCGGCGGAGGCCCTGTGCCCGGGCACCTGTCCCGGAGCCCCCAGGACAACGGAGCCCTGGACGGAAGCTGGGTTTTAGGGGACAGTGGCCTGGTCCCCTCCCCCCACTGAGCTCTGGCCCTGCCCAGCAGCCTGTGAAGCCCCGTGGCCGTGGGGCCCCCCGCCCCGAGCCCCCTCAGAGGTCTTGCCTTTGTCTCCCGGATTGGGGGGCAGAGCTGAGCGTATCTCCTCTCCCAAGTAGAGGCCCGTCGCCCACAGTGGGCGGTTCTGTAAATGTTGTGACAGTATTTTTTACTGTGCTTGTTTCTAACGGGGGGGCTGTAAAAAGTGGGGTGTCCTTGTCTTGTTCTCGGGGAACGGGGGAGGGTGTGATCTTGTCGTTTCTGTGGATCAGAAAGAGCAGAAGCCACACTCGGGGTCGTCTCTGTGGTCGAAGCTGGAAGCATCCGAGTTTTATGTCCGGCGCTGACCTCCCGTCGGCCCCGGGCGCACCTGGCCGCGGGTTCTGTCTTCCGCTTTTCTTCCTGCAACGACGCAGCTAGGAAGGCGGACAATGAGGGACCGTTCTCAGGGAATCGCAGTGTGGTTGCTATGGTGACGTCCTTGCTGTGAATAAAGGTGCCTCTCGGGCAGTGCTCTGGGGTCCTGTCACTCGCCCTTCGCGCTCGCAGGGGGGAGGCGAGGAGAGAAGGGACTCGCCGGGGCCTGGACCTGCCTTCACAGCCACCACAGAGGCCACCGCCTGGCCACGCTTTGCAGATGGGGAAGCTGAGGCTTGGAGCGGGCGATGCCCAGGGCCAGGCAGCTGGGTGGTGAAGGCTCGAACCCCGAGGCCAAGCTGGCCCCAGACCCTGGCCTCCCGGTCTGGTCTCTGGGCAGGCTGCATTCCAGCGCACCCCGATGACGCACCCCGATGACGGGTCCCTGCTGGAGGGGCGGTCCCGGCTGGAGGGGTGCTGAGCCGCTGGCTGGGGCATCCCCTGCCCCCGCCCCCGGGCAGCCCTCACTTCCTCAGCCTCCCTGGGGCTCCAGGTTCCCGCCTCCACTCTGCTCGGAGCTCAGCCTGAGCAACACCTCAGAAAGGAACTAGTGCCCCCCCCCCCCCCCCCCGCCCGCAACCACTGGGGGCAGAATGCCAGCCCCGTCCCGCCGGCCACAGGCTCAGCCCCATCGCTGCCCTGGCTGGTGGCTGCCTGGCTGTGGGCGCCTGGCGGGGGCTGACCCCACCTTGCCGTGGACAGGCCTGAGTCGGCATCGCGTGGCCTCCAGAGGCCTTGGCGTGACGGGGACGGGGAGGGAAGGGGAAGGCGTGCCCCTCGCCGTCACACGGTGACCCCTGTGGCCCTGGGCACCCGGGCGCACCCGGTCGGGGAGCAGCACGTCTCGTGGGATGGTGAGGGGAAGTGACAGCAGCTGCCGAGTGCGGGCCGAGGCCACGGCCTCCCTCCTGCCCGGGTGAGTCAGACCAGGGCTCCTCTGGCAGCTGGCATCGTCCCCACAGAGCTGGCAGGGCCTGGGCACAGGTGAGGCAGATGGAGGCCTCCGAGCTGAGGCCCCTCCCAGCGGCCCCAGGGGGCTCGGGCCTGGGGGCCCACAGAGGAGCAGGCGGCCTCGGCCCTCTGCCCTTCGGAGTGAGAAGCTGAAGGGCGACCGGAAAGCCTCCATCCACAGGAGGGGCCTCCCCAGCAGGTGCCCTGGAGGCGGAAGAGGGGCCCTGGGCGTGCCCCGCCCTCTGGGGGCACCACTGTCCCCAACCACACACCCTGGGCCCAAGCTCCGTGTCCCCCGCCCGGCCTGGCCTCTCCCAGGCTGCCGGCCTGTCCCGGCTTTCACAGTAAAAACGCACCCTCTGTGCTGGGCCAGGGCGGCGGGGCCAGGGCGGCCGGCTGAGGGGTGCAGGGCGGGGCCCCTCTGCCCAGTTGAAGCTTCTTCCCCACTGGCCCTGGGGCCGGCTTCCCCAGGGGGGTCGAGCTGGAGCGGAAAGGCTCTGCCTGAGGAGGGGGCTCCAGGCCCCAGCACAGTGGGCACGGGGGGGGGGGGGGGGGGGGGCGCGCAGATCAGCACGCCTGCGCAGTGGGGAGGTTGGGGCAACCTGGCGCCCATGGAGCCAGCCAGCAGCAAGCAGGGCCTTCGCAGACCTTCAGCCAGGCCCAGCTGGGCTGCACCAGGCCCGCAGCTCAGGACGGGGCAGCAGGGGGACGTGGGTGGCCAGGCCTGCCTGCCCGCCCCAGGCTGGTGGGTGCCCTTGGAGGACCCAGAGCACATGGGTACATGGTAGGAGGCACCCAGGCTCGGGGGGTTGCCCAGATTATATGCTCACACAGAGCTCCCCGTACCCCCACCCCAGGCCTCCAGGACCCTCCATGGACCACCCACTGTGGGCCTTTGGCGCCACCTGGTGGCCAGAGGTGGTGGTTTCACCTTTCCCAGGACCTGGCCCTGCTCTAGGGCACAGACCCTCTCCAGCCCCCGCCCCCGCCCCCCCCTCTTGCTCTGAAAAGCTCCCCTCAGGGTCCTCACGTTGTGCCCAGCGTTTGGTTCGTGCCGCGTGGGTCACGTCCAGAGGCAGCGGGTCCTGCCGGCCCTGCCCTGGCCTGGCTCTGGGGCAGGCCCGTCCCAGCCGAACCCCTGGCTGCTGCTCTGCGTGGTGCTCACCGCTGACCCCCACCAGCAGCGTCCTGGAAATGCAGCTCCAGGGCCGCCCCGCCCATCGGGCCCCTGACAGTCTCCCCGAGCCCAGCCCGGGTCTCATCCTCCGAGGACGCTGCCCAGACCGTGCCCACCGCCACGGGCCCGGCCGCCCCCTCTGTCCAGCTGCCTCCCTTAGATTTGCTGACCCCTCACCCTGAGGCCTCCTCTGCCTGAAACCCCAGGTCAGGTCATGCCCTTGAACTCACCTTCCCCTCCCCTGGCTTCCCCCTTCCACATCCTCTGGGCCAAGCCTCTGGCCTGAACCGTTTCTCCCAGGCCTGCACCTGCTCAGCACCACACGGAGGCACAGGCTCTCCCTAACCTTAACCCCCTAACCTTAACCCTGACCCTATCCCTAACCCTATCCCTAAGCTTAAACCTTAACACCCCCTAATCCTAACACTAACCCCCTAACCCTAACCTTAACCCTAACCCTGACCCTATCCCTAAGCTTAAACCTTAAAAAAAAAAAAAACCTTAACACTAACCCCCTAACCCTAACCTTAACCCTGACCCTATCCCTAAGCTTAACCCCCTAACCCTAACACTCTAACCCTAACCTTAACCCCCTAACCATAACACTAACACTAATCCCCTAGCCCTAATCCTAACACCCTAACGCAGTGATGGCGAACCTATGACACGCGTGTCAGCACTGACACACGTAGCCATTTCTGATGACACGCGGCCGCATGCCGAGGATGAAACATTTGCGACTAGAGTCTTGGAGTTAGTGTTTTCCTCAAAGTGACACACTACCCGAGTTATGCTCAGTTTTTTGGCGAAGTTTGACACACCAAGCTCCAAAGGTTGCCCATCACTGTC